>NC_041389.1:102546148-102590056 GCF_002162155.2 Triticum dicoccoides | reverse complement strand
GTGGCGGCTTGGGGAAGGGGCGACGAGGCGGCGCCTCCTCGAGGAGTCTGGCTCGGGGACGAAGGCGATGGCGGCGACGGAGTGGGCCGGCTGGCTTTCGGCCCAGTCGGTCCGAAGCAAAAAAAGAATTTAATAGATTTTGCCGAAAAAAATCCTAGAAAATAAAATAAAAATCTAAAAATACCAAAACAAATTTTCACCGTCTAAATAGAATATTTAGAACAAGATGAACATTTTCTTGGCCTAAAAATGCAATTTGGAAACGTGCGATTTTTTTAAATCAAATAAAATTGCTATGAAATCCAAATAAAACTTTTTATTTGATTTCAATATATTTTCCTCGAATATTTCATTTAGTTTGGAGAAGTCATATTATCTCCTCTCCTATATTTTTAATTTGAAATATTTTTGAAGAGAAAAATAATTAAAACCAAAATGATCCTTGTTTCGATATTCGAGAAAATTCAAATGTGAAAACGATGAAATCCCCAACTCTCTCCGTGGGTCTTTGAGTTGTTTAGAATTTCGAGGATCGCGAAACGAAATGCAATAAAATATGCTATGCATGAATGATCTAAGTATAACTTTCCAAATTGGAAATTTGGGATGTTACAAACCTACCCCCTTAAGATGAATTTCGGCCTCGACATTCGGGTTGGCTAGAAAATAGGTGAGGGTGGTCCTTCCGTAGGTCTTCCTCTCGTTCCGAGGTGGCTTCATCCTCGGCATGGTGGCTCCACTGAACTTTGCAAAACTTTATAACCTTGTTGCGGGTGACTCGGCTAGCAAACTCGAGAATCTTGACTGGTTTCTCCTCGTAGGTCAAATCGCTATCCAACTGAATCGCTTCCAGCGGCACTGTATCTCTCAGAGGGATATCGGCCATCTCTGCGTGGCACTTCTTCGACTGGGAAACGTGAAACACATCATGAACTCCTGACAATCCTTTTGGCAATTCCAATTTGTAGGCAACTTCTCCCATACGTTCCAAAACTCGATATGGTCCTACAAATCTCGGGGCTAACTTTTCCTTAACTCCAAAATGTTTAACTCCTCGAAGTGGGGACACACAAAGATATACTCTGTCTCCGACTTCGTAAACTGTCTCCTTGCATTTAGAATCTGCATAGCTCTTCTGCCTGGACTGGGCTACCTTGAGTCTATCATTAATCAGCTTAACCTTCTCTTCAGACTCTTTAATCAAATCTGGTCCAATGAACTAACGGTCTCCAACTTTATCCCACAACGACGGTGTCCTGCACCTCCTTCCGTACAAAGCTTCAAAAAGGGCCATCTTCAAACTAGATTGATAACTGTTGTTGTAAGAGAACTCTGCATATGGAAAATTGTCGTCCCAATTAGATCCATAATCTAGCGCACAAGCTCTCAACATGTCCTCCAGAATCTGATTGACTCTCTCGGTCCATCCATCTGTCTGTGGATGAAAGGATGTACTGAATTCTAGCCTGGTACCCAAAGTCTCATGCAACTGATTCCAGAACTTTGAGGTAAACTGGGTTCATCTATCAGATACAATGGTCCTCGGAACTCCATGCAGACATACGATCCTGGTCATGTATATCTTTGCCAACTTAGCACTGGTGTAAGTGGTTTTCACTGGGATGAAATGTGCTACTTTCGTTAAATGATCGACTACAACCCATATCGAGTCATAACCTGAACGAGTCCTGGGCAATCCCGTGATAAAATCCATTCCTAGCTTATCCCACTTCCATTCGGGTATCAGCAATGGCTGTAGCAATCCTGCTGGCTTCTGATGTTCTGCTTTCCCTCTCTGACATACATCACAAACTGCTACATACTCCGCAATATCCTTCTTCATTCCGGTCCACCAGAAACTATCCTTCAAATCCAGATACATCTTGGTGTTTCCTGGGTGAATCGAATACGGCAAATCATGGGCCTCCTGCAGAATCAACTTTTTGATCTCCGGGTCATTAGGCACATATGCGCGGTCCTCAAACCATAAGGTATCGTGCCCATCCTCACGAAATCCTTTAGCTTTTCCTTTGCTCATCCTTTCTTTTATCTCGGCAATCTCCTTATCCGTCTTCTGAGCTTCTCTGATCTTATTCATCAAAGTAGACTGAATTTCCAATGCTGCTACATAGCCTCTTGGAACTATCTCCAAACTAAGCTCGCGAAGATCTTCTACTATCTCCTTGGGTAATTCTCCGGTCATGAGTGTATTGACATGACTCTTGCGGCTCAACGCATCGGCTACTACGTTAGCCTTTCCGGGATGATGGTGCAACCTCATATCATAATCCTTGATGAGCTCCAACCATCTCCTCTGCCTGAGATTTAACTCCTTCTGCGTGAAGATATACTTCAAACTCTTGTGATCCGTGTACAGCTCACAATGTTTTCCGATGAGAAAATTTCTCCATGTCTTCAACGCATGCACTACGGCTGCTAACTCCAAATTGTGTGTAGCATAATTCAACTCATGGGGTTTAAGCTGTCGTGAGGCATATGAAACAAATCTTCCCTCCTGCATAAGCACTGCTCCAAGTCCTCGATGAGAAGCGTCGCAATACACTTGATAATCCTTGCGTTGATCTGGAAGAATCAACATTGGGGCTGTAACCAAACATTTCTTCAACTCCTGAAAACTGGCCTCACATTCCTCAGTCCATTTGAACTTGGTGTCCTTCTTCAACAACTCCGTCATGGGCTTTGCAATCTTTGATAAATTCTCAATGAACCTCCTGTAGTATCCTGCGACTCCCAGAAAACTACAGATCTCTCCCACTGACGTGGGTGCTTCCCAATTTGTCACAGTGACAACCTTGGTGGGGTCTACTGCTATTCCTTCTCTGGATATAACATGTCCGAGGAATCCAACTTCCTTCAACCAAAACTCACACTTGCCGAACTTGGCATATAACTGATGTTCTCTGAGCTTCCCAAGTACCAAACGCAAATGCTCCTTATGCTCCTATTCATTCTTCGAGTAGATAAATATGTCATCAATGAACACCATGATGAACTTATCCAAAAACTCCATAAACACCTTGTTCGTCTTCTTCTTGCGGTTGTCTATCTGCTGCTGCTTCCCTTCAATCATGAGAGCTTTATCTACCAACTCCTAGTAGTTGTTGAAGGTTGCCACCATCAACTGCATGCTCAGCTCATCATTCAGTCCTTCTAGAAACTTCTCCTGCTTAGCTGCATCCATAGCAACGTCATCCGGGGCATAACGTGCTAACTTACTAAAATCATCCACATACTAGCCCACTGTGCGTCCTCCTTGGCGCAAGTTGCGAAACTCTTGCTTCTTCATGGCCATAGCTCCTGCTGAAACATGGGCAGTGTGAAAAGCCAGCTGAAACTGGTCCCATGTGATAGTGTCGATGGGGTAAGTGGCTGTGAAATTCTCCCACCATGATGACGCGGGTCCATCCAGCTGATGTGCGGCAAAATGCTCTCTCTCCGCATCTGTGCATCCTGCAGTGGTCAACTCCCTTCCAATCTTGCGGAGCCAATCATCTGCAACTATCGGCTCAGTGCTACTGGAGAACACCGGCGGATTCAGTCTTAGAAAATGGGCTAAGTGATCAACAGGTGGTGGTGGTGGTGGGTTGTTGTTGTTGTTGTTCCCCTGGTTCTGGTTCTGGACTAGTAATTGCATCAGGGTTTTCTGCTGCTGGATCAACTCAGTGAGCTCCGGCAGGAAAGCAAATCCATTGTCACGTCTCGCAGGCATCTGATGGGTTTAGAAAAGATGAGAAAACAGAATAGAATGAGATCCAGAGGGAAAACACTACCCATATGCACATGAGACAAACACAAACATATCACTTCAATCAATTCAAACAAGGGCATACATTGATCTAACTATCATTACAAAAGTGCTCGGACTATACTATATACATGGGGGAATTACTACTACTGATATGGTGGTCGACTAGAAGTTTTAATCGGTGGAAGACTCCATGATATCTGCTCCAGCTTCATCAACATAGTCATCATCGCTATCGTCGGGGTCTGAGTTGGTGTCATCGATGATGATGTAGTTCTCCGGACAAGTGGAATTGTCGTCTTCTCCTCCTGGCGCAGGGTCTCCCATGAATACTCCTAGCTTCCTCGTCAAATCATCATTCTTCTCCACAAGTATCGTCATTCTCTCCTCATATCCATTGCGTGTAGACTTGAGTTCTTCGTCTAGCTCCGTGATCCTGGTCATTGCCTTCTTCAGATCTATCATGCCTGCGCATATCTGGTTCTCCTAGCGATGAATGTGCTGGATTAACTCCTGGATGAAAGCTGCAATAGACCTATCCCTCCTGGTGCTGATCATCTCCCATTGCTCATCTCGGCGCCCACAAATCTGATAGATAGTATCCTTGAGATCCTTGTGGTAAACTTCTCTAATGCGTTCCATAGTGATGTGGGCTGCCATGCTCTTTCCTAGACTCCAGGTTGGTGCATCAAAGGAAAACTCTATGGGCTCAGTGACTGGCATGAACGTCCTTCCTGGAACTTGAACTCGAATCATCCAATGCTCCTCTTCTGGTAATATGGCGATGTAGGTCCCGGTGAAGCTTGTGAAAGAACATGCGGTGCCCCCATGTTTGGTTTTGGTAATTGATGACAATCTCTATGGACTAATGGTTGCCTTGAGTTATATTTGAAGGTTTTGTCCATAGTCTTTTCTTGAAGTCCATGTGTTGGTTTCAAGGAGTTTATGAGTTGACCAAGGTGCTATAAAGGAATTATCCAAAGATTGATCATGTGAGTGTTGGGCTTATTGCAAGCATGTTTTGAAGAAGAAGATTGTGTGATCATTCATGTTTACCTTCAGGACATCATCCAAATGAAGAGAGTTGGAAAGATTCAAGGTTGATCAAGACTAAGTCAAGAGTGAATCAAGTTGATCAACTCACAAAGCGTAGAAGATGTACCGAGAGGGATCAAGTGATCCCATGGTATGGTAAGCATTGTCAATTACGCTCTATGTACTAACCCATGGTCTTCGTGAGAGTTCTTTGTGGGATTAGGATGCGGTGTGCAAGTTCAAGTGATGCATCACGAAGAGA
Source organism: Triticum dicoccoides (assembly GCF_002162155.2). Taxonomy (NCBI): domain Eukaryota; kingdom Viridiplantae; phylum Streptophyta; class Magnoliopsida; order Poales; family Poaceae; genus Triticum; species Triticum dicoccoides. The sequence goes on along the minus strand of NC_041389.1, from coordinate 102,584,993 downwards.
TCAAGTGCTTGAAGCTTGCCGCCCATTGTGGTGACAATGGAATTGTGAAGATGATCCGAAGAGTGGCTCACCCATAGTGGACTATGGGGGAGCAATCATCAAGTCTTCATCGAGCCAACGCAATCAAGAAAGGTGGTCCAACTTGAGGGAGTCAAGATTGTCATCATCTAGCTCAAGTGGACCATGTGCAAGGCAAAGGTTTTCCCTTGATAGGTTTTCTATTTTACCGGTCTCATGGTGGTAGTTGGGAGACCGGGTTATAGGATCGTTTGCCGTACTATCCAGGGGGCTCTCAAGTTGGTAGCTTGATCGTATCATTAGTAGAGAGCTCAAACCATTGCATCCTTGCATCTTGTTTCTTGGTTCTTGTTTGGTTCTCTTTGTGAGTCTTAGAGCTTATGGTCATCTTGATGACAAGCTTGAGTTCATCGAAAACGGAGTTCGCATGCGTCTTCTATGATGTTTTCGGTGTTGGAGGTTTTACCGGTCTTATCCGAGGAAGGGTTCTCACCATTTTCTTGTGGGCCTTTTTTAATTTCCTTATTATTGATATTTATTTCAATATTGTGTTATCCCTTGTCGCTAGCTTTCCAACAAACTTGGTTTCATCGAATTCGGAGTCCGTTTGCAAAAGTTGTGGCAGTTTTGGTGTTCTGAAAAGGCTGCAGCGGTACTACCGCGATTTGGACCGGATGTAATTTTTTACTACCACTCCAGAGCGGTACTACCACGGCTCCTACAGCGGTAGTACCGCTCCAGACCAAAAACTTTTCCCAAGTCCTGCTGTGGTCGGCTCGGATGTAATTTTTTAGTACCGCTCGCAAGCAGTAGTACCGCTACCCTTAGCAGTAGTACCGCTACCCCTAGCGGTAGTACCGTGAGGTCAAGCGGTACTACCGCTCCAACGGTTCTTCTAGCCTTTTTGTCTCCTCGCTGTTGTGTTTCAAAGGGGTACTATTTCCCTAGCAGTAGTACCGCTCATTGGAGCAGTAGTACCGCTCTGTGCGGGCTGTGAGCATAACGGTTGGATTTTTCCCCACCTATAAAAGGGGGTCTTCTTCCCCATTGAACCTCATCCTTTGAGCTCGTGTTCTTCCTCCATTGTTGACCTTCTTCGAGCTTGCTAACTCTCAATCCCTCCATGGATTCTTGCTAGTTTTTGAGGGAAAAGAGAGAGGAGATCTAGATCCACATTTCCACCAATCACTTTCTCCTCTATGTGAGGGGAACCCATTGGATCTAGATCTTGGAGTTCTTGGTGTTATCCTTCTTGTTCTTCCGCTCATCTTCCTCCCTAGCATTAGTTGCTTCGGTGGGATTTGAGAGAGAAGGACTTGGGCACTCCGTGTGCCCTTGCCATTGCATTTGGTGCATCGATTTGAGTTCTCCATGTGATACGTGGAAGTTACAAGTTGAGAAGCTTATTACTCTTGGGTGCTTGGTACCCTTGAGCTTGTTACTCTTGGGTGTTTGGACACCCTAGAGCTTGTTCCTCTTGGGTGCCTTGGCACCCTAGACGGTTGGTGTTGTTCGGAGCTCAACCATTGTGGTGTAAAGCTCCGGGCAAGCGTTGGGGTCTCCAATTAGGTTGTGGATATCGCCCCGAGCAATTTGACGGGTATAGGTGACCGCCCCCAAGGGTTGCCAAAGTGTATGGGTTCGGTGACTGCCCCCAAGGGTCGGGTTAGGTGACCGCCCTCAAGGGTCCCTTAGTGGAATCACGACATCTTGCATTGTGCGAGAGCGTGAGGAGATTACGATGGCCCTAGTGGCTTCTTGGGGAGCATTGTGCCTCCACACCGCTTCAAACAGAGATTAGCATCTGCAAGGGTGTGAACTTCGGGATACATCATCGTCTCCACGTGCCTCAGTTATCTCTTACCCGAGCCCTTTACTTATGCACTTTACTTTGTGATAGCCATATTGTTCTTTGTCATATATCTTGCTATCACATAGTTGCTTATCTTGCTTAGCATAAGTTGTTGGTGCACATAGGTGAGCCTAGTTGTTGCAGGTTTTGTGCTTGACAAATTAACCGCTAGGTTTATTCCGCATTTGTTCAAGCCTCTATCATAATTATTTTAAAACGCCTATTCACCCCCCTCATGATCTTTCAGCTTGGTATTCCGATGTTCAGGTACCTAGTAACTTCCTTCAAGTGTCGTCCAAATGGTGTTTCTTCATCCGGTTGTGTGAACTTGTTCCTTGCATCCGCCACCTATAGAGTAGAAAAGGAGATAAGTCAGAAATGAGGAGAAAGTAGTGATCTAGGATTTTTGCTTAGTGGTCGTGTCCTACAGTCAGCGTGTGCTCTGATACCATCTTGTAACAACCAGACCTCAAATAGTCTGATCTCTGTGCATCAGTGTTATCCCTGGATCGGTAATGTTGACATGCACAGTACTCGAGGATTTATAACAGAGCAGCAATCACACACTTATTACATCAAATGTCTCAAAACAGAACTTGTTACAATAATATGGCTTAAGGCCATCTAAAATCGATAACAGCGGAAGGCTTGGAAGATAAAGTGAGTCCATCAACTCCAACGGCATAGCTGAGTGAAAGACAATGACCTATGGCACCTTACTCGTCGTCTGAAAAGTCTGCAACATGAAACGTTGCAGCCCGAAACGGGTCAACACATGGAATATGCTGGCAATGTAACACATAGGGTAATGAACAGAATAAATACTATCACTACATGCATATATGGCTGGTGGAAAGCTCTACGGTTACAGTTTTGCATAAAGCCAATTTTTCCCTACATCAAAGGAATAAACTTTCTTTAACTATCATGGTGGTTGTTAAACATTGAGAAGGTTCCTCCAACTCAATCCCAATTAATCATTATCATTAACCCAACAAATTAAATTTAGTGATGAGATCAACATGATAATCCAAGAACTAGATACTCAAGATGCCCATAACCGGGGACACGGCTAACCATGATTAGTGTGTACACTCTGCAGAGGTTTGTGCACTTTTCCCCACAAGAATCGAATACATCCATGGTCGGATATTCGAGACACAGTCTTTTTGAAACAATAACTCTTTACTCTGGGTGGACAGTTACACCTACTTTCTCCTACATCTGCTAGCCCACCCCTGAAAGAGGTCATGCAACATACACAACTATGCTAGAGCCCATAATAGCTTGTGGCTGCACACAGAAGTTTCTAGCATGAATAATCTTATGACCCCTTTGAGCCTGGGTGGCGGACCGTAGTATGATCACACGGGTACTCCGGGATATCCTAGGACAACTCTGGATTCTCCAGGTGCCCTGACAACCACTTGGTACTCCAGGGTGCCTCAAGCAATCCACCAAGATGTGTATTAAAGTATCCACCTTAAGTTAACCATTAATTAGCAATACTCACATCTATCATGGATACACTCACCCAAACCACGTCTACGAGCATAGCATAGCAATATAAGCATAACGTAGAAGTAACTCCCAAAGATTTGATAATAAACAGGGCAATAGGTTCTACCTCATCATCTACTTCCCAAAACCCACATGTTAATCAGATCCTAACCATGCAATTGTTTGAGGGTTGATCTAATGCAATAAAAACTGGGTAGTAAAGAGGTATGATCAAAGTTACTTGACTTGCTAATGATCCGTGAAACCTAGAGACTCGTAGTAGCGCGCTTCGCACTCCGGTTACTCTATCAGATACATACATAATCACTCAACTAGAAGCATGGGTAAAACTAAAATAAGAGATCTAACCAGAAAGTTCAACTTAAGAACTCCGGTTTGCAAAAAGAAACAAATCAAACGAAGCAACGAAACTCAAACTGCGAAAGAAACAAGATCCGCTTACTAATCTGGACTAAAGTCAAATTTTATAGTACCAAAATATTGTTCAAGTTGGTTAAACAGAAAGAGGGCTTCGAGACAAAGATCTGGGCACTTCAGTCGCCTGATTTCGATAAACGAGCGAAAAGATAAACTAAAACGAAGATCAGGGCAGAAATCGCGATCGAAAATAATCGCGGAAATTTTTAAAAAAACCCGGGGTTTTCACCTAAAAACCGGAAAAGAAACGGCGGGCGAGATCCGGCAAACGGCGGCGGCGGCTCCGGCGGCTTGCAGCGGTTCTGGCGAGGAGAGGCTGGGCGGGGCGGCGGCGGAGCGGCGCGGGCAGCGGCGGCGGCGAGGTGAGGCAGGCGGCGGCGGCTCCGGCTTGGGACTCCAGGGGGGCCCGGGTCGGCTTTTAAAGGAGGGGGGAAGGTGGCGGCTTGGGGAAGGGGCGACGGGGTGGCATCGGCGGCGGCTTGCACTCCCTCGAGGAGTCCGGCTCGGGGACAAAGGCGACGGCGGTGACGGAGTGGGCCGGCTAGGCTTTCGGCCTAGTCGGTCCGAAGCAATTTTTAATAGATTTCGCCGAAAAAATATCCTAGAAAATAAAATAAAAATCTAAAAATACGAAAACAAAATTTCACCATCTAAATAGAATATTTAGAACAAGATGAACATTTTCTTGGCCTAAAAATACAAATTTGAAAACGTGCAATTTTTCTAATTCAAATAAAATTGCAATAAAATCCAAATAAAACTTTTTATTTGATTTTAATATATTTTTCTCAAATATTTCATTTATTTTGGAGGAGTCATATTATCTCCTCTCATATATTTTTAATATGAAATATTTTTGAAGAGAGAAATAATTAAAACCAAAATGATCCTTGTTTCGATACTCAAGAAAATTTAAATACGAAAATGATGAAATCCCCAACTCTCTCCATGGGTCCTTGAGTTGTTTAGAATTTCGAGGATCGCGAAACGAAATGCAATAAAATATGCTATGCATGAATGATCTGAGTATAACATTCCAAATTGGAAATTTGGGATGTTACACCCAAGGGGGGGCTTTCCCCCTTGATGGTTGCCCTCTCCTCCTCCTCCAACCTATATACACTAGGGTTTTTTGCTCTATTGTCTCATACAAGTTTTGGAGACTCCTCTAGTTCTTCTAGTTCTAGTTCTAGTTGGTCCTAGGTTAATAATTAGAGCTAGACTAATCCTCTTGTCCTCATAATTAGAATCCCTGTGTGGTTCTAATATCATCCCTCTAATTATCCGGCGATGATGAGCTCCGGAAAGCGCTGCCGGATCGTGAAGGTTGTACGCTTGGAACCAAGTAGAGAGGCCTTGCTTTCGGTCTTTGGTTAAAGGACTATTTGTGGGTGATACGAGGGATCGTTCATGGATAGATTGAGGGACTCCAAGTATGATCTACACCGACACATTCCTCTTCCGCTGGAACTCGGCGATGGTAATGGTCATGATCCCAGCCCGTTATGCATCTTCATATTGATCTGGGGTGATCGTAGGTGCAATAATTTTTGTTTTCTACTACGTTTCCCAACAATGACATCCCGAGTAGGATATGAGTAGGTGCGGGTTGAGATCTAGACCACATGTGATTCTGGCGGTTGATATTCTTGTTATGCTTCCCTTGAGTGTTGCTTCGATTCAATTCATCGACGGCATGGTGTAGCTTTTCACAAGGTTCTGACAATTGATCGACTATGGCTGTCGATGATTGCTAACAGTTCCTTGGGCTTCACCATAGTTGAGAATAGTGAATCATCGCATACACAAGAGGATGCTGAAGATGGTTGATCTTCTAGGGGGTCACGTGTATTTAACGAAGTTTAGTGTGGGGGACGACACTTTTAATTAAATCTCTTCTTTCGCACACCCCGAAACTTAATCTAGTATAAAGAATCATTGCCTAAATTGTGGACGTCGGTAGCTGATATGTCCATTTTGTATCATGTTTTTCTACTGTTATTTATAGTGTTTTTAATCATTATAACACTTTGTAGAGCAATTCTAATGCCTTTTCCCTCTTAATATGGAAGATTTACATGAAGAGGGAGATTGCCGGCAACTGGAATTCTGGACCTGAAAAAGCTACATCAAAGATATCAATTCTGCACATCTCCAAATGAGCTGATATTTCACGGAGATTTATTTTGGAATATATAAAAGTTATTGGAGAAAAGAAATAACAGAGGGGGCCACCCAGGTGCCCACTAGGCACCTGGGAGTGCCTACCCCCTGGCCCGCCCAGGTGGGTAGTGGGGCCCCTAGACAGCCTTCGGTGCCCATCTTCTGGTATATAACCCATTTTCCCTAGAAAAAATAAGGACAGGACTTTCAGGATGGAGAGCCACCGTCTCGAGGCAAAACTTGGGTAGGAGCACTTTTGCTCTCCTGCGGAGCGATTCCGCCGGGGATACTTCCCTCCGGGAGGGGGAAATCAAAGCCATCGTCATTACCAACAAGCCTCTCATCGTGGGAGGATCAATCTTCATCAACATATTCACCAACACCATCTCATATCAAACCCTAGTTCATCTCTTTTGTTCAATCTTTGTATCAAAACCTCAGATTGGTACTTGTGGGTGACTAGTAGTGTTGATTACATCTTGTAGTTGATGCTAGTTGGTTTATTTGGTGGAATATTATATGTTCAGATCCATTATGCTATTTAATATCCCTCTGATCTTGAGCATGAATATGTTTTGTGCGTAGTTGCTTTTTTTCTTGAGGACACGGGAGAATTCTTGTCATAAGTAATCATGTCAATTTGGTAGTCGTTCGATATTTTGATGATGTGTATGTTGTGATTCCCTTAGTGGTGTTATGTGAATGTCGACTACATGACACTTCACCATCTTTCAGCCTAAGGGAATGCATTGTGGAGTAGTTCTTAGATGATGGGTTGCTAGAGTGACAAAAGCTTAAACCCCAGTGTACGCGCTATTCCGTAAGGGCTGATTTGGATCCATATGTTTAACGTTATGGCTAGATTTTATCTTAATTCTTCTTTCGTAGTTGCAGATGCTTACGAGAGGGGTTAGTCATAAGTGGGATGTTTGTTCAAGTAAGAACAGAACCCAAGTACCGGTCCACCCACATATCAAATTATCAAAGTGGCGAACGCAAATCAAACAAGCATGATGAAAGTGACTAGATGAAATTCCCATGTGTCCTTGAAATTGGTTTACTTATTATAAGAGACCGTTCCAGCCTGTCCTTTGCTACAAAAAGGATTGTCTACCTTGCTGCACTTACTGCTACTATTGTTACTTGTTCCTTGTTACAAATTATCTTGCTACCAAACTATCTGTTACCGATAATTTCAGCGCTTGCAAAAAATACCTTGCTGAATACCGCTTGTCATTTCCTTCTGCTCCTCGTTGGGTTCGACACTCTTACTTAGTGAAAGGACTACGATTGATCCCATATACTTGTGGGTCATCAAGGCTCTTTTTTGGCGCCGTTGACAGGGAGTGAAGCACTTTTGGTGAGTGGAATTTGGTAAGGAAAAAATTATATTACATGCTGAATTTTACTGTTACTTGCTATTATGGAAAACAATCCTTTGAGGGGTTTGTTCGGGGTATCTTCACCTTGATCGGAAGCACAGAGAGTTGCCCCTCAACCTACTGCACCTACGGAAAATATTTGTTATGAGATTCCTTTGGTAAGATAGAGAAACTGCTAGCTAATCGTTATGCAGGATGTGGAACACTACATCCTGATATGCACCTAATCTATGTGCATGAAGTTTGTGGATTATTTAAGCTTGCAGGTTTACCCGAATATGAAGTTACGAAGAAGGTATTCCTTTATCGTTGGGGGGAAGGCATTGACATGGTATAAGCTTTGTCATGATACTGGAACTTGGGGTTGGAATCGATTGAAATTGGAATTTCATCAAAAGTTTTATCCCATATGCATCTAGTTCATCATGATCAGAATTATATATATAATTTCTAGCCTCATGAAGGAGAAAGCATTTCTCAAGATTGGGGGAGGCTTAAATACATGATGTATATACATGGCCCAATCATGAGCTCTCAAAAGGAATTATCTTACCGAATTTGTATGCTCGGCTTTCTCATGATAATCAAACCATGCTCGATTCTTCTTTGACTGGATTTTTTTATGAAGTTGAATTTAGATGGGGTCTTTTGAAAAGAATTAAATGTAACTCTGAAGATTGGGAACTCAACAAAGGTAATGAGTTAGGTATAACACTTAAGTTCGACTGTGTTAAATCTTTTATGGATACCGATGCTTTTCACGTGTTTAGCACTAAATATGGACTTGATTCTGAGATAGTAGGCTTTTTTGTGATCATTTGTGATACGTCCATTTTGCATCATGTTTACCTATTGTTATTTATGTTGTTTTATTGCATAATAATGATTTTTGAGTAATTCTAATCCCTTTTCTCTCATAATATGCAAGGTTCACACAAAGAGGGAGAATTCCGGCAATTGAAAATCTTGACGTGAAAAGGCTAAGTCAGGCTACCTATTCTGCACAACTCCAAATGAGCTGAAACTTCACGAGGAATTTTTATGGAATAAATGAGAATTATTGGAGCAAATAAGTACCAGAGGGGCCCACCAGGTGGGCGCAACCCACCTGGGCGCGCCAGGGAGCCCAGGCGCGCCCTGGTGGGTTGTGCTCCCTCGGCCCACCTCTGGTGCCCCGCTTCTGGTACATAAGTCATTTTGACCTAAAAAAATAAGGGGAGGACTTTTGGGATGAAGCGCCACCGTCTCGAGACGGAACTTGGGTAGGAGCACTTTTGCCCTCCGGCGGAGCGATTCTGCCGGGGGAACTTCAATCCCGGAGGGGGAAATCATCGTCATCATCATCACCAACAACTTTCCCATCTTGGGGAGGGAAATATCGATCAACATCTTCAACAACACCTAAGCACCGGTCCACCCACATATCAAATTATCAAAGTAGCAAACATAAATGAAACCAACATGACGAAAGTGTCTAGATGAAATTCCCGTGTACCCTCAAGAATGGTTTGCTTATCATAAGAGACCATTTTTGCATGTCCTTTGCCTCAAAAGGATTGGGCTACCTTGCTGCACTTTTGTTACCATTACCGTTACTTGCTCGTTACAAATTATCTTGCTATCAAACTACTCATTACTTATAATTTCAGTGCTTGCAGACATCACCTTGCTGAAAACTGCTTGTCATTTCCTTCTGCTCCTCGTTGGGTTCGACACTCTTACTTATCTAAAGGACTATGATTGATCTCCTATACTTGTGGGTCATCAAGGCTCTTCTCTAGTGCCGTTGTCGAGAAGTTAAGCACTCTTGGTAAGTGGAAATCGGTAAGGAAAAATTATTACTACATGCTAAAATTTATTGTCACTTGTTACTATGTAGAACAATCCTTTGAGAGGCTTGTTCGAGGTATCTTCACCTCAACCGGAAACACAATTAGTTACCCCTCAACCTTACTGCACCTACTGAAAATATTGAATATGAAATTCCTTCGGGTATGATAGAACAACTACTAGCTAATCCTTATGCAGGAGATGGAACTGAACATCCTAATATGCACTTGATATATGTGGATGAAATTTGTCGATTGTTTAAGCTTGCAGGTTTACCCGGAGATGAAGCTAAGAAGAAGGTTTTCCCTTTATCTTTGAAGGGAAAAGCATTGGCATGGTATAGGCCATGTGATGATATTGGAGCTTGGAATTGGAATCGATTGAAATTGGAATTTCACCAAAAAATTTATCATATGCATCTAGTTCATCATGATCGGAATTATATATATATATAATTTTTGGCCTTGTGAAGAATAAAGTATCGCTCTAGCTTGGGGGAGGCTTAAGTCAATGTTATACTCATGCCCCAACCATGAGCTCTCGAGAGAAATTATTATTCATAATTTTTATGCTCGGCTTTCTCATAATGATCGATCCATGCTCGATACTTCCTGTACTGGTTCCTTTATGAAGAAGACTATTGAATTCCGGTGGGATCTTTTGGAAAGAATTAAACACAACTCTGAAGATTGGGAACTCGACGAAGGTAAAGAGTCAGGTATTAAGCTTGAGTATGATTGTGTCAAATCTTTTATGAATACCGCTGCTTTAAAAAAAATTAGCACTAAATATGTACTAGACTCTGAGATAGTAGCCTCCTTTTGTGAATCTTTTGCTACTCATGTTGATCTCCCTAAGGAGAAGTGGTTTAAATATCACCCACCTATTAAATAAGAAACTAAAGGACCAGTAGTTGCTAAAGAAGAAACTATCATTTACAATGTTGATCCAGTTGTTCCTACTACTTACCTCGAGAAACCACCTTTCCCTATTAGGATGAAGGAACATGCTAAAGTTTCAACTGTGGTCAATAAAAGTTATATTAGGACACCTAAACAAGCTGAACAAATCAAGGTAGAACCTAGTGCTGCTATGGTTAAAGATGTCTTGGTCGATAATGTTGATGGGCATGTAATTTGCTTTGTTGGTGAAGCTGCTAGAATTGCCAAACCCATGGGAAAGATAAACATAGACCCGTTGTTGGCATGCCCGTTGTCTCAGTTAAAATAGGAGATCACTGTTATCATGGTTTATGTGACATAGGTGCTAGAGTGAGTGCTATTCCTTTTACTTTATATCAAGAAATTATGAATGACATGACACCCACTGAGATAGAAGACATAGATGTTACTATTAAACTTGCTAATAGATGCACCATCACACCACTTGGGATTGTTAGAGATGTTGAAGTCTTGTGTGGGAGAATAAAATACCCTACTAATTTTCTTGTTCTTGGTTCCCCACAGGATGACTTTTGTCCCATTATCTTTGGTAGACCTTTCTTGAAAACCGTTAATGCTAAAATAGATCGTGAGAAACAAACTGTCGATGTTAGTTTTGGTGATGAGTCTCATGAGTTTAATTTTTCCAAGTTTAGTAGAAAGCATCATAATAAAGAATTGCCTAGTAAGGATGAAATAATTGGTCTTGCTTCTATTGTTGTGCCTCCTACTGATCCTTTGGAACAATATCTGCTAGACCATGAAAATGATATGCATATGCATGAAAGAAACGAAATAGATAGAATCTTGTTCGAACAACAACCTCTTCTTAAACACAATTTACCTATTGAAACTCTAGGAGGTCCTCCTCCACCTAAAGGTAATCCTGTGTTTGAATTGAAATAATTGCCAGACACTTTGAAATATGCTTATCTTGATGAGAAGAACATATATCCTGTTATTATTAGTGCTAACCTTTCAGAACATGAAGGAGAAAGATTATTGAAAGTTCTAAGGAAGCACCAAGCTGCTATTGGATATACTCTTGATGATCTTAAGGGCATTAGTCCCACTCTATGTCAACACAAGATTAATATGGAACCTGATGCTAAACCCGTTGTTGATCACCAACGTCGGTTGAATCCAAAGATGAAAGAAGTGGTAAGGACGGAAATATTAAAACTTCTGGAAGCAAGTATAATCTATCCTATAGATAATAGTAGATGGGTAAGTCATGTTCATTGTGTCCCCAAAAAGGGAGGAATTACTGTTGTTCCTAATGATAAGAATGAACTTATTCCACAAAGAATTGTTACACGCTATAGAATGGTAATTGATTTTAGAAAATTAAACAAAGCAACTAGAAAAGATCATTACCCTCTGCCTTTTATTGATCAAATGCTAGAAATATTATCTAAGCACATACATTTTTGCCTCCTTGATGGATATTCTGGTTTCTCACAAAAACCTGTTTCTCAACGTGATCAAGAAAAGACCACTTTTACTTGTCCTTTTGGAACTTGTGCTTATAGACGTATGCCTTTTGGTTTATGCAATGCACCTGCTACCTTTCAAAGATGTATGACAGCTATATTCTTTGACTTTTGTGAAAAGATTGTTGAGGTTTTCTTGATGACTTCTCTGTTTATGGGAAGTCTTTTGATGATTGTTTAAGCAACCTTGATCGAGTTTTCCAGAAATGTGAGCAAACAAATCTTGTCTTGAATTGAGAGAAGTGCCACTTTATGGTTAATGAAGGTATTGTTTTGGGCCATAATTTTTTTGAAAGAGGTACTGAGGTGGACAAAGGTTGATGCAATTGAGAAAATGCCATGTCCTAAATATATCAAAGGTATTCGTAGTTTCCTAGGTCATGCTGGTTTCTATAGGAGATTTACCAAAGACTTCTCTAAAATTTCTAGGCCTCTTACAAATCTTCTACAAAAGGATATGTCTTTTGTTTTTTATGATGATTGTTTGGAAGCCTTCGAAACACTAAAGAAAGCCTTAATTTATGCACCTATTGCGAAACCACCCGATTGGAACTTGCCTTTTGAAATTATGTGTGGTGCTAGTGATTATGTTATTTGTGCTGTTCTAGGACAAAGAGTTGATAAGAAACTGAATGTTATTCACTATGCTAGTAAAACTCTAGACAATGCCCAACGAAATTATGCTACCACTGAAAAAGAATTTTTAGCAGTTGTGTTTGCTTGTGATAAGTATAGATCCTATATTGTAGATTAAAAAGTAATTGTTCACACCGATCATGCTACTATATAATATCTTATGGAAAAGAAAGATGCTAAACCTAGACTCATTCGGTGGGTTCTCTTGCTACAAGAATTTGATTTGCATATCACTGATAGAAAAGGAGCTGAGAACCCTGTGGTTGATAACTTGTCTAGGCTTGAAAGTATTCTTGATGACCCATTACCTATTAATGATAGCTTTCCTAATGAACAATTAGCTGCAATAAATGTTTCTAATAGTACACCTTGGTATGCTGACTATGCTAATTATATTGCTGCCAAATACATTCCCTCTAGCTTTACATACCAAGAAAAAAATTCTTCTATGATTTAAGACATTACTTTTGGGATGATCCACAACTTTATAAAGAAGGAGTAGATGGTATTATTAGATGTTGTGTACCTGGGCATGAATAGGGACAAATCCTACGGAAATGTCACTCCGAAGCTTATGGAGGAAATCATGCGGGAGATAGAACTACTCACAAGGTATTGCAATCTGGGTTTTATTGGCATACTCTCTTCAAGGATGCTCGTAAGTTTGTTTTATCTTGTGATGAATGTCAAAGAATAGGTAATATCGGCAAGCTTTAATAAATGCCTATGAATTATTCACCTGCTGTTAAACCATTTGATGTTTGGGGATTTGATTTCATGGGACCTTTTCCTTCCTCTAATGGGTATATTCATATTTCCGTTGTTATCGATTATGTTACTAAGTGGGTAGAAGCTATTCCAACTAGTAGTGTTGATCACAACACCTCTATTAAAATGCTTAAGGAATTTTTTCCCAAGATTTGGAGTCCCTAGATATTTAATGACTGATGGTGGTTCACACTTTATTCATGGTGCTTTCCGTAAAATGCTCAACAAGTATGATGTTAACCATAGAATTGCATCACCCTATCATCCTCAGTCTAGTGGTCAGGTTGAACTTAATTAGCAATGGAGAAATAAAATTAATTTTACAAAACACTATCAATAGGTCCCAGAAGAATTGGTCTAAGAAGTTAGATGATGCACTTCGGGCCTACAGAACATCATATAAAAATCCTATGGGTATGTCTCCATATAAAATGGTTTATGGAAAAGCTTGTCATTTGCCTGTTGACTTAGAACATAAAGCATATTGGGCAATTAAAGAACTCAACTATGATTTCAAACTTGCTGGTGAGAAGAGGTTATTTGATATTAGCTCATTAGATGAATGGACAACCGAAGCTTATGAAAATGCCAAGTTATTTAAAGAACAAGTTAAAAGATGGCATGATAAAAGAATCCAAAAGCATGAGTTCAAAGTTGGAAAATATGTTCTTTTGTAGAATTCTCGTTTTAGATTCATTGCAGGAAAACTCCTCTCCAAATGGGAAGGACCCTATGTCATCGAGGAGGTTTATCGATCTGGAGCTATCAAAATAAATAATGCCGAAGGTACTAACCCGAAGGTTGTTAATGGGCAACGATTAAAACATTATATCTCAGGTATGCCCATTAATGATGAAAGCAATATTATCCAAACTATGACACCATAGGAACATATAAAAGAAACCTTTCGGAACACTCCAGAGTCGTGAAAAAGAGGAGGTACGTAATACGGTAAGTAAACGGACTCCAAAAAATCTGCAAAAATATTTTCTGTTTATTTTAGAATATGACAAAAATTAGGAAATAAGAAACAACCAGGAAGGCACCCCTGGCGCCCACCTCGTAACCTTCTGGAATCCGTTTTTCTTTCATTTTCTTGTTTCCCAAGATAAAAAATCTTTATATAGCCCCCGAACCTATTGACCTCCGTATCACGGAGGAATCTTCTGTTTTCTTTTCTTGTTGTTTTCGGTCAGATCCGTTAAGCCAGGCATAATATCTTCCTCCTCCTCCAACAACGTGGAAGAGGATGCTTGGTTGATGAAGATCGAGCTGAAGAGGGAAGAGCCCATAGAAGTCGTCGGAGGGGACATGAGCAAGGAGGCTAGCGGAGATCAAGCACCGGTGGTGGAGCCAGCCTTGCCCGTCGAGGAAGAAGATGATATCCTCGAACCTTACTATGATCATCTCACCCCCACCGAGACCGAAGCTTGTCGAATCATCGAAACGGTTCGTGTGCAAAATAAATACCTTACCCATGAAAATATTATGTTGCAAGAACACATCATCGACCTCCAGAGCGTCATTCGTAGATTGGAGAATCTTTTGATCATGAAGGACAAGATCGCTACCACTTCATCACCACCACCTCCTTCTTCACCAACCAAAGAAAATTGAGTATCGGGTATGGGCACTCCCCTTGGTTTATGCCAAGCTTGGGGGAGGTGCCCTGGTATCATATCACCTCCACTATCTTTTGCCTTTACTTATCTTAGGGACAGTTCTTTTGGCGGCTTAAAAAATAAGCCGCCTCCTCACCAGAGTTTTCCATAAGCCACCTTCCTTAATTATTGGGGCTTCTGAACTAGTTATGGGATAATTAATTTATAAGCCTCAACAAATTTTAAGAGCGGCTTATTTTTTAAGCCGGGGAGAGGCAGCTTATTTTTTTCAGCTACTCAAACGAACTGGCCCTTATTTTGGTCCATAGTTATCTTTTGCTTTAGATGAATAAAAGTTTAGTTCGATCCTTTCTTTTGAAAGTTTGCTTAGTGATCTATCTTTGTAATCGTGTGCGAGATATATAATAAAGTTTAGTTTGAGTTTTGCTTTCTTTACTTTCATGTTTCAATAAAAAGAAAGGAAATAAATGAAAAAGATCATATACTAATCTTATGGTGAGTAATGACACCATATAAGGAAAAGTATAAGTAGAAAATTTTATTGTAGATTGACAAACATAGCATTGGTCAATGATGCAACTCATGAAAGAATTAATAAGGGAAGAGAAGATTCACATGCAAATACACTATCTTGGAAATCTTTTGTGATTGTGAGCCCCCATCAAAATATTATATGCCAAAATTGTTGACGTTGGACAAGGAAGACAATGTAATGATTTATGTTTATTCATATTCACAAAGAAGTTATATTGTCATAGATCCTTCAACATGTGGTGCTTGCCCCCATCTTTGCTAGCCAAAAATTCCGCACTAAGTAGAGATAATAATTGTGCATCCAAAACCCTTAAACCCAAATCTTATTTTCAAGAGTCCACTGTACCTACCTAAGGATTGAGTAAGATTCTTCAAGTAAGTTTTCATCGGTGCAATAAGGCAATAAAAACTGCTCCTAAAAGTGTTATATCATTTAGTGTAAGAGAAAATTGAGCGTTGTACGAACTTGTGATGGCAAAGAATAATAGCGACAGACTGCATAATAAAGGTTGCTATCACAAGGGGAAATATAAGTGACATTCTTTTGCACTAAGGGATTGAGCATACAACCAAAGAGCACATGGAAACCTCTGCTTCCCTCTGTGAAGGGCCCATCTTTTACTTCTATGTATTTACTTTCATGCAAGATTCAAAGTTTTTCTCTCTATTCCTTTTTATTTTTCTCTTTTGGCAAGCACCATGTGGTGAGGAAAGATCTAGGCACATATATCCAGTTTGATATGGGTGGCATGAGTTATTATTGTTGACATCACCCTTGAGGTGAGTATGTTGGGAGGAAAATCTATAAGCCCCTATCTTTCTATGTGTTTGGTTGAAACGTTTTGCTCATGTGTATGCGGTGGGTGTTAACAATCATAGAAGACTATATGATGGTTGAGTATGTGGACTTGCCAAAAAGCCTCCAATATGTGACCCTTCCTGAAAAGATGATGAATTGTAGTTGTAAAGTTGACCGAGAACATAGTTTGTTGGTTTTCAATAGAGTTTATGCTTTATACTTCGATGTTGTGATGAATTGTTACTTGTTCATGAGTATTCTATGATAAAAGTTCTATGATAAAAGTTTTATGTTAAAGTTTATTGCTGTCATAATAAGTTACATGATGCTTCTATGTCCGTATTTTGTTTTAGTCGACAACTCTCTCTCTAAGCATGTGGAAATGTTTTTTGCTTTTGGTTTTTGCTTGAGGACAAGTGAGGTCTAAGCTTGGGGAGTTGATACGTCCATTTTGCATCATGTTTACCTACTATTATTTATGTTGTTTTACTGCATAATAATGCCTTTTGGAGTAATTCTAATGCCTTTTCTCTCATAATATGCAAGGTTCACACAAAGAGGGAGAATTCTGGCAGCTGGAAATCTGGACCTGAAAAGGCTACGTCAGGCTACCTATTCCACACAACTTCAAATGAGATGAAACTTCATGAGGAATTTTGATGGAATAAGTGAGAATTATTGGAACAAATAAGTACTAGAGGGGGCCCACCAGGTGGGCGCAACCCACATGGGCGCGCGAGGGAGCCCAGGTGTGCCCTGGTGGCTTGTGCTCCCCTCGGCCCACCTCTGGTGCCCCTCTTCTCATACATAAGTCATTTTGACCTAGAAAAAAAATAAGGGGAGGACTTTCATGACAAAGCGCCGCCGTCTCGAGGCGGAACTTGGGCAGCAGCATTTTTGCCCTCTAGCGGAGCAATTCCGCAGGGGGAACTTCCCACCCGGAGGGGGAAATCATCGTCATCATCATCACCAACAACTCTCCCATCTTGGGGAGGGCAATCTCCATCAACATCTTAAACAACACCTAAGAATCGGTCCACCCACATATCAAATTATCAAAGTAGCGAACACAAATCAAACCAACATGATGAAAGTGACTAGATGAAATTCCCGTGTACCCTCAAGAACGCTTTGCTTATCATAAGAGATCGTTTTGGCCTGTCCTTTGCCTCAAAAGGATTGGGCTACCTTGCTGCACTTTTTTTTACCATTACCGTTACTTGCTCGTTACAAATTATCTTGCTATCAAACTACTTGTTACTTATAATTTCAGTGCTTGCAGACATTACCTTGCTGAAAACCGCTTGTCATTTCCTTCTGCTCCTCATTGGGTTTGACATTCTTAATTATCAAAAGGACTATGATTGATCCCCTATACTTGTGGGTCATCAATTTGCTACTGATGTTGATCTCCCCAAGGAGAAATGTTTAAATACCATCCCTCTGTTAAAACAAAAGATTGAGGAGCCTGTTATAGCTAAAGATGAAACTATCATTTATAATGTTGATCCAGTTGTGCCTACTGCTTATATTGAAAAACCACCTTTCCCTGTTAGGATAAAGGAACATGCTAAAGTTTCACTGTGGTTAACAAAAGTAATATTAGAGCACCTAGACCTTTTGAACAAATTAAAGCTGAACCTAATGTTTCTATAGTTAAAGATCTCTTGGTTGATAATATTGATGGGCATATTATTTATTTCTGTGATGAAGCTACTAGAATTGCCAAACCAGATACGAAAGATAAGAATAAGCATGTTGTTAGCATGCCTATTGTCTCTGTTAAAATGTGATTTGTGTGCTAGTGTTAGTGCTATCCCATTTACCCTTTATAAAGGAATTATGAATGATATTGCACCTGCTGAAATAGAAGATATTGATGTTACTATTAAGCTTGCAAACAAGGATACTATTTCACCACTTGGGATTGTTATTGAAGTCTTGTGTGGGAAAATAAAATACCCTATGGATTTTCTAGTTCTATGTTCCCCACAAGATTATTTTTGTCCCATAATATTTAGCAGACCTTTCTTGAACACTATTAATGCTAAGATTGATTGCGCTAAAGAAACCATCAATGTTAACTTTGGTGATGTGTCTCATGAATTTAATTTCTCTAAGTTTCTTAGACAACCTCATGATAAAGAATTTCCTAGTAAAGATGAAATAACCGGTCTTGCTTCTATTTCTGTACCTCCAACTGATCCGTTAGAACAATATTTGCTGGATCGTGAAAATGATATGCACTTGCATGAAAGAAATGAAATAGATAAAATGTTCTTTGATCAACCACCTATTCTCAAACACAATTTGCCTATTGAAACTCTAGGAGGTCCTCCTCCACCTAAAGATGATCCCGTGTTTGAATTGAAACAATTACCTAATACTTTGAAATAGGCTTATCTTGATGAAATAAAATATATCATGTTATTATTAGTGCTAACTTTACAGGGCATGAAGAGAAAAGATTGTTAAAACTCAAAGGAAGCACCGTGCCGCCATTGGATATATCTTGATGATCTTAAGGGCATTAGTCCCACTCTATGTCAGGACAAAACTAATATGGTGCGAGATGCTAAACCAGTTCATGATCATCAACCACGATTAAATCCTAAGATGAATGAAGTGGTAAGAACTGAATATTAAAGCTTCTGCAAGTAGGTACAATTTATTCCATAACTGATAGTAGATGGGTAAGTCTTGCTCATTGTCTCCCTAAGAAAGGAGGTATCACCGTGATGTCGATTGAACTACGTCGGTATTTCCCTAAAAAGGAAGGGATGATGCAGCACAGCTTCGGTAGGTATTTCCCTCAGTTATGAAACCAAGGTTATCGAACCAGTAGGAGAACCAAGCAACACTATGTAAATAGTACCTCCACAAAAAGAACAAATACTTGCAACCCAACGTGAAAAGGGGGTTGTCAATCCCTTTCGGGTAACGGTGCCAGAAATTGTCAAGTTGACCGGATAAAAATTATGATAGATTGGTAGATGCAAATAACGGCAAATAAAACTCATCAAGGTATTTTTGGATCTTTGATAATCTTTATCTGAAAATAAAAGATGCAAATAAATAAAAAAGGCAAATATCAATATAGATCTGCAAATATATGATGGGAAAATAGACACGGGGCTCGTAGATTTCACTAGTGGCTTCTCTCAAGAAATAACACATGGTGGGTAAACAAATTACTGTTGGGCAATTGATAGAACATTGAATAATTATGACGATATCTAGGCAATGATCCTTATATAGGCATCACGTCCAAGATTAGTAGACCGACTCCTGCCTGCATCTACAACTATTACTCCACACATTGACCGCTATCTAGCATGCATCTAGTGTATTAAGTTCATGGAGAAACGGAGTAATGCAATAAGAACAATGACATGATGTTGATGGGATCTATTCATGTAGAAATAGCACCCATCTTGTTATCCTTAATAGCAATGATACATGCATGTCTTGCTGCCCCTTCTGTCACTGGGAAAGAACACCACACGATCGAACCCATCACAAAGCACCTCTTCCCATGCCAAGAAAAATCGATCTAGTTGACCTAACTAAACCAAAGATTCGAAGAAGAAATACGAGGCTATAAGTAATCATGCATATAAGAGATCAAAAACTCAAATAACTTCATGGATATATAGATGTGATCATGAACTCAAAGTTCATCGGATCCCAACAAACACACCGCAAAAAGAGTTACATCAAATAGATCTCCAAGAGACCATTGTATTGATAATCAAAAAGAGAGAAGAAGCCATCTAGCTACTGACTACGGACCCGTAGGTCTTTGATGAAATACTCACGCATCATCGGAGAGGCACCAATGAGGATGATGAACCCCTCCGTGATGGTGTCTAGATTGGATCTCGTGGTCCTGGAACTTGTGGAGGTTGGAATTGTTTTTCGTCGACTCCCTAGGGTTTCTAGAATATTTGGATATTTATAGAGCAAAGAGGCAGTGCGGGAGGCCACCGAGGTGAGCACAACGCACCAGGGCGCGGCTGGGCTCTTCAGCGCACGCCGGGGGATATTGCTCCCCTCGGGCCTCCCCTCTGGTACTTCGTTGGCCCATCTTGTGTCTTCTGGTCCAAAAAAATTCTCCAAAAAGTTTTGCTGTGTTTGGACTCCATTTGTTACTGATATTCTATGAAGTAAAAAATAAGCAAAAACAGCAACTGGCACTGGGCACGATGTCAATAGGTTAGTCCCAAAAAATGATATAAAGTTGTTATAAAATGATTGTAAAACATCCACGAATGATAATATAATAGCATGGAACAATCAAAAATTATATATGCGTTGGAGACGTATCAGCATCCCCAAGCTTAATTCATGCTTGTCCTTGAGTAGGTAAATGATAAAACCAGAATTTTTGATGAGGAATGTTGCCCTACATATTCATCACATATTCTTTTCTTTTGTAGCATTGGCATTTGGACTTTTATATGGTTCAAAGCAATAGTCTAGTTTTGACATGAAGATTCAAATACTCAAGCATATCAACAAGCGACCATGTCTTTCAAAATATCAATACTAAAGCAAGTTATCCCCTGCCCATCATGCTCAATCATTAATCCATTCATAAAACACACTCGAGTATTAGCTACATCCAATGCTAAAGTATGATCATAGTGCCTCTTAGTTGGTGCTTTATAAGAGAAGATGGAGACTCAAGCAAAACAAAAATTGCATAAAGTAAATAGATAGGCCGGAAGTAGGGATCTGTAGAGGTGCTAGAGATCAAAGATTAAATTGAGAGATAATTTTTTTAGAGGCATACTTTTCCCGTCAACGAAAGTGCCTGAGTAATTCCCAGCACTTTCCATGCTAGATATATCATAGGCGGTTCCCAAACATAAAATAAAGTTTATTTCTTTTTTCCACCATTCTTTCACAATCCATGGCTAGCCGTATCCACAGGTGCCTTTGATACGTCTCCAACATATCTATAATTTATGAAGTATTCATTGCATGTTTATATTAATTTTATATGATTTTGGTATGATTTGATTATAACTAACCCGGACTGACGTTGTTTTCAGCAGAACTACCGTGGTGTCATTTTTTTGTGCAAAAATAAAAGTTCTCGGAATGAGCTGAAAATTTACGGTGAATATTTTTGGAAAATATAAAAAATACTAGAACAAAAAGATACCGGAGAGGAGTCCCGAGGCAACCACAAGGGTGCCCCCCCAGAACGCGCCCCCTGCCTTGTCATCGCCTCGTGGACCCCCTTGACTTGTCCCCAACACCAACACCTCCTATAAATCCCAAAACCTCCAAAAATAAACCTAGACCAGGAGTTCCGCCGCTGCAACTCTTTGTAGCCACGAAAAACCTCTCAAGACCCTGTTCCCGCACCCTATTAGAGGGGGAAACCATCACCGGTGGCCATCTTCATCATCCCGGCGCTCTCCCTGACGAGGAGGGAGTAGTTCACCCTCGGGGCTGAGGGTATGTACTAGTAGCTATGTGTTTGATCTCTCTCTCTCTCATCATGTTCTTGATTTGGCACGATCTTGATGTACCGCAAGATTTGCTACTGTAGTTGGATCGTATGGTGTTTCTCCCTCTCTACCTTGTGATGAATTGAGTCTTTTCCG
The DNA here is from genome assembly GCF_002162155.2 of Triticum dicoccoides. Taxonomy (NCBI): domain Eukaryota; kingdom Viridiplantae; phylum Streptophyta; class Magnoliopsida; order Poales; family Poaceae; genus Triticum; species Triticum dicoccoides. The sequence continues at coordinate 102,563,399 of NC_041389.1, read as the reverse complement.
TTGAGGTTTTGTTATGTCGGATTGAATATTTGGATGTGAGAGCACTTGATGTATGTATTGCGATGGGATATCCGTGGTGACAATGGGATGTTCTATTGATCCACTTGATGTATGTTTTAGTTATCAACTTGCGGATTCCCATGGTGACATTGGGGTAATCAATGCATAGGGGTTGGTACGTGTTTTCATATTCCTTTCTCCGATAGAAATCTCGAATGCTCATGAAGTTCTTTGTGTTGGATTGAATATTATGAATCTGAATTTGTTTTATGCATATCATATAATTGACCCACGAATACTTGTGGTGACATTGGAGTATCTAGGTGACATTAGGGTTGATTGATGTGTGTCATATGGTGTTATTTTACTATGAACTCTAGGGCTATTTGTGACACTTATAGGAATAGCTCAATGGATTGATCGGAAAGAATAACTTTGAGGTGGTTTCGTACCCTACAAGAAATTTCATCTTATGTTCTCCGTGATAGGAACTTTGGAGTGACTCTTTGTCGCATGTTGAGGGATTGCCATAGGATCTCATTATGTTATCATTGTTGAGAGAACTTGCACTAGTGAAAGTATGAACCCTAGGCCTTGTTTCCAAGCATTGAAATATCGTTTTTGCTCACTTTTACTACTAGTTACCTTGCTGTTTTTATATTTTCAGATTACAAAAACCTATATCTACTATCCATATTACACTTGTATCACCATCTCTTTGCCAAACTAGTGCACCTATAGAATTTACCATTGTATTGGGTGTGTTGGGGCCACAAGAGACTCTTTGTTATTTGGTTGTAGGGTTGTTTGAGAGAGACCATCTTCATCCTACACCTCCCATAGATTGATAAACCTTAGGTCATCCACTTGAGGGAAATTTGCTACTGTCCTACAAAACTCTGCGCTTGGAGGCCCAACACGAGTCTACAAGAAGAAGGTTGTGTAGTCGACATCAAGCTCTTTTCTGGCGCCGTTGCCGGGGAGGTTAGTGCTTGAAGGTATATCTTTAGATCTTGCAATTGAATCTTTTAGTTTCTTGTTTTATCACTAGTTTTTTCTATGAAAGAAAACTACAAAAAAATGTTATTGAGGTTGCCTTATATGCTTCATCTTTTTAATGTCTTTCGTGAAAATGATGGAAAGGAAAATTGTTCTCAAGTGCTAGAAGAAGAAGTCAATAAATTGTTTGGCACTAAATATTTGAATAATGAGCATGATTGCAATGTTGTTAGTATGAATTCCTTGAATATCCATGATGCTAATGATATGCAAAGCTACAAGCTTGGGGAGGCTATGTTTGATGAATATGATATTTTTAGTCCCCCAAGTTTGGATGAGCAAATTTATTATGATGATAGCATGCCTCCTATTTATGATGTTTATACCGATGAAAGTGCGTTTGGAAGAGTGTCAACCTTAGGAAGTAATGATCCCACTATTTTGTAGGGTGTTGAATCTTATTATAATGATAAAAGTGGATTTGGAGAGGTCAAGACTTTATTTAGTAATGATTCCACTATTTCAGAAGAGGTTTCAATTGACTATGATGAGAACAAAGTTGCTACTTATGATGATTATTGTGATGATACTTATGTTATAAAAGGTAGTGATAATTATTGTCCTAATTTTGAATATCCTTTTACTGAACATTACTCTTTTAATGTGGAAACTATTCATAGTATTCAAGATTCATATGATGCTCCCACTACTATTCATGATAATAAATTTGCTTATGTGGAGAGTAGTAAAATTTCTATGCATGTAGATCATGAAAAGAATGATTTATGTGGTGGTTATATTGTTGAATTTATTCATGATGCTACTGAAAATTATTATGAGAGAGGAATATATGCTTGTTGGAGTTGCAATAATATCAAGTTTCCTCTCTCTATGCTGAGAATCTTGAAGTTATGCTTGTTTTGCCTTCCCGTGCTAGTTGATTATTGCTCGCATTAATTGTTTGCTCAAAAAATCCCTATTCATAGGAAGTGGGTTAGACTTAAATGGGCTAGTCATATGCTTCATGATGCTCTCTTTGTGGTTCAATTCTTATCTTTTATGTGAGCATCATTGAAATCATCATGCCTAGCTAGAAAGGCATTAAAGAAAAGCGCTTGTTGGGAGTCAACCCAACATTTACCCCTACTGTTTTTGTGTGTCAAGATGATTATGCTACTGTAGTGATCATGTTTTATAGCTTTTGTTTCAATAAAGTGCCAAGTAAAGCCTTTGGGGTAGTGTGGATGATAGTTGACTTGATTCTGTGCAAAAACAGAAAATTTTTCTCTCAGTCCAGGAATTTTGAAAGTTCACTGGAATGTGATTTTGATCTGAAATGTTTACACAAGATTTATATACAAATTTTCTGCGTTGTCCTAATTTTTCAGAATTTTTGGAGTTACAGAGGTACGGAAAGTTTCCCGATTACTACAGATTGTTCTGTTTTTGACAAATTCTATTTTCTATGTGTTGTTTGCTTATTTTGATGAATCTATGAGTAGTATCGGAGGGTATGAACCATGGAGAAGTTGTAATACAGTAAATATAACACCAATATGAATTTGCTTTACCTAAGTGGTGATTTTCTTTCTTATTCTAACGGATCTGATAAGATTTTCTATTGAGTTTTGTGTTGTGAAGTTTTCAAGTTTTGGGTGAAGTTTTGATGGACTACGGAATAAGGAGTGGCAACAAGAGCCTAAGACTGGGGATGCCCAAGGCACCCCAAGGTAATATTCAAGGAATACCCAAGCAACTAAGCTTGGGGATGCCCCGGATGGCATCCCCTCTTTTGTCTTCAATCCGTCGGTAAAATTACTTGCAGCTATATTTTTATTCACCACATGATATGAGTTTTGCTTGGAGCGTCATTTTATTTTGTTTATATTGGCTTGCTTTTATTTAGACACATGTTTTGTATCATTTAGTTAAAAAAATCTCAAGTACAGCCTTTACCATGCTTATTTTACAAGTCTATATGTTGCTGTTTTGAAAACAGAAAGTTTTCTAACATTGTCCGAATATTGGTGAATAGTCAGAATTTGATAAAATCTTGAAATGCAATGGGTAAAAAAAAAAATTCTACAGTGTGGTAATTTTTCAGAATTTTTGGAGTTAGGGAAGTATGATTCCTGTTCTATTTTTTATAGACTGTCTTGTTTAGACATATTGCTGTTACGCTTGCATTGTTTGCATATGTTTGCTTCTTTAATGATTCTATTTGAGGATAGGAGTGTTAAATATGCAGAGGCATTTAGTATGCAATGTCAACTTATAATTTTAGTGATTTTCTACAGTAAAGAATGATAAGGCTTTTGCATGGAATTATACTAACTTATCTCATGAGTTCTGAGTTCTGTGTGGATGAAGTTTTTAAGATTTAGGGAAACCATGATATAAAGGAATTAAGGAGGCACAAAAGCTCAATCTTGGGGATGCACAAGGCATCCCTAATTAATATTTCAAGAAGTCCCAAGCATCTAAGCTTGGGGATGCCCCGGTTGGCATCCCACCTTTCTTCTTCAACAACTGTCGGTCAGTTTTGGTTGAGCCTAAGTTTTTGCTTCTTCACATGATATATGTGCTATCCTTGCAATGTCATTTTTTGCTTGCTGTTTGAATAAAATACATTAGATCTGAAATTTTTAAACGAGAGAGAGTCTTCACATAGCTACATAATTATTCAACTACTCCTTGATCTTCACTTATATTTTTTTGGGGTAGTTTGTCATTTACTCTCGTGCTTCATTTATATCCTATGAGTAAATGGTTGAATGAATTGAATATCATAAATCTGAATTTATATATCTTTCATATGCTTATACTATGGGGAGTAATGACTTCACATATAAGAAGTAGAGGTGGTAAATTTATTGAAATTTAGCAAACATAGTATTGGTCACTTGAACAATTCATGAAAGAATATTGAAGGAAGAGAGATTTCACGTATAAATATACTATCTTGGACATCTTCTATGACTGTGAGCCCCATTAATTATTTTCAAACTTGAGCAAATTAGTTGAAGTTGGTCAAGGAAGACAACATAATGAGTTATGTTTGGGTATATTTGTATAGAAGTTATATTTGTTATGGATCCTCCAACATGTGGTGCTTGCTTTTAAGAATCTTTTGCTAGCCAGAATTTCTGTACTAAGTAGAGATACTACTTGTGCATCCAAAAACCTTTGAACCAAGTTTCTTCCATGAGTGTCCACCATATCTACCTATATGTGGTATTTACGTGCCGTTCCAAGTAAATTTGCATGTGCCAAACTCTAAACCTTCAAATAATAATTTGTTTTGTATGCCTGAATCTCTCGTGTAGCGACTAGGGGCTGCCAGTATCTTCCATGCTAGGTGGGTTATTGTCACAATGAGTGGACTCCACTCATCATTCACGAGAAAATAGCTGGTAACCGGGATGCCCAGTTCCATTCTCAAATCAAATCAAATATAATTGCAAACAAAATTCCCCCAGGATTGTTGATAGTTGGACGGTACCCGTTGTTTCAGACCAGCCGTGGAATGTGGTTGTTGGTGGTGGGGGAGTAAAAACTTTACCATTCTGTTTGGGAACCGCCTATAATGTGTCTAGCATGGAATATAGTGAGAACTCTTGGTTGTTATGTTGACAATGAAAGCATACCTCTCAAAATTATTTTCATCTCTGTTTTAAAAGCTTCGAGCTCTAGCACCTCTGCAAATCCCTGCTTCCCTCTGCGAAGGGCCTATCTTTTACTTTTATGCAAGAGTCAGTAGTATTCCTTCTCATTCCAACATACTCTTTAGTTGGCAAGCATCATGTGATGGGCAAACATCTAAGCATATATGGCCATTCAAATATATTTGATCATGAATTATTATTGTTGACAATTATCTATATGATAAGTAAGTTGGGAGGCGAAACATTAAGCCCCTATCTTTTCTGTGTTCAATGGATGCTATTTGTTCTAAAAATATGCTTTGAGTGGTAGCAATCATGCAAGACTATATGATAGTTGAGTATGTGGGATTTTGTAGGATCAAAAGTATGTCTAGAGGGGGGGGGGGTGATTAGACTACTTGACCAAACAAAAATCTAGCCTTTTCTTTTAAGTCTTGGCAGATTCTAGCAACTTAGTACTAATCAAGCAATCAACCTACACATGCAATTCTAAGAGTATAGCAGCAAAATGTAAATCATTGCATATGAAGGTAAAGGGGGGAGTTTGGAGGGAGCAAACGCAATGTAGACATGTAGATTTTTGGCATGGTTCCGATAGGTGGTGCTATCGTACATCCACGTTGATGGAGACTTCAACCCATGAAGGGTAACGACTGCACGAGTCCACGGAGGGCTCCACCCATGAAGGGTCCACAAAGAAAAAACCTTGTCAATCCCACCATGGCTATCGCCCACAAAGGACTTGCCTCACTTGGGTAGATCTTCACGAAGTAGGCAATCTCCTTGCCCTTACGAACCCCTTGGTTCAACTCCACAATCTTGACGGAGGCTCCCAAGTGACACCTAACCAATCTAGGAGACACCACTCTCCAAAAGGTAATAGATGGTGTGTTGATGATGAACTCCTTGCTCTTATGCTTCAAATGATAGTCTCCCCAACAATCAACTCTCTCTCACAGATTTGGCTAGTGGAAAGATGATTTTAGTGGAAAGCAACTTGGGGAAGGCTAGAGATTAAGATTCTTGTGGTTGGATTGGAATGTCTTGGTCTCAACACATGAGTCAGAAAATGAACGCTGGAAGTGTAGGCACGTTCTGATGGCTCTCTCCACAAATGGAGAATGAGTGGAGGGGTATATATAGCCTCCATGCAAAATCTAACCGTTACACACAAATTCCCAAACTTGGTGAGACCAAATAGTGAAACTCGGTCAGACCGATTCAGTTCAAAATGTGAATGTTAGGCTTTTTGGTGGGACCGACAACATCAACTCGGTGGGACCGATGGGCTAGGGTTAGGGCATAACCTGATCTCGGTGAGACCGATCACATGACCTTGGTGGGATCGATTTCAGTAATAGGCAAACAGAGAGTTGGTCAGGCAAACTCGATGGGACCAATCGCTCATTCTGGTGAGACCGAAACGCTACAAAAAGGAAACAGAGAGTTTGCATTGCAACTCGGTGGGACCGATCACTCATTTCGGTGTGACTGAAACGTTACAAAGGGAAACAGAGAGCTTGCAATCCCATCTGAGTGAGACCGAGATCCCTATCGGTGAGACCAAAGTGACTAGGGTTTATGGCAGTGGCTATGTCAAATGAACTCGGTGGCGCTGGATAGATCAAATCGGTGGGGCTGAGTTTAACTTTAGGTTTAGGACATATGTGGATACGAGAAAGTGGTTGAGGGTCTTTGGAGCATATCACTCAGCATTTTGAGCAAGTAAGCCATTAAGTAACACCTCATCCCCTTTTAATAGTATTGTCTTTTCCTATGGACTCAATGCGATCTTGGATCACTAAAATGATAATGTAGAGTCTTGAGCTTTTGCTAATATGTGTCCTTGGCATTTTGAGGGGTCCACATCTCTAGTCCATGCCATGCCAATCATTGAACTTTTTGAAATGATCATCTTGAAAGAGTATTAGTTCAATGAGCTATATGTTGTTAAGAATTACCAAAACCACCTAGGGATTGGTTGCACTTTCAATCTTCCCCATTTTGGTAAATGATGACAACATATAGATCAAAGCTTCGACAAATGATAATAAGAATGAAATACATCGTCGCTTTGAGAAGTCTGTGATAAGCAAGAGCTCCCCCTAAATTTGTGCATTATTTAAAATTTGCTTTTGAATGCAAATGCATAATCAAGTAAGATCATGGGTTACTCTTCCATGTCACATACATCTTGGTGGAGCGCTCAAAATGATAGAATATGAAATATGCACTCATCACCAAGGCAAAGTGTGAATGATCATACATAAGAGATAGAGAATATTATCATCCAAGCACAAACATCTAAGTATGATATGATCAAACACATGACCATACAAGTATATCACACACATAACCAAAAAGTATCATCCAAGCAAGCAAGAAAATAAGTAGCAAAAGAGCCAAAAAGAAGCAAAGCTCTCTCTCTCTCTCTCTCCCTCTCTCTCTCTCTCTCGAAGCCTATGATTTATACACTTTCTCCCCCTTGGCAACAAGTTACCAAACAACTTGAAAATGCATAGTGCTATGTGGCTCTCTAAGCTTGATCTTCGGGAGGTGGAGAGGCGAGGAGTCATGCAACAAATGCTTCTGAAGAGGTTGTAGGTGCTGGAGGAGTTGCAACCAGAGGGGCAACTGAAGCTGTGGCTGCAGGAGCTGAAGTTGTAGCTCTAGTGTCTGTCACTGGCACTGCTGCAGACCTCTGTCTTGTGGGCACCCTTTGATAAGCATCAGTGGTGGTCTTGTCACTCCTATCCTCGAGCTCTTCTTGGATCTTCTCCACAAAAGTCTGAATCTCTGTCACCTTGACATCCAAGTCATGAAGTTTTGTCTCAAAAATTCTTTCAAGACTCTCTTGATTCTGAGTCAGGGTGGCTAATCCCTTCTCAATCCTCAAAGTAGCATCAATGAGATAGCCAAGTCGATCTTGTTTGGATTTGAGAAAAACTTGAGATGCCTCTTCAACACTTAGCATCTTGGCTGCCTTCTCTCCTTTTGATTTTGCTCTCTTCTCCTGAGCCTCTAATGAAGTAGGATCTGAAGCATCCATAACAACTGTGTTGTCCTCAAGGTCAGGTCTCAAGGGAAGGTGCTCTTTATCCAACAGATACACACCTTTGCTCATTTTGGAGTTGATGAGCATCTGAATGTGTGGAGCATACCCACATGATCTCTTTTGGTCTGCTGTTGTTCTCTTGACGGTTTCAACTATCAAGATCATCACCTTGAATTTTTGTGGCAAATCAAATAGTTGAAGCAAGTTGATGGAGTGGCCTCTGGTCGTCCTGTGATCTCCTGATTTGGGCAACAAGGTATGCCTCAAAATAGTGTTCATGGTGGCCAGTCCAGACATCAGATAGTATACTGAGCCTAGCTTGTGTGTCTCCAAGGCCTTGTCAGGTATCTTCTTGAACATGTTGGCCATGGAGTTGTGATCTTTCTTGCGCTCAGCATAGACATCAATATCATGATCAGCTTCTTCAGGGGCATTGATAAGCTTGGCCCACTCAGCAACAGTAGACTGGTACCTACTACCTTCAAACATCCAATTTTTTTCCCATTTTGGTAGAAGTGAGCTGTTGAATAGAACTGCATGATAAGCTCATCATTCCACTTGGTCAATTTCTGACCCACAAAGGTGTCAAATCCATTGAGTCTGAAGCTCTCATGTACTCCAGGAAAGTGATCTACATTGCTATCAATGTACTTCTAATCTACCCATTTCATGTCACACACAATGGGCTTCTTATCCAAGAGCACAGTCTCATAGAAGTCCTGTTGTTCCTTAGTGTGAAATCTGTAGTCCACAGCAGTTCTCCTTCTCACAGCATAAGGGTCTGATTGTCTCCATAATCTGAGACCTGCATCCTTTCTCTCCTTCATATTTTTAGCCACTCGATGATTATCATCATGATTAGAAATTTTTGGCTTCAACTTTCGAAGCACTTGGGCTTCCTCCTCTTCTTCTTCCATTTTAGGCACTGGGGCCTTGTTCTTTTCTGCAGCAGAAATGTTTCTGGTGCTTCTCTTTGGTGCAGACTTTGAAGCTTGAGCTGTAGCTTTGGGGCAGGCTTGGGCTTTGGTGGAGCAGCCCCAAATTTGATGGCATCCCCCATCAGCTTCTGAGTCTTTGGTGCTGGTGCAACATCTTCTTCATCTTCTTCCTCATCCTCAGATGGGTCTCTTATCATAGAGGATCTGCCAATTACTCTGGTTATGGTCTTCCTGACCCTTTCCTTTCTCTTTTTGCCCTCACCAGCCTCCTTTATTTCTAGCGTGAACTCTATGGTTTCCTATGTTGAGGCTCTGGCTTTGGACATGGGCACTCTCTTGGCAGGAGCTTTCTTGTTCAGACCAGGTTTGGTTGAAGTTATTGTGCCAAACTCTTTCTTAACAACTTTCTTTTTGGAGCTGACCTCCTCCTCAGCAGCAACATAGTCTTCATGTTCAGAGTCTGAGTTTCTTTTCCTCCTCTACCTAGTAGAAGCCTTAGGCAGGTTGCTAGGAGTACTTCTGCTTCCATCTTCATAGCTCTCAGAGGGACTAGTGCCCTCACTCATGTTGACTTGTTCCTCAGACTTGTTCTGGCTATCACTCTGATCTGACATAGCTGACTATGCAAGCTGACCCTGTGAATAGATGTAGATGAGATAGAGTGGATGCGCATCACAAAGTGCGGAGTTTTTTGCAAAACAGTTGAGTCAAAAACTTAGTTCTAGTTTTCTACAGAAAGAATTTCGGAGCTACCGATTTGTAAACTCAGTGAAACTGAAGCAATATTCTGTGTCTAAACTCGGTCACACCGATTTGTATGTTTTGGTCAGACCAAAAATCACATGTGAAATGGCCTAAGCCAAATCGGTGAGACCGACTTCTACAACTCGGTCAGTCCGAGATGAGTTTGGCGAAAACCTAACCCTAAAGTTTCGAATCAAATCCGTACTAAAAGAAGTTTTTGCTGGATAGGATAATCTCAAACTTGTCAAGAATCATGGCATTGTCTTTGTTCTAAGAATCAGAGTAAGAAAGCACAAAGGATCGAACTCATACCCTACTTTGACGATGAGCTCGCTACGGCGGCGGATATTTCCATTGACGGCGGCGGAGACCAGCGGTAGGAGGTCACTGGCGACGAGGAGACAATCCGGAGACCTAAGTTGGCAGAGCAGGATATGTGCGGGCGAAAGGTTTTCGGAGGAATTTCCAAAATTTGACCCGTGGGTATTTATATCCTGACCCTGTCGGTGCGACCGAGTGGAGCAACTCGGTGGCACCGAGGTGCAGAACTGCAAGCAGTTACTGCAACTCGGTGTGACCGAATTGTTCAAATCGGTTGCACCGAGATTGAAAACCTAGATCAACTCAATGAACTCGTATGACCGAAGGGAATGAATCGGTCAGACCGAAATGCATAGAGAGGTTTTGGAAGTTTAAGTCTATGACGAATCAGTGACTCCGAGTGCTCCTCACCTAGAGGGTTCAAATCCGACTTGATCAAACTTTGTGATGTAGCATGAATAGAGTTTGAGACGAGAAAAGCATAGATAGCTAGAGGGAGTTCTTAGGCATTCTTGTCCATCCATTTGGCAAAAGAAAAAGAGCCAAACAATAAAAGCAACAAATGGATGTCCTCGAATGAGAAAAATATGCAATAAACATGCTTGCACAATAAAATGGCAAATGAAATATGTGTCAAAGCATGCACAATTACTCTAGCATCTATCAAGCAATTGGCAATGACTAGGTCATCTATATATGAGTATATTGACTTAGGATTCAAATGAGAACATTTGATCATAGGTCATACTCATCATTTAAGCACAAGTGGGGTTACCACTTTTACATAAAGCATTGTTTTGTTCACACCATTAGAGTTGCTTTATCCCAATTCTTAGAGTAAAGCTCCCCTAGATGTGATATCCCCCCTAAGAGGGATGAACTAACCTTGGGTTTTGTCGATGATTACTTCATGTAGGTGTGGAAGATGTGGATGCTCATTATTGATGTAGATCATTTGGAGCAATCCATTAGAGTGAGTTGCACTTTCAATACCTACATGGGTTAGTCCCACAAGGAACAAACAAGGATATCCATAGACATAGAGTGAAGCACACACAAGATGATGTCCATGAAAGCATTAGATTACCTTGTCCCTTGTCTTACCAACAAGAGGGTTTGTGACTCCTTGAACTAGTGCAAGATGTGGAAGTTGTTTGCACTTGTCCTTGCCAAAATGAATATGACTGAAAAATGTTGGCGGTGTCACCCTCAAGAACTCTCTAGTTCTTCTTCTTCAGGATCCACATCATCTTGATGGGAATCCTTGGGGTTGTAGTCGTACTTGATGAAGTAGAACTTGATGTAGACTTGGGAACCCACTTGACCAAGGCCTTCGGAGCTTCTTCAAATGCATCAATCTCCTATTGAAGCTTTTCCTTGCCTTTTAGTTTGTGGTCTTGTGGTGGAAGATCATCTTGAGTATGTGTCCCCTTGTAGGAAGTAGGATCATACTTCTCTTGTTGAGGAACAAACTTCGTCTTGGGGTATTGATTTTCTTCCCACTCAAGTCCATTGGCATTGAACTTTCGTTCAAAACCAACACCTTGATTCTTCCGGTGCCTTCCTTGCTTCCGTGCAATTTCCTCAAATTGCTTACTTCCAGCAAGGCTCTTGTAAACACCTTTCTCTATAATTCCCTTCAATAATCTATTTTCTTGCTCAAGTGTAACTTGGCTAAAAGAATCATTAGTGGAATCAAGAGAACTACTAGAAGCAACAACATTGGATTTAGCATGATTATTTTTACTACTAGAAGAAGAATCTTTCTTACTCTTGTTGCTAGATTTTACTTGTGGCATGTAAGTAGACAAGAGCAAACACTTGGCAATGTAAGAAGAACTTTTCTTCCAAAGATCATCATTGATGGCTTTTAAGAACCCATGTTCTTGCTCTAGATTGAGCTTCTCGAAGCGTAGCTTCTCATGAGTTTTTAAAAGTTCTCGATGATCTTCTAAAGTAGTTTCATGAGCTAACTTAAGAGTGTTTAGTTCTTTAGTTAGATGCTCAATCTCCTTCTTATCATTGTGATCTGTTTCATCTTGATTAGCATGATTAATAGCAATTTCATCATAGTATTCATCACTAGAGTTGTCAACAAGTAAATCATCATCACCTAGCAAATCATCTTCATCACTATTGAAATCAACATACTCGGGGTGTGATACCTTGGGGCCTTTAGCCATGAAGCATCTTCCAATTCCTTCATTTGGTGACTCAAATATTTCATAGGAGTTGGTTGACACAAGTGCTAGACCAGCAACACCTTCATCTTGAATATATTTGGAGTCGGAGTGATACTTCTCTTGGAGTGGTGATCGGAGTCGGAACCGGATACCCATTCACCAACATGAAATTGATGTCTTCGTTTTGTGTAGCTCCTTGATGACTTGTCCTTCCTTTCCGAATCCTTGCTTCTGTGAGAGGTTCTTCGTTCATAGTGATCATCTCTACTCCTTCTCTCTCTTGGAGGTGATTCTTCCCTTTTGCTTCTCCTTTTAGGTGAGTCTTCTCTTCTTTTGTAGGGAGCTGTACACTCGTTGGAGTAGTGTCCGGGTCTTCCACAGTTGTAGCAATTTTGCTCACGACTAGAAGATCTTTTGTCATTGTAGGACCTTGACTTGGAACTCCTTTCCTTGCTTCTACTCTTGGAGAACTTGTTGAAGTTCTTCACCATTAAGCTCAATTCTTCATTGAAGGCTTGTTTCTCACTTGATGATGTAGGAGCATCACATGAGACTTTGTAAGCACCACTAGACTTGTTGTGAAGCTCTTCTTTATCCTTGAGTGAGATCTCATTAGCAACAATTCTCCAATGACTTCGGTTGGCTTGAGATCTTTGTAATTTGGCATCATTTGGATCAAAGTGCACACGGTATCATATTTTCCATCCAAGGCTCTTAGGATCTTCTTAATGATGAATTTGTCGGTCATCTCTTCACTTCCTAAGCCAGCAATCTCATTTGTGATGAGAGCAAGCCTAGAGTACATTTCAGCGACACCTTCACCATCCTTCATTTTGAACTTGCCAAGCTGACTTTGAAGCACATCCAACTTGGATTGCTTGACGGAGTTGGTACCTTCGTGCATATCAATCAAAGTATCCCAAATTTCCTTTGAATTCTCAAGACGACTGATTTTGTTGAATTCTTCGGGGCACAATCCGTTGAAGAGGATACCGCAAACTTGAGCATTGTATTGCAGCATCTTCAATTCTTCTGTGGTAGCTTCATGATTTGGTTCTCTCCCATCAAATAATTCACCTTGCAAGCCAATACACACAATGGCCCAAACGGTGGGGTTATGTCCAAGAATATGGATTTTCATCTTCTGTTTCCAACTAGCAAAATTAGTACCATCAAAGTAAGGACCTCTACGGTGGTAATTTCCCTCGCTAGGCGCCATGCTCTCCTAGGTTGTGAAACCAAGGCTATGATCACCAAAGCTATGTAAATCAAGGCAAATGGAGATCAAATCTCTGATACCACTTGTAGGATCAAAAGTATGTCTAGAGGGGGGTGATTAGACTACTTGACCAAATAAAAATCTAGCCTTTTCCCAATTTTAAGTCATGGCCGATTTTAGCAACTTAGCACTAGTCAAGCAATCAGCCTACACATGCAATTCTAAGAGTATAGCAGTGGAATGTAAATCATTGCATATGAAGGTAAAGGGGAGGAGTTTGGAGGGAGCAAACGCAATGTAGACACGGAGATTTTTGGCGTGGTTCTGATAGGTGGTGCTATCGTACATCCACGTTGATGGAGACTTCAACCCACGAAGGGTAACGGCTGCACAAGTCCACAAAGGGCTCCACCCACGAAGGGTCCTTGAAGAATCAACCTTGTCTATCCCACCATGGCCATCGCCCATGAAGGACTTGCCTCACTTGGGTAGATTTTCACGAAGTAGGCGATCTCCTTGCCCTTACAAACTCCTTAGTTCAACTCCACAATCATGACGGAGGCTCCCAAGTGACACCTAACCAATCTAGGAGACACCACTCTCCAAAAGGTAATAGATTGTGTGTTGATGATGAACTCCTTGCTCTTGTGCTTCAAATGATAGTCTCACCAACACTCAACTCTCTCTCACATATTTGGCTATGGTGGAAAGATGATTTGAGTGGAAAGCTACTTGGGGAAGGCTAGAGATCAAGATTCTTCTGGTTGGATTGGAATGCCTTAGTCTCAACACATGAGTAGGTGGTTCTCTCTCAGAAAATGAATGCTGGAAGTGTAGGAACATTCTGATGGCTCTCTCCACGAATCGAGAATGGGTGGAGGGGTATATATAGACTCCACAAAAAATATAACCGTTACACACAAATTCCCAAACTCGGTGTGACCAAATAGTGAAACTCAGCCAGACCGATTCAGTTCAAAATGTGAACATTAGGATTTTCGGTTGGACCGACAACATCAACTCGGTGGGACCAATGTGCTAGGGTTAGGGCATAACTTGATCTCGGTGAGACCAATTACATGAACTTGGTGGGACCGATTTCAGTAATAGGCAAATAGAGAGTTGGTCAGGCAAACTCGGTGGGACCAATCGCTCATTTTCGTGAGACCGAAACGTTACAAAAAGGAAACAGACAGTTTGCATTGCAAACTTGGTGGGACCGGTCGCCCATTTCGGTGAGAATGAAACGTTACAAAGGGAAACAGAGAGTTTGCAATCCCATCTTGGTGAGACCGAGACCCCTATCGGTGAGACCGAAGTGATTAGGGTTTATGGCAGTGGCTATGTCAAATGAACTCGGTGGCACCGGATATATCAAATTGGTGGGGCCGAGTTTGACTTTAGGTTTAGTACATATGTGGATATGAGGAAGTGGTTGAGAGTTTTTTGAGCATATCACTAAGCATTTTGAGCAAGTAAGCCATTAAGCAACTCCTCATCCCCTTTTAATAGTATTGTCTTTTCCTATGGACTCAATGTGATCTTGGATCACTAAAATGAAAATGTAGAGTCTTGAGCTTTTGCAAATATGTGTCCTTTGCATTTTGAGGGGTCCACATCTCTAGTCCATGCCATGCCAATTATTGAACTTTCTGAAATGATCATCTTGAAAGAGTATTAGTTCAATGAGCTATATGTTGTTAAGAATTACCAAATCCACCCAGGGATTAGTTGCACTTTCATATTTGCTAAATCAAAGCTCTTACATAGACCTTCCCTGAATATAAGATGAATTGCAAGTTTTGATGACTAAGAACATAGTTTGTTAGTTTTCAAGAAATTTTATGGTCTATGCTTTAACATGTGAATAGCTTGTTACTTGATCATGAGAAGCTTTATGATATGAGATACTGTTATGATATATAATGATGCTAGAAAAAGTGCTTGAAATTATCATTGATCAAACTTGTGCACTTGCTAGCATTCACACTTCATAAATTATTTCTTTTATCATTTACCTACTCGAGGACAAGCGGGAATTAAGCTTGGGGATGCTGACACGTCTCCAATGTATCTATAATTTATGAAGTATTCATGCCATGTTTACAATAATTTTTTGATAGGCATACTTTTCCCGTCAACGAAAGCGGCCGAGTAATTCCCAACACTTTCCATGCTAGATATATCGTAGGTTGTTCCCAAACAAAAAATAAAGTTTATTCCTTTTTCCACCATTCTGTTATAATCCATGGCTAGCTGTATCCATGGGTGCCTTTGATACGACTCCAACGTATCTATAATTCATGAAATATTCATGCCATGTTTACAATAATTTTATATGATTTGATTAGAACTAACCCGGACTGAAGTTGTTTTCAGCATAACTAGAGTGGTGTCTTTTTTTTGTGCAGAAATAAAAGTTCTCGGAATGAGCTGAAAATTTACGGAGAATATTTTTGGAAAATACAAAAAATACCGAAACAAAAAGATATCGGAGAGGAGTCCCAAGGCAACCACAAGGGTACCCCCCTAGGGCGCGCCCCTGCCTTGTCATCGCCTCGTGGGACCCCTTGACTTGTCCCTGATACCAACAGCTCCTATAAATCCCCAAACCTCCAGAAATAAACCTAGATCAAGAGTTCCGCTGCCGCAAGTCTCTGTAGCCACGAAAAACCTCTCGGGACCCTGTTTCGGCACCCTGCCGGAGGGGGAAACCATCACCGGTGGCCATCTACATCATCTGGGTGCTCTCCATGACGAGGAGGGAGTAGTTCACCCTCGAGGCTGAGGGTATGTGTAGGATTTTGGGGTCCGGCAACCCATGAGAGGTTCAAACACTAGGGTGCATGCGGAGATCTCAACCTACCCAGCCTGCCTACTCGCGATCCTCCCTAGCCTAGCATGTAGAGCTCACACAGACACAAAGACACAGAGATTTATACTGGTTCAGGCCACAGTTGTGGTGTAATACCCTACTCTAGTGTGGTGTGGTGGATTGCCTCGTGGGGCTATGGATGAACTTGTACAAAGGATGAACAAGCCTCAGGAGGTGAGGTGTTCTTGAGCTGGTGTGGTGCTCGGGGTGGAATTGATCTCTCCCCTTGCTATGGTGATGGCTAAGTCCTATATATAGTGGCCTTGGTCCTCCTCCCAAATATGAGCGGGAAGGGATTCCATAATGGTGGGATTTGAAAGGGGACAAGTAGTACAGTCTATCCTGACAAAAGTAGTCTTCGCCTGTGAAAAGCCTCTGATCATGACACTGCGGTGGGCTCGGTGATGACCTCCATCTTGCCGTCCTGGCGGTCTTGGTCTTGTTGCACCAGAATGGAAACCTTTGGCTGATTCCTCGGGACTCTGCGCCTGTGGCTTGCCTCCCTTGCACCGAAGAGGAAACCTGCGCTCTGCACCCACCTGGCGCCCACCTAGCCTTGGTCGTCATGGCTCACGTCAGCTGAGCCTCATGAGGTAGCTGCATAGATCTCTCCGCCCCTCAGGAGCCCTCCTGAGGATGCCAACTCCTTCAGGGGTCTTGGCATCGTCCCCCTCGCGAGGCTTGGCCCCTCGCGAGGGTCTTGCTGTGTTGATGTTGAAGCTGGGCCGTATAAGGCCGTCGATGGAGCCACATGGTGGGCTGTAGGCAGGCAGGACTGGATACCCCCAAGTCCAGGACGCCGAAAGTAGCCCTCGGGCCCAAGGTGCGCTAGGACTTGGCTTCCAGGCGAGGCCAAAGGGCAAGTGCGGAGCGCTGTGGGCCCTAACCACCTGCGGCCTTGAAGACACGTGGCGGTTGATGGGACGTGGGCAACTCCACTTCCCCATGCCGCCTTGATATGCGGTAGACCCAGCAGCCGCCCGTTGTCAACGCAACTCGCCCTTCATGGTGTACCGTGCCCAGCTCTTGTTTCTTCCTCCCCAATCGTGCCGCCGCATCTGTAGATACGGTGCCGACGCCTTGCTCTCTCCTGGGATTAGCCATGGCTCCCAAGCCAAGGAGGAAGAAGGTGAAGCCGCGCGTGCCGGCAGGTCCTCCTCCGCTGGCCTTGGAGTCGGCCCTTGAGCAGTCGAACGGTGATCAATAAGGAAGGGCTGGACAATGTTCGCCATGCGCTCACCGCCAGCTCCAA
>NC_041389.1:102509169-102545944 GCF_002162155.2 Triticum dicoccoides | reverse complement strand
GATGAGTGCCATCGAGATTGACATCCACCTTCATGCTCTTCTTGCTGGGTTGATTCCTCCCTTCTCCCCCTTCTTCAATGCTGTGATGTCGCATTACCAGATCCATCTGCTGCATCTGGATCCCCGCTCCATCATCCTCCTTGCCGTCTTCGCCTTCCTCTGCGAGGCCATGGTGGGCATCATTCCCTCTGTGGCCTTGTTTTGGCATTTCTTCGCGCTCCGGCTGGTGGATGCTCACCAGCGTTCTGGGTGCGCGACCTTCGAAGCCATGGCCGCGACCGCTGGCTCGGGGATTGACTTTGAGCTCTCGCCTGTTGCGAAGGGATTCCAGAAGCAGTGGCTTCTGATGGACGCCCACGTGTTCAGCCCCCTGCTCACGATTCCTGGGTCACCGGCTTCACCAAGCTCTAGCTGGTGCCATGAGAAGCTCACTGACCGGCGTCTTGCTTTAGTTTGGGAGAGGTTGTCGAGACTTCAGGAACTGGGGGTGACAATGCCAATGATGGTGAAGGAGTTCGTGAAGCAGCACATAGCTCCTCTCTAGTGCCATGCTCGCCCGATGTGGGACTTCACCGACGCCGAGGATCCGATGAGGCTGTAGAAGCCGTCGCTTGCTGCCGATACCTTGAGCGTGGTGCTCAAGCTCCCCACTGGTGAGCCCGAGCCTGCTAACCTCCCGGGGGGTGGCTGCCTCCTTTATCTGTTCTCAAACAAGGAGGCCTTCGCGGGGCAAATGCCCTTGTTTGATGAGTGGGGGTTGCTTCCCGAGGGCATTGAGGGGCCTCGTGAGAATCCAGTCTTCGTGGCTCCTCTCCTGATCGACCCTGCTGCACGCGCCCCAAGTGTGGAGGTAGGGGGACGCGCTCCTCCGTCAGCTGTCGAGAACTCCTACGGAGGCTCAGCCTCGTTAGAGGCTCATGAGCCTCAGGTTTCTGGGGTCCCGGTAGGGGCTGCTGCAGAGGCTTCGCAACACCAGGCTCCAGAGATAGGGGCCTCTGACGCTCGAGACGGTGGATTCAGAGTGGCTGTTGGAGACGAGGAGCCCACAAATGGCCCCGGAGCTATGAGCCAGGAAGCCACGCCGGGCGCCCCTTCCCTCGGGACCTTTGCTCCAGATATCACGTCGGACGCTCCCCCTCCCGAGGATCACCCGTCGGGGCCAGGTCGGCACCGCCTATGCCTTGAGTCGCTCCTGAAGAGGAAGAGGTCCCCGTGCCGTGACGATCGCACCCGTCAGCCACTGAGGCCGAGGAGATATGTGGCCGCCGACGAGTAAGTACCTTCACTCCTGATCTCTAAGCGCACTGCTTTTTCTCATGGCTAGGGTTTTGCAGGATCTTCATGAAGAAAGGACCTTGGGAGGCGGACATCCCCAAGGGCCCCAACGCAGCGCAGCCGCGCAGCCCCCAGCGCCCTGAGCCTGCACAGGGTGTGAGTCCAGCTCTCTCCAGCTCGGCGCCACGAGGGTGCACCGGAACCGAGCCCCATGTTCTCTCCCCCCGTGACTCTATTCGCGATGTGAAGGATGCGCAGGTGATCCTCCCTCTTGTACTTGCCGACAGGGGGGGCATCCTCCGGGCAGCCTTCATCTTCAAGCTGCGGGGCCCCACCAGCCAGCCCCCAGCTGGTGACTGGTGGAGCCCCCAGCGCCTCCCGAGCGACCTCCGGAGCCGTTGAAGATCTTGGCGACGAGCTCACACTTGCTTGTGGGTGCAGCGGGTGCGCTTCGGGTTCTTTGGTGAAGTGATGCGCGCGATGGTCCATCTTGGCGGGGAGCTTGCCAACGTCGACACCAGGCTTGAAGCAGAGAACCGCCGCTTGGAGGGTGATGGCAGCGGCTGAAGGTGGCCATCAACCTTGTGAAGCTTCAGCAAGACGAAGCCGAAGCGTGCGCGGCGGCCTCGTTGGCGGTTCTCGGGAAGCTTGCACTCGCGCCATGGAAGAGGCCGAGGCAGCCAACCGCCGTCGCGAGGCGGCCGAGGAGCGGGAGCGAGATCTTCTGTCTTGGAGTGCTGCCCTGCTGCGCGAAATTGAGGAGCGTCATGCCCTGCTGGCCTCCTCACCGGGTGAGGTGGCCCTTGCCGAGGCGGAGCTCCTGAGGCACCATGAGGATTTAACACTAGAGGCCGTGGATCATAGCTTGGCGCTGGAGAGGCTGGATGTGAGGGAGCGACATGCCGCCGCGATTGAGGATGCTGTCGCCGCCCGAGAAGCTCAGGTCCAGGTGGAGGTGGAGGAGAAAGTGGAGAAGGCACGTGCTGTGCTAGCCGAGGGGCACCGCCTGGACCTGGAGCTGCTCAAGGCTGAGTTTGAGGGCCGGACCTCCGTCCTGAAGACCGAGTTGCAGGTATTGAAGCAGCGCGAGGGCGCTGCCCGGGAGGCCCCGACTTCTTCCGAATCTACCCTGGATTCTGCTTGCACCGAGATATCCTCTCTCCAGAAGCAGGCCGAGGACACCTCCTCCCTCCTGGAGAAGGCTTTGAGTGAAAAGTGCCGCCGCCTGACGCTGGAGCGCGAACATGACCCCATGCTCCAGGGTCTGCGCATCAGAGCCAACAACGCCTTGGGTGTCATTTGCGATGAGAGCGCTCCTCACCCGCATGAGAGAGACTATGCCAGTCATCTCCGCTTCTTCACTGATATCGTGACCCGCCTGAAGGACCAAGCCGCAAAAGCCCGCCAGCTCATTGAGGAGAGGAGCCGGGGTCTCCTTGGGCGTGCGCTCTCGCGCATCTTCAACAACCTCCTGAACCTTGACTCCCACTTCGACTTTAGCACCGTATTAGCCCCCATGCCTGCGGCCACCCAAGACAAGCTTGCCAAGTGGGTGGATGGTCATGTGGATGCTCTGGTGAAGGAGCTGACTCCTGAGGACAACACGGCCGTGCTTGCAGCCAAAGGAGCTGGCGTGGGTGGAGATGACGAGGAGGGTGGCAGCTTCAGCACAAGCAGTATGGACGGGAGTGACGAAGAAGGCGCGTCCATCTAGGCCTGTATTTCTTCTACTTTAACCTGTATAACGAAAACTCGAACATATGCTTTTGACAGCATTTTGGGGAGGGGGTGCCCCTTATGACATATGAGATTGCTAAATACTTTTGAAGTAGCCCCCGGAGGGGGGGGGGGCAGCAGGACTGCGGGCCAATGAACGAGATAGTTGTTTTTGACTTATCTTTGGTTTCGTGGGTCCTAAGTGAGACCTGGTGCCGCGGCACCGCCCCTTCTCCCGAGGCGAGCCTGCTGCCGGCTCACGAGGCCCTGTGCCTCTCGAGGGGCCTGCTGGCCTACCTTGGAGTTCCTCGTGAGGAGCCAACTGCCAGATTGTGGCAAGGTAGGCGCGCGGAGCAGCCGCACCTTCGATCCCCTAAGGGGAGCGATCAGCGCCTAGCGCGCACACCGTACCCAGCCCCCGCTTGCGAGGTGCTAGAGGGCAGGGTAGCGGTCACGAGCTCCAAGAAAAGAACGCAAGAACTGAAGGCAAGAGAGCGACACGAGAAAAATAAAACTCCCATCGTTTTATAAACGCACAGAAAACAAACTGCTTCAAAAACTCGGCAAGCGAGTACAAAAAGTGAGGCAAAAAGAAGGCGGCCGCATCCGGCGCCTAACGGGTCTCCAGTCTTTGGTCTTCTCACTAGCGCGGAGCTAAGTGCTTCCACTGGCTGGGCATAGTCATTGGGGACAGTGTCAACGGCCAGCGTGGAGCATGGTGCTTCCACTAGGACGTGGGTGGGAGCCCCTGTGAGGCCCTAGGGCGGCACTCAGGAGACTCCGGGGCGTGTACAGCGCCACTCATTATTACGTGAGAGTGTCATGAGCTGAGACCTTCACAGGCCGGAGCCTTGCTTCATGTCGCCCGATGAGGACCCCGCTGTGCGCCACGCCTGACCACCATTGGCGAGACCGCAAACCAGGACAAGACCAAGGGGCCAAGGGGACGCTGACAGCGTCCTCGGGGACCGTAGGCCCCCTACCGAGGGGAAGGGCTCACCGGCGCCTTCCCCAGCAGGGAACCTACCTCCAGGTTGGATCCTGCTCCGTGCAGCGTGAGGAGGGCCCTGCCGCTGGGCTCTCCCCATGCTGCTCCAAACGTCCTTCATGCTCCTGAGGAGGATCCGCCGTCCTGAGAGTCCTGGTGGTCGCCACATCTTGGTTTACCTGCGATCCATGGTCAGTGTAAGCGTGCCCCTACTGCGTTAACTGTACCCAGAGCCTGCCCCTGTTGGGGACGTCGGCAGGGCTTGGTGGTGGCTCAAAGGAGAGCTCGGCCTCGTGTATGTCCAACGCCCAGCCTGGCGTGGGGGATCGGCTGGGGCCCTCTCCTAGCGTGTGCCTTGGATCCATCGCGATGGGGACGTAGGCTTCCGGGATGTTCACACCAGGGGCGCCGCCCGGCCGCCTAACGCTCCCGCTCCCTTCTGCCATCCTCTGGTCCTGCTGGCCAGGGGCCGGCACTCCAACGCGGCCCCTGGTTGTGTCGTCCGAAGCAGCCCCGTGCCGAGGGGGCACGTTTGCGGCGGCACGGGCTGCTCCATGAGGCTGATTAGCATCGAGAGGCTCTCTGTGGCCCTTGGGAGAGGGCACGCGGCTATGTCGGGGATGAGTGCATGCCCCACCATCGCTTGTGATGTGGGGAGGGTGCAGAACAACGCTGCCCCCCTGCACGCCGCATCGAGCAGCTCAGCGACCCATTCTAGCAAGGCGTCGCGGCCGCTCTCAAGCAGCCTGCACCGCAGAAGCTCACGGGCCACGATGACCGCCGCCCGCATGTTCGCTTGTTCCCTACGCGAGTGCAGAGTAGTTGTTGCAGCGTAGTTCGCAGATCGCGCAGCTACGCAGCGCCAGAGGAGAAGGCTGCATCGCGCGCCCCCCGCAGCCGGTCGCTCCCGGCGAAACGCGGGCTGTGACTGGGGCAGAATGGAGGTCTTCTTCATCGGTGGGTGCTATCGAGGAGGTCTGGACGACCCAGTGCTCGACGTGGGCTCTCGGGGCGTCGACCATGGCGTTGGTGGAGCAGAGGAGGACTGGTCGATGGAAGAGGAGATCCGACGCACCCCTACCTGGCGCACCAAATGTTGGATTTCAGGGTCCAGCAACCCATGAGAGGTTCGAACACTTGGGTGCATGCGGAGATCTCAACCTATCCAGCCTGCCTACTCGTGATCCTCCCTAGCCTAGCGCATAGAGCTCACACAGACACAAAGACACAAAGATTTATACTGGTTCGGGCCACCATTGTGGTGTAATACCCTACTCTAGTGTGGTTTGGTGGATTGCCTCGTGGGGCTATGGATGAACTAGTACAAAGGATGAACAAGCCTCAGGAGGTGAGGTGTTCTTGAGCTGGTGTGGTGCTCGGGGTGGAATTGATCTCTCCCCTTGCTATGGTGGTGGCTAAGTCCTATATATAGTGGCCTTGGTCCTCCTCCCAAATATGAGCGGGAAGGGATTCCACAACGGCGGGATTTGAAAGGGGACAAGTAGTACAGTCTATCCTGACAAAAGTAGTCTTTGCGTGCAAAAAGCCTCTGGTCGTGACGCTGTGGTGGGCTCGGTGATGACCCCCGTCTTGTCGTCCTGGCGGTCTTGGTCTCGTTGCATCAGAATGGAAACCTTTGGCTGATTCCTCAGGACTCCGCGCCTGTGGCTTGCCTCCCTTTCACCGAAGAGGAAACCTACGCTCTGCACCCGCCTGGCGCCCGCCTAGCCTTGGTCGTCATGGCTCACGTCAGCTGAGCCTCATGAGGTAGCTGCATAGATCTCTCCGCCCCTCAGGAGCCCTCCCGAGGAGGCCAACTCCTTTAGGGGTCTTGGCATCGTCCCCCTCGCGAGGCTTGGCGGATCTCGGGTAGGGGGTCCCGAACTGTGCGTCTAGGCGGATGGTAACAGGAGACAAGGGACACGATGTTTTTACCCAGGTTCGGGCCCTCTCGATGGAGGTAAAACCCTACTCCTGCTTGATTGATATTGATGATATGGGTAGTACAAGAGTGGATCTACCACGAGATCAAGGAGGCTATACCCTAGAAGCTAGCCTATGGTATGATTGTTGTTATTGTTATGTCCTACGGACTAAAACCCTCCGGTTTATATAGACATCGGAGAGGGCTAGGGTTACACAGAGTCGGTTACAATGGTAGGAGATCTACATATCCGTATCGCCAAGCTTGCCTTCCACGCCAAGGAAAGTCCCATCCGGACACGGGACGAAGTCTTCAATCTTGTATCTTCATAGTCTTGGAGTCCGGCCGATGATGATAGTTCGGCTATCCGGACACCCCCTAGTCCAGGACTCCCTCAGTCTTGCTGTGTTGATGTTGAAGCTGGTCTGTATCAGGCCGTCGATGGAGCCACGTGGTGGGCCGCAGGCAGGCAGGACTGGATACCCCAAGTCCAGGACACCGACAATATGTACCAGTAGCTATGTGTTTGATCTCTCTCTCTCTCTCGTGTTCTTGATTTGGCACGATCTTGATTTACCACGAGCTTTGCTACTATAGTTGGATCATATGGTGTTTCTCCCTCTACCTTGTGGTGAAGAGTCTTTTCCTTTCAGATTTTGTTATGTCGGATTGAATCTAGATGTGAGAGCACTTGATGTATGTCTCGCGCTGGCATATCTGTGGTGACAATGGGATGTTCTATTGACCCACTTGATGTATGTTTTGGTTATTAACTTGCGGATTCCCGTGGTGACATTGGGGTAATCTATGGATAGGGGTTGGTACGCATTTTCATATTCCTTTCTCCGGTAGAAATCTCGGGATGCTCATGAAGTTCTTTGTGTTGGATTTAATATTACGAATCTAAAGTTGTTTGATGCATATTATATAATTGTTCCATGAATACTTGTGGTGACATTGGAGTATGTAGGTGACATTGGGGTTGATTTGATGTGTGTCATATGGTGTTATTTTTACTACAAACTCTAGGGCTATTTGTGACACTTATATGAATAGCTCAATGGATTGATCAGAAAGAATAACCTTGAGGTGGTTTCGTACCCTACAAGCAATTTGATCTTATGTTCTCCGTGACAGGAACTTTGGTGTGACTCTTTGTCACATGTATAGGGATTGCCATATGATCTAATTATGTTATCATTGTTGAGAGAACTTGTACTAGTGAAAGTATGAATCCTAGGCCTTGTTTCCAAGCATTGCAATACCATTTTTGCTCACTTTTACTACTAGTTACCTTGCTGTTTTTATATTTTCAGATTACAAAAACCTATATCTACTATACATATTACACTTGTATCACTATATCTTCGCTGAATTAGTGCACCTATACAATTTACCATTGTATTGGGTGTGTTGGGGACACCAGAGACTCTTTGTTATTTGGTTGCAGGGTTGTTTGATAGAGACCATCTTCATCCTACGCCTCCCACGGATTGATAAACCTTAGGTCATCCACTTGAGGGAAATTTGCTACTGTCCTACAAAACTGTGCACTTGGAGGCCCAACACGAATCCACAAGTAGGTTGCATAGTAGACATTAGCCTTCCATACCAACACTTTCAAGGAATTTATTATTTGATAACATAATGTAAATTCATTTTTCATTTCGGGACTGACCATCCCTATTACCGTCGTACTCTCGTGCAATGACAAGTGAATAGACATTCATCTTGAGAATAACACATCTAGCATGGAAAATATTGGCCACCCCCTGCCGCTTCATGAGCGGTACGAGCACACAAAAAGGAAATTATTTTGAAAATTAGAGGTGCCACATACAAATTTGCTTACAATGGCACAACAATACCGCATATAGGTAGGTATGGTGGACTCATATGGCAAAACTGGGCTTAAGGATTTTGGATGCACAAGTAGTATTTCTACTTAGTATAAGTGGAGGCTAGCAAAAGATTGAGAAGCAACCAACCAAGAAACGAAAAATCACATAGGCGAGCATTAAGCATAACTAACACTGAATAATGCACCACAAGTAGGATATAATTCCATTGCATAACTATTGACTTTGGTGCTTGCAATGGGAATCAGAAACCTTAACACCAATATTCTTATTAAAGCATAATTACTCACCAAGATGAATCACATATCACTATCATCATATCTCAAAACTATTACAAAGAATCAAGTTTATTTTGTCCAATGATCTTCATGAACCTTTTTATTATTTCCCTCTTGAATATCTATCACTTTGGGACTAGTTTCATATATTGCAATTGCTTTGACAAGCTCAAACTAATCTAAGTGAAGAACATGAGCATAAAAATTTCGTCTCTCAAAATAATATAAATGAAGCATGAGAGAATCTCTTCAAAATTACTAACTGTCAAATAAATCTAAGTGAAGCATGAGAGAATTTCTTCAAACATATTAAAGCACACAGTGCTCAGAAAGATATAAGTGAAGCAATATAGCAATTCCATAACTCAAAAATAGTGAAGCATGGAGCAATTCTAATAAATCATAGCATAATTTTGGCTCTCTCAAATAGGTGTGTCCAGCAAGGATAGTTGTGACAAACTAAAAAGCAAAACAAGAAAAGACTCATATAATACAAGTCGCTCCAAGCAAAACTCATGATATCTGACGAATAAAAATATAGCTCCAAGTAAAATACTGATGGTCGTTAGAAGAAAGAGGGGATGCCACTCGGGCATCCCCAAGCTTAGTTGCTTGTTTCTCATTGAATATTATCTTGGGGTGCCATGGGGCATCCCCAAGCTTAGGCTCTTCTTACTCCTTATTCCTTCATCCATCATGATCTCACCCAAAACTTGAATACTTCAATCACACAAAACTTAACAAAACCTTTGTGAGATCCGTTAGTATAAGAAAACCAATCTTCACTTTAAGTACTATTACAAACCCATTCATAGTTTATTATTGCATTATATCTACTGCATTCTAACTTTACCATGGCTTATACCCCCCGATACAATCCAGATTCATCAAAATAAGCACACAATGCAAAGAAAACAGAATCTGTCAAAAAACAGAACAATCTATAAAGATGCGATTTGATCTCATAGTTCTGTAACTCCAAAAATTCTGAAACATGAGGAAAACATGGGCAATTTGTATGTAAATCTTATGTAAAAAACCCAGAGCAAAAGCAAGTTTCTGTGATTTATGAACATTATTTTACTAGGCACAAAATTTTCTGTTTTTCAACAAGATCAAATCAACTACCACCCAACATGATCCCAAAGGTTTAGCTTGGCACAAAAACTAACTAAAACATAAAAACACAATTAAAACAGTAGCATAATTGTGAAAACACTCAAAAACAGAAATAAAAGGTGAAATAAATTTATTCATTGGGTTGCCTCCCAACAAGCGCTATCATTTTATGTCCCTAGCTAGCCATAATGCATAGATTCAAGTATTGTCATATTTAGTTTTTGCTACTTTGGTACGGGCTTTCTCAAAGCCTGGAGACTCTTTATGCTTCCCCAAATTCTTGGGAAAAGAAACCATCTTGAGGTCTAGAATATCCAACCGTTTATTGCAAAGAGCAATCAAAGTATTCATGCGGTTGAGATTTCCACTGATATGTTTGAGAGGTTCGTTATATTTTTGCAACTCGACCATATGTTTATGCAAATCACTCAACTTATCTAAAATTTGAAACCCCTCTTGAGTAAAAGAAATCCTCTTTTTGGTGGGTGGAATTCCCGAAATTCCCTCTAGGATCTCATAAGCGGTATTAGCATCAAGCTCAATAAATTTCCCTTTAGCAGCAAAATCCAAAAGTTGTCTTTGGTGTAAAGCTAATCCTATATAAGAAACTTGAAGCAAAATATTTGCATCCCCTTTAAGGTTGCTAATGCGATAAGATTCCATTAGCCTATACCAAGCATCTTCAAATTTTGTCCTTGTCTCTGCTTGAAGTATGAAACTTCAAAATCTGGAGACAAAGGAGGAGGATTCATGCTATCCATAACTACAAAGTGACAAGAAAAATCACAAACAAAAGGATAGATCTCACAAGAAAAGGCAAACGAAAAAGAGAGTGAATAAAACGAAAATATTTGTGAAGTGGGGGAGATGAAAATGAGGGGCAAATGACAAATAATTTAAATTGCAAGGAGATCAATGAGATTTGTGATTAGGATCCTGATAGATGTTGATGATGTCTCCCCGGTAGCGGTGCCAAAAATTCCTTCTGATGTCACTTGAACTACGTCGGTATATTCCCAAAGAGGAAGGGATGATGCAGCACATCTTCGGTAGGTATTTCCCTCTATTATGAAACCAAGGTTATCGAACCAGTAGGAGAACCAAGCAACACTATGTAAATGGTACCTGCACACAAAGAACAAATACTTGCAACCCCACGTGAAAAAGGGGTTGTCAATCCCTTTCGGGTAACAGTGCCAGAAACTGTCAAGTTCACGGGATAAAAATTATGATAGATTGGTAGATGCAAATAACGACAAATAAAACTTAGCAAGGTATTTTTGCATTTTTTATAATATGGATCTGAAAATAAAATATGCAAATAAAGAAAACGGCAAATAGCAATATAGATCTGCAAATATATGGTGGGAAAATAGACCCGAGGGGCGTATATTTCACTAGTGGATTCTCTCAAGAAATAGCACACGGTGGGTAAATAAATTACTATTGGGCAATTGATAGAACATCGAATAATTATGAAGATATCCAGGCAATGATCATTATATAGGCATCACGTCCAAGATCAGTAGACCGACTCCTGCCTGCATCTACTACTATTACTCCAGGCATTGAGCGCTATCCAGCATGCATCTAGTGTATTAAGTTCATGGAGAAATAGAGTAATGCAATAAGAATGATGACATGATGTAGACGAAATCTATTCATGTAGGAATAAGCCCCATCTTGTTATCCTTAATAGCAATGATCCATGCGTGTCTTGCCCCTTCTGTCACTGGGAAAGAACACTGCACGGTCGAACCCATCACAAAGCTCCTCTTCCCATGATAAGAAAAATCTATCTAGTTTGCCTAACTAAACCAAAGATTCGAAGAAGAAATACGAGGCTATAAGTAATCATGCATATAAGAGATCAAAAACTCAAATAACTTTCATGGATATATAGATTTGATCATAAATTCAAAGTTCACCGGATCCCAACAAACACACAGCAAAAAGAGTTACATCAAATAGATCTCCAAGAGACCATTGTATTGAGAATCAAAAAGAGACAAGAAGCCATCTAGCTCCTGACTAAGGACCCATAGGTCTTTGATGAACTACTCACGCATCATCAGAGTGGCACCAACGAGGATGATGAGTTGGTGTCTAGATTGGATATCATGGTTCTGGAATTTGCGGCGGTTGGATTTGTTTTTCGCCGACTCCCCATGGGTTTCTGGAATATTTTGGTATTTATAGAGAAAAGAGGCGGTGCGGGAGGCCACCGAGGTGAGCACACCCACCAGGGCTCGCCTGGGCTCCTGGGCGCGCCCTGGGGGGTTGTACTCCCCTCGGGCCTCCCCTCTGATACATCTTTGGCCTATCTTGTGTCTACTAGTTGCTACTATATTATTAAAAGATAAAAACACATCTAAAAATTTATTACTAAACAGGAAGAAAAACAAAAAACACAAATAAAATTGGGTTGCCTCCCAACTAGCGCTATCGTTTAACGCCCCTACCTAGGCATAAAAGCGAGGATAGATCTAAGTAGTGCCATCTTTGGCACTCAATTCATAAGTAGCTCGCATGATAGATTCATAAGGTAATTTGACTTTATTTCTTGGAAAGTGCTCAATGCCTTTCTTTAATGGAAATTGGAATCTAACATTCCCTTCCTTCATATCAATAATCGCACCAATCGTTCTAAGGAAAGGTCTACCAAGAATAATAGGGCAAGAAAGATTGCAATCTATATCAAGAACGATAAAATCTACGGGCACCAAATTTCTATTTGCAACAATGAGAACATAATTGATCCTTCCCATTGGCTTTTTAATGGTGGAATCTGCAAGGTGCAAATTTAAAGGGCAATCATCAAGATCATGGAAACCTAGAATATCACATAAAGTTTTTGGAATCGTGGAAACACTAGCACCCAAATCACACAAAGCAAAACACTCATGATCTTTAATTCTAATCTTTATAGTAGGTTCCCACTCATCATTAAGTTTTCTAGGTATAGAAACTTCCAAATTAAGTTTTTCATCATAAGATTGCATCAAGGCATCAACGATATGTTTGGTAAAAGCTTTATTTTGACTATAAGCATGCGGAGAATTAACAATGGATTGCAACAAGGAAATACAACCTTCTAAAGAACAATTATCATAATCAAATTCCTTGAAATCTGAGATAGTGGGTTCAATACTATTTAAAGTCATGACCTCTCCAGTCCCACTTTTACCAAATTTAGCATCAAGATCTAAAAACTCCGAATTCTTGGGACGCCTTCTAACTAAAGTTGACTCATCTTCAGTCCCATTATTATCAAGATTCATATTGCAAAACAAACATGTAATAGGAGACGCGTCAATAACTTTAAGATCTTCATCATTATTTTCATTGAAACTAGAAGAACACGCCTTTACAAAGCAATCTTTCTTAGCACGCAATCTAGCAGTTCTTTCCTTGCACTCATCAATGGAAATTCTCATTGCTTTGAGAGACTCATTGATATCATGCTTAGGAGGAGAAGATCTAAGTTTAAGAGAATCAACATCAAGCGAAAGTCTATCGACGTTCCTAGCCAAATCATCAACTTTGAGCAATTTTTCTTCAAGCAAAGCATTAAAATTCTTTTGAGAAATCATAAATTCTTTCACACCATTCTCAAAATCAGAGGGCATCTTATTAGAATTACCATAAGAATTATTGTAGGAATTTCCATAATTATTAGAGGAATTACTAGGGAACGGTCTAGAATTAAAGTTTCCTCTATAAGCATTGTTACCGAAACTATTCCTACCAACAAAATTCACATCCATAGATTCATTATTATTCTCAATCAAAGTAGACAAAGTAATATCATTGGGATCAAGAGGAGTATTTCTAGTAGCAAACAATTTCATAAGTTCATCCATCTTTCCACTCAAAACATTGATTTCTTCTATAGCATGCACTTTTTTACTAGAAGATCTTTCGGTGTGCCATTGAGAATAATTAGCCATAATATTATCAAGAAGTTTCGTAGCATCACCTAACGTGATTTCCATAAACGTGCCTCCCGCGGCCGAATCTAAAATATTTCTAGAAGCAAAGTTCAAACCGGCATACAAATTTTGTATGATCATCCATAAATTCAAACCATGAGTAGGGCAATTGTGAATCATCAATTTCATTCTTTCCCAAGATTGGGCAACATGCACATGATCAAGTTCTTTAAAACTCATAATATCGTTCCTAAGAGTGGTAATCTTAGCGGGAGGAAAATACTTAGAGATAAAAGCATCTTTGCACTTGTTCCAAGAATCAATACTATTTTTAGGCAAAGACGAAAACCAAACTTTAGCACGATCTCTAAGTGAAAACCGAAATAACTTCAATTTAACAATATCATTATCCGTATCTTTCTTATTTTGCATATACACAAATCAACAAAGTTGTTTAGATGAGTAGCGGCATCTTCACTAGGAAGGCCGGCGAATTGATCTTTCATAACAAGATTCAGCAAAGCAGTATTGATTTCACAAGACTCAACATCATTAAGAGGAACAATCGGAGTACTAAGGAAATCATTATTATCGGAATTGGAGAAATCACACAATTTGGTATTATCTTGCGCCATGGAAACAAGTAATCCAACACACAAGTAAGCAGAAAAAGGCAAGCGAAAAGGAGAGGAGGAGATTGGGAAAGAGAGGGCAAATAAAACGGCAAGGGTGAAGTGGGGGAGAGGAAAACGAGAGGCAAATGGCAAATAATGTAAATGCGAGGGAGATGAGTTTGTGATGGGTACTTGGTATGTCTTGACTTGAGCGAAGACCTCCCCGGCAACGGCACCAGAAATCAATCTTGCTACATCTTGAGCTTGCGTTGGATTTCCTTGAAGAGGAAAGGGTGATGCAACAATAGTAGCGTAAGTATTTCCCTCAGTTTTTGAGAACCTAGGTATCAATCCAGTAGGAGGCTCCTCAAAAGTCCCATGCACCTACACAAACAAACAAAGAACTCACAACCAACACAATAAAGGGGTTGTCAATCCCTCACGGCCACTTGCGAAAGTGAGATCTGATAGAGATAGTATGATAAGATAAAAATATTTTTGGTATTTTATAATATAGATGCAAAAAGTAAAGATGCAAATAAAAGTAGATTGAAAGCTTATATGATAAAAGATAGACCCGGGGCCATAGGTTTCACTAGTGGCTTCTCTCAAGATAGCATAAGTATTACGATGGGTGAACAAATTACTGTCGAGCAATTGATAGAAAAGCGAATAATTATGAGATTATCTAGGTATGATCATGTATATAGGCATCACGTCCGCGACAAGTAGACCGACTCCTGCCTGCATCTACTACTATTACTCCACACATTGACCAACTCCTGCCTGCATCTAGAGTATTAAGTTCATAAAGAACAGAGTAACACATTAAGAAAGATGACATGATGTAGAGGGATAAACTCAAGCAATATGATATAAACCCCATCTTTTTATCCTTGATGGCAACAATACAATACGTGCCTTGCTGCCCCTGCTATCACTGGGAAAGGACACCGCAATATTGAACCCAAAGCTAAGCACTTCTCCCATGGCAAGAAATATTAATCTAGTAGGCCAAACCAAACTGATAATTCAAAGAGACTTGCAAAGATAACTCAATCATACATAAAAGAATTCAAAGGAGATTCATATATTTCTCATAGATAAACTTGATCATAAACCCACAATTCATCGGATCTTGACAAACACACCGCAAAAGAGTTTACATCGAATAGATCTCCACAAGAGAGGGGGAGAATATTGTATTGAGATCCAAAAATAGAGAAGAAGCCATCTAGCTAATAACTATGGACCCAAAGGTCTGTGGTAAGCTACTCACAACTCATCGGAGGGGCTATGGTGTTGAGGTAGAAGCCCTCCGTGGTCAATTCCCCCTCCGGCGGAGCGCCGACGAAGGCTCCAAGATGGGATCTCATGGATACAGAAGGTTACGGTGGTGGAAATTGTGTTTCATTGGCTCCCTGGATGTTTTTGGGGTACATAGGTACATATAGAAGGAAGAAGTACGTCGGTGGCCGCTCGAGGGGCCCACAAGACAAGGGGCGCACCCAGAGGGGGTGGGCGTGCCCTCCTATCTTGTGGCCGCCTCGGCTGCTTCTTGGCTTGCACTCCAAGTCCTCTGGATCACGTTCGTTCCAAAAATCACGCTCCCAAAGGTTTCATTCCGTTTGGACTCCGTTTGATATTCCTTTTCTTCGAAATACTGAAATAGGCAAAAAAAGAGCAATACGGGCTGGGCCTCCGGTTAGTAGGTTAGTCCGAAAAATGATATAAATGTGTAAAATAAAGCCCATAAACATCCAAAAGGGGTAATATAATAGCATGGAACAATCAAAAATTATAGATACGTTGGAGACGTATCACTAGTCCAAAAATAATCTCCAAAAAGTTTCATTGCGTTTGGACTCCGTTTGGTACTGATATTTTGTGAAGTAAAACAAAGCAAAAAAACAGCAACTAGCACTGTGCACTATGTCAATAGGTTAGTCCGAAAAAATGATATAAAGTTGCTATAAAATGATTGTAAAACATCCAAGAATGATAATATAACAACATCGATCAATAAAAAAATTATAGATACATTGGAGACGTATCACACCGTTGTTCCTAATGATAAAAATGAACTCATTCCACAAAGAATCATAACTGTTTATAGGATGGTAATTGATTTTAGAAAAATAAACAAAGCTACTAGAAAAGATCATTACCCCTTGCCTTTTATTGATCAATTGTTAGAAAGACTATCTAAGCACACACAATTTTGCTTTCTTGATGGATATTCTGCTTTCTCTCAAATACCTATATCACAACCTGATCAAGAGAAAACCAGTTTTACTTGTCCTTTTGGAACTTATGCTAATGGACATATGCCTTTCGGTCTATGCAATGCACTTGCTACCTTCCAAAGATGTATGGTTGCTATATTCTCTGACTTTTGTGAAAAGATTGTTGAGGTTTTCATGGATGAATTTTCCGTTTATGAGACTTTTTTTGATGATTGCTTAAGCAACCTTGATCGAGTTTTGCAGAGATCTGAACCAACTAATCCTGTCTTGAATTGGGAGAAGTGCCACTTTATGGTGAATGAAGGTATTGTCTTGGGGCATAAAATTTCCGAATGAGGTTTTGAAGTAGAGAAAGCTAAAGTTCATGCAATTGAGGAGATGCCAGGTCCTGAAAATATTAAAGATATAAGAAGTTTCCTTGGTCATGTTGGTTTCTATAGAAGGTTTACTAAAGACTTATCTAAAATTTCTAGGCCTCTTACTAATCTCTTGCAAAAATATGTTCCATTTGTTTTTGATGATGATTGTGTAGAAGTCTTCTAAATACTTAAGAAAGCCTTGACCTCTACACCTATTGTTCAACCACCTGATTGGAACTTTCCTTTTGAAATTATGTGTGATGCTAGTGAAAGTGCAACTATCCCTAGGTGGTTTTGGTAATTCATAACAACATATAGCTCATTGAGCTAATGCTATTCCAAGTCTATTATTTCAGGAAAGCTCAATGAGTGGCATGGCATGGATGATGAAAGTGGATCCCTCAAAATACTAAGGACAAAGGATTGGCTCAAGCTCAAAAGCTCAAGACTCTTCATTTTATATTTTAGTGATCCAAGATCACATTGAGTATATAGGAAAAGCCAATACTATCAAGGAGGGATGAGGTGTTGCTTAATGAGCCTCTTGCTTCATGTTCTTAGTGATATGCTCCAAAACCCTCAACTACTTTCCCACATCCACAAATGACCTAATCCCAAAGCCAAAATCGGTCACACTGATTCTTCCTATCCGGCGCCACCGATTCCAAAAGTCATAGCCACTGCCACAAACCCTAAGCAAATCGGTCTTACCGATAGGGATCTCGGTCTCACCGAGATGGGGTTGTAATCTCTCTGTTTCCCTTCGTAACATTTCGATCTAACCGAAGTGAGCGATCGGTCCCACCAAGATTGCAATGTAAACTCTCTGTTTCCTTTTTGTAACATTTCGGTCTCACCGAAAAGAGCAAATTGGTCCCACCGAGTTTACCTGACCAACTCTCTGGAAAGCTTATTACCAATCGGTCTCACCGAGTTTGTGTAATCATTCTTACCGGGATTACGTTATGCCCTAACCCTAACCGAGTCGGTCTCACCGAGAT
Source organism: Triticum dicoccoides (assembly GCF_002162155.2). Classification (NCBI taxonomy): domain Eukaryota; kingdom Viridiplantae; phylum Streptophyta; class Magnoliopsida; order Poales; family Poaceae; genus Triticum; species Triticum dicoccoides. The sequence goes on along the minus strand of NC_041389.1, from coordinate 102,528,633 downwards.
GCATGTCAGTCCCACCAAAAATCACTAACGGTCACTAGGTTTACTAAATCGGTCCGACCGAGTTTAACGATTCGGTCCCACCGAGTTTGGTAAATTGTGTGTAACGGTTAGATTTTGTGTGGAGGCTATATGTACCCCTCCACCTCCTCTTCATTCGTGGAGAAAGCCATCACAACGAACCTACACTTCCAACTTACTATTTCTGAGAGAGAACCACCTACTCATGTGTTGAGGCCAAGATATTCCATTCCTACCATATGAATCTTGATCTCTAGCCTTCCCGAAGTTGCTTTCCACTCAAATCTTCTTTCCACCAGATCCAAAACCTATGAGAGAGAGTTGAGTGTTGGGGAGACTATCATTTGAAGCACAAGAGCAAGGAGTTCATCATCAACGCACCACTTGTTACTTCTTGGAGAGTGGTGTCTCCTAGATTGGCTAGGTGTCACTTGGGAGCCTCCGACAAGATTGTGGAGTTGAACCAAGGAGTTTGTAAGGGCAAGGAGATCGCCTACTTCGTGAAGATCTACTGCTAGTGAGGCGAGTCCTTCGTGGGCGACGGCCATGGTGGGATAGACAAGGTTGCTTCTTCGTGGACCCTTCGTGGGTGGAGCCCTTCGTGGACTCGCGCAGCCGTACCCTTCGTGGGCTGAAGTCTCCATCAACGTGGATGTACGATAGCACCACCTATCGGAACCACGCCAAAAACATCCGTGTCTCCAATTGCGTTTGAATCCTCCAAACCCTTCCCTTTACTTTCTTGCAAGTTGCATGCTTTACTTTCCGCTGCCTATATACTCTTTGCATGCTTGCTTGAATTGTGTGATGATTGCTTGACTTGTCCTAAAGTAGCTAAAATCTGCCGAACTCTAAAATTGGGAAAAGGTTAAGTTTTTATTGGTCAAGTAGTCTAATCACCCCCCCTCTAGACATACTTCAAGGTCCTACAGCTATCAATTATGCTATTGGTTTTGTTCTAGGACAAAGAGTTGATAAGAAATTAAATGTTATCCATTATTCTAGTAAAACTCTAGACTCTGCTCAAAGAAATTATGCTACTACTGAAAAAGAATTTTTAGTAGTCGTGTTTGCTTGTGATAAATTTAGATCTTACATAGTTGACTCTAAAGTAATTGTTCACACCAATCATGCTGCTATTAAATACCTTATGGAAAATAAAGATGCTAAACCTAGACTCATTAGGTGGGTTCTTCTGCTACAAGAGTTTGATTTGCATATTACTGATAGAAAGGGAGCTGAGAATCCCATAGCTGATAACTTATCTAGGTTAAAAAATATCATTGATAACCCACTATCTATTGATGATAGTTTTCCTGATGAACAACTAGCTATCATAAATGCTTCACGCAATATTCCTTGGTGTGCAGACTGTGCTAATTATATTGTTGCTAAATTTATTTCACCTAGTTTGACATACCAACAAAAGAAAAAGTTCTTCTATGATTTAAGACATTACTTCTGGGATGACCCACACATTTATAAAGGAGTATATTGTATTATTAGGCATTGTATACGCGAGCATGAACAAGAACAAATCCTACGGAAGTGTCACTCTGGGGCTTACGGAGGACACCATGCAGGAGACAGAACTGCACACAAGGTATTACAATCTAGTTTTATTGTCCTACTCTTTTCAAGGATGCTCGTAAGTTTGTCTTATCTTGTGATGAATGTCAGAGAATTGGTAATATTGGTAGACCTCGGGTAATGACAATGAATTATTCACTTGTTATTGAACCATTTGATGTTTGGGGCTTTGATTATATGGGACCTTTTCCTTCCCCTAATGGATATACACATATTTTAGTTGTTATTGATTATGTCACTCAGTGGGTAGAAGCTATTGCAACTAGTAGTGCTGATCACAACACTTCTATTAAAATGCTTAAAGAAGTTATTTTCCCGAGGTTTGGAGTTCCTAGATATTCAATGACTGATGGTGGTTCACACTTTATTCATGGTGCATTCTATAAACTGCTTGCCAAAAATGATGTTAACCATAAGATTGCATCTCCTTATCATCCTCAGTATAGTGGTCAAGTTGAACTGAGAAATAGAGAAATAAAGTTAGTTTTTCAAAAGACTGTCAATAGGCCCCGAAAGGATTGGTCTAAGCAATTAGATGATGCATTATGGGCCTATAGAACTTCTTATAAAAATCCTATTGGTATGTCTCCATATAAAATGGTTTATGTCATTTAGCTATTGAGTTAGAACATAAAGCATATTGGCCAATGAAAGAACTCAATTATGATTTTAAACTTGCCGAAGAAAAGAGGTTTGATGACCCACAAGTATAGGGTATCAATCATAGTCCTTTCAATAAGTAAGAGTGCCGAACCTAGCGAGGAGCAGAAAGAAATGACACGTGGTTTTCAGCAAGATATTTTCTGCAAGCATTGAAATGGTCGGTAATGGATAGTTTGATTGCAAGATAATTGGCAATGAGCAAATAATAGTAATGGTAACAAAAGTGTAGCAAGGCAGCCTAATCCTTTCTGTAGCAAAGGACGGGCTGGAACGGTCTCTTATAATAAGCAAAGCGTTCTTGAGGACACACTGGAATTTCATCTAGTCACTTTCATCATGTTGGTTTGATTTGCTTTCGCTACTTTGATAATATGATATGTGGGTGGACCGGTGCTTGGGTGTTGTTCTTACTTGAAAAAGCCTCCCACTTATGATTAACCCCTCTCGCAAGAATCCACAACTACAAAAGAAGAATTAAGATAAAATCTAACCTTAGCATTAAACTCATGGATCCAAATTAGCCTCTTACGGAATAGTGCGTAAACTAGGGTTTAAGATTCTGTCACTCTAGCAACCCATCATCTAATAACTACTCCACATGCATTCCGTTAGGACAAAATATGGTGAAGGGTCATGTAGTCGGCAATCACGTAACACCACTAAGGGAATCACAACATACATACCATCAAAATATCGAACGAATATGAAATTTACATGATTACTTATAACAAGACTTCTCCCATGTCCTCAAGAACAAAATTAACTACTCATAAAACATATCCATGCTCAAGATTAGAGGGGTATTGAATTGCATAATAGATCTGAACATATAATCTTCCACCAGATAAACCATGTAGCATCAACTACAAGATGTAATCAACACTACTAGTCACCCACACATACCACTATGAGGTTTTAGTACAAAGATTTAACACAAGAGATGAACTAGGGTTTTGAGATGAGATGGTGCTATTGAATATGTTGATGAAGATTGGCCCTCCCACGATGAGGGGGTTGTTGGTGATGACGATGACTTAGATTTCCCCCTCCCGGAGGGAAGTATCCCCGGCGGAATCGCTCCACCGAAGAGCAAAAGTGCTCCTGCCCAAGTTCCGCCTCGAGACGGCGGTGCTCCGCCCAAAATACCTCTCCTTATTTTTTCTAGGGAAAATGGGCTTATGTACCAGAAGATGGGCACCGGAGGCTGGCCAGGGGCCCACTACCCACCAGGGTGCGCCAGGGGGGTAGGCGCGCCCTGGTGCCTAGTGGGCACCTGGGTTGCCCCTCTTATTTTTCTTTTCTCCAATAATTATTGAATATTCCAAAATAATTCTTTGTAAAACTTTAGCTCATTTGGAGATGTGTAGAATAGGTATCTCTGACGTAGCTTTTTCAAGTCCAGAATTCCAGCTGCCAGTATTCTCCCTCTTTGTGTAAACCTTGCATATTTTGAGAGAAAAGGCACTAGAATTACTCCACAAAGTGTTATATTAAATTAAAACACTATAAATAACAGTAGAAAACATGATGCAAAATGGACGTATTAAGGTTATTTGATATTAGCTCGTTGGATGAATGGAGAACCCAAGGTCATGAAAATGGGAAACTATTTAAAGAAAAAGTTAAAATATGGCATGACAAAAGAATTCAAAAGCGGGAATTCAAAGTGGGTGGGTATGTTATATTATACAATTCTTGTTTTAGATTTTTGCAAGAAAACTTCTCTCTAAATGGGAAGGACCATACATCATTGAGGAAGTTTATCGCTCTGGAGCTATTACGATCAAAAATGCCGAAGGCACTAATCGGAAGGTGGTCAATGGGCAAAGAATTAAGCATTAGGTACGCCTATCAATGTTGAAACTAACATTATCCAGATTGTGACACCGGAGGAATACATAAAAGAGACCTTACAGAACACTCCAGAGCCCTGAAAACGAAGAGGTACGTGACACGGTAAGTAAACCGACTCCAAAAATTTGGTAAAAATATTTTCTGTCAGTTTTGGAATGTTGGAAAAACATACACAGATAAGAAACACCAGCGGGGGCACCATGGCATGATATGTCTCCAACGTATCTATAATTTTTTATTGTTCCATGCTATTATATTATCTGTTTTGGATGTTTTATATGCATTAATATGGTATTTTATATTATTTTTGGGACTAACCTATTAACCAAGAGCCTAGTGTCAGTTTTTGTTTTTTTTTGCCTATTTTAGAGTTTCGCAGAAAGGAATACCAAACGGAGTCCAAACGGAATGAAACTTTCGCGATGATCTTTCTTGGACTAGAAGCAAACCAGGAGACTTAGAGATGAAGTCGGGGACGCAACGAGGCGGCCACGAGGGTGGAGGGCGCGCCCAGGGGGTAGGGCGCGCCCCCCTACCTCGTGGGCCCCTCGTGGGTCTCCCAACCTAGCTTCTTCGCCTATATATACTCTTATACCCTGAAAACATCCATGAGAGCCACAAAACCACTTTTCCACCGCCGCAACCTTCTGTACCCATGAGATCCCATCTAGGGACCTTTTCTGCGTCCTGCCAGAGGGGGATTTGATCACAGAGGGCTTCTACATCAACACCATTGCCTCTCCGGTGAAGCGTGAGTAGTTTACCACAGACCTACGTGTCCATAGCTAGTAGCTAGATGGCTTCTTCTCTCTCTTTGATTCTCAATACCATGTTTTCCTCGATGTTCTTGGAGATCTATTCGATGTAATATTCTTTTGCGGTGTGTTTGCCGAGATCCGATGAATTGTGGATTTATGATCAGATTATCTATGAATATTATTTGGTTCTTCTCTGAATTCTTATATGCATGATTTGATATCTTTGCAAGTCTCTTCGAATTATCGGTTTAGTTTGGCCTACTAGATTGATCTTTCTTGCAATGGGAGAAGTGCTTAGCTTTTGGTTCAATCTTGCGGTGTCCTTCCCTAGTGACATTAGGGCAATAAGGCACATATTGTATTGTTGCCATCGAGGATAAAAAGATGGTTTTTTCATCATATTGCTTGAGTTAGTTCCTCTACATCATGTCATCTTACTTAATGCGTTACTCCGTTCTTTATGAACTTAACACTCTAGATGCATGCTGGATAGCGGTTGATGTGTGGAGTAATAGTAGTAGATGCAAAACCGTTTTGGTATACTTGACACGGACGTGATGCCTATGTTCATGATCATTGCCTTTGATATCATCATACCTTTGCGCTCTTCTATCAATTGCTTGGTAGTAATTTGTTCACCCACTATAATATTTGCTATCTTGAGAGAAGCCACTAATGAAGCCTATGGCCCCCGGGTCTCTTTTCCATTATATTGAATCTTGTTTACATCTATTAGTTTTTCGTCCATGTCACCGCTCCTTTAATTTGCAATCTTTACTTTCCAATATATAAACCAAAAACACAAAATTTTTTTACTTTACCATTTATCTATCTCTATTGGATTTCACTTTTGCAAATAATCATGAAGGGATTGACAACCCCTTTATCGCGTTGGGTGCAAGTTGTTGAGTGTTTGTGCAGGTATTTGGTGACTTGTGCGTTTTCTCCTACTGGATTGATACCTTGGTTCTCAAACTAAGGGAAATACTTACTCTAGTTTGCGGCATCACCCTTTCCTCTTCAAGGGAAAAACCAACGCAAGCTCAGGAGGTACCAGGAAGGATTTTTGGCGCCGTTGCCGGGGAGATCTACGTCAAGTCAAGCCATACAAAGTACCCATCATAAACTTTTCTATCTTGCATTACATTATTCACCATTCGCCTCATGTTTTCCTCTGCCCCACCTCTAAAACAATTTTTGAAAAGATTTGCCTTTTCTTCACCCTTCTTCCGTTCATGTTTTGTTTGCTTGTGTTACCATGTGCCTTCTTTTTGCTTGCATCTTCGCTTGCTAAAAGTTTATGGATCCTCATCCACTTGCTCATCTTTTTAAAAGATCCAACTATGATGAACCAATTGCTAGTGAGTTTTGTGCACTAGATTATCTTTATGAAGTTTTGCTTGAAATTAGTGAATCTGAAAATTGTGGTGAAGAAATTTATGAAGAGATTCATGATAGCTCCTTGAATAAAAAGCATGATTGCAATGATTTTACTATAAATTCTATTGATGTCAATTATGCTAAAAATATGCAAAACCCTAAGCTTGGGGATGCTAGTTTTGCTATGTCCACTACTTGTTGCAATGATCATGATTGGGGTGATTCTTCTTATGATCTTGAAAATTTATTCAAGCCCCATGATGAATATGAGATTGATATTAGTGTTTGCAATAATATTGAAAGTGGGTTTGGAGGAGTGTCAACTTTAGATCCCACATATTTGGAGAATGTTCAATCTTATGAAATGTTTGATAAAAGTGGGTTTGGAGAGGTCATGACTTTAGTTAATGTTAATCCCACTATTTTGGAAGAGTCTCAACTTCGCATGCATGTGGATCGTGTTGAGAATATGTTACGTGATAGCTATATTGTTTAATTTGCTTATGATCCTACATGTAATTATTATGAGAGGGGAAAATATGGTTGTAGAAATTTTCATGTTACTAAAATACCTCTCTGCATGTTGAGATTGCTATCGTCTCGTTCTTCTTCCTTGCATATGCTAGTTTTTGCCTGCCTTGATAATTTGTTTGCTTATAAAATGTCCATGCATAGGAATTATGTTAGAATTATATGTGTTTGTTACGTGTTTATGATGCTCTCCTTGTGCTTCAATTCTTGTCTTTCATGTGAGCATCATTGAAATCTCAATGCCTAGCTAAGGGCGTTAAACAATAGCGCTTGTTGGGAAGCAACCCAATTTTATTTTTGTTCCTTGCTTTTTGTTCCTGTTTAGTAATAAATAATTCATCTATCCTCTGGTTAGATGTGCTTTTATTCTTTGATTAGTGTTTGTGCCAAGTTAAACCTTTAGGATAGCTTACGGTGATAGTTGTGTTGATCCTGCTGAAAATCAGAAACTTTTGCACCCAGTAAATTAGTTTTGATAATTCACATAAACGTGATTTTGATATGATTCTTTTTGCTCTATATTGATAAAGAAAAATATCAGGTTTTCCTAATTTTTCTGGATGTTTGGAATTACATAAGTATTCGAGAGTTACAGATTACTACAGACTAATCTGTTTTTGCCAGATTCTATTTTTCGCGTGTTGTTTGCTTATTTTGATGAATCTATGGGTAGTATCGGGGGGTATGAACCATGGAAAAGTTGGATTATAGTAGATATTACACCAATATAAACAAATAATGAGTTTGCAACAGTACCTTAAAGTGGTGATTTATTTTCTTATACTAACGGAGCTCATGAGATTTTTTGTCGAGTTTTGTGTTGTGAAGTTTTCAAGTTTTGCGTAAGGATTTGATGGACTATGGAATAAGGAGTGGCAAGAGCCTAAGCTTGGGGATTCCCAAGTCACCCCAAGGTAATATTCAAGGAAAACCAAAAGCCTAAGCTTGGGGATGCCCTAGAAGGCATCCCCTCTTTTGTCTTCGTTTATCGGTAACTTTACTTGAGGCTATATTTTTATTCACCGCATGATATGTGTTTTGCTTCGAGCGTATTGTATGATTTGAGTATTTGCTTTTTAGTTTACCACAATCATCCTTGCTCTACACACCTTTTGGGAGAGACACGCATGAATCGTGATTTATTAGAATACTCTATGTGCTTCACTTATATCTTTTGAGCTAGGCAATATTGCTCTAGTACTTCACTTATATCTTTTTAGAGCATGGCGGTGGATTTATTTTATAGAAATTGTTGAACTCTCATGCTTCACTTATATTATTTTGAGAGTCTTTTAGAACAGCATGTTAATTTGCTTTGGTTACAAATTTAGTCCTAGTATGATGGGCATCCAAGAGGGATACAATAAAAACTTTCATATGAAGTGCATTGAATACTATGAGAAGTTTGATTCTTTATGATTGTTTTGAGAAATGAAGATGTTGATATTAGAGTCATGCTAGTGGATTAGTTGTGAATTTGAGAGACACTTGTGTTAAAGTTTGTGATTCCCGTAGCAATGACGTATGGTGAACTGTTATGTGATGAAGTTGGAGCATGATTTATTTATTGATTGTCTTCCTTATGAGTGCTGTCGAGGATGAGCCATGGTCTTTTCCTACCAATCTATCCCCCTAGGAGCATGCGTGTAGTACTTCTTTTCGATAACTAATAGACTTTTACAATAAGTATGTGAGTTCTTTATGACTAATGTTGAGTCCATGGATTATACGCACTCTCACCCTTCCACCATTGCTAGCCACTTTAGTATCGCGCAACTTTCGTCCATACACCCACCATATACCTTCCTCAAAACAGCCACCATACCTACCTATTATGGCATTTCCATAGCCATTCCGAGATATATTGCCATGCAACTTTCCACTGTTCCGTTTATTATGACACGCTCCATCATTGTCATATTGCTTTGCATGATCATGTAGTTGACATCGTATTCGTGGCAAAGCCACCATTCATAATTCTTTCATACATGTCACTCTTGGATCATTGCATATCCCAACACACCACCGGAGGCATTCACATAGAGTCATATTTTTTTTCTAAGCATTGAGTTGTAATTCTTGAGTTGTAAGTAAATAAAAGTGTGATGTTCTTCATTATTAGAGAATTGTCCCATGTAACGAAAGGATGATGGAGACTATGATTCCCCCATAAGTCGGGATGAGACTCCGGACAAAAATAAAATAAAAAAAGAGGCCATAAAAAAAGAAAGAGAAGGCCCAAATAAAAAATGAGAGAAAAAGAGAGAAGGGGCAGTGTTACTATCCTTTTTCCGTACTTGTGCTTCAAAGTAGCACCTTGATCTTCATGATAGAGAGTCTCTTATTTTGTAACTTTCATATACTAGTGGGAATTTTCATTATAGAACTTGGCTTGTATATTCCAATGATGGGCTTCCTCAGATTGCCCTAGGTGTTCGTGAGCAAGCAAGTTGGATGCACACCAACTTAGTTTCTTTTTGAGCTTTCATACACTTATAGCTCTAGTGCATCCGTTGCATGGCAATCCCTACTCACTCACATTGATATCTATTGATGGGCATCTCCATAGCCCGTTGATATGCCTAGTTGATGTGAGACTATCTTCTCCTTTTTGTCTTCACCACAACAACCATATTCTATTCCGCCATAGTGCTATATCGATGGCTCACGCTTATGTATTGCGTGAAAATTGAAAAATCTGGAGAACATCAAAAGTATGAAACAATTTCTTGGCTTGTCATCAGGGTTGTGCATGATTTAAATATTTTGTGTGATGAAGATAGAGCATATCCAGACTATATGATTTTGTAGGGATAGCTTTCTTAGACCATGTTATTTTGAGAAGACATGATTGCTTTGTTAGTATGCTTGAAGTATTATTATTTTTATGTCAACATTAAACTTTTGTTTTGAATCTTTCAGATCTGAACATTCATGCCACAATAAAGAAAATTACATGGATAAATATGTTAGGTAGCATTCCACATCAAAAAATTTGTTTTTATCATTTACCTACTTGAGGACGAGCAGGAATTAAGCTTGGGGATGCTTGATATGTCTCCAATGTATCTATAATTTTTGATTGTTCCATGCTATTATATTATCTGTTTTGGATGTTTTATATGCATTAATATGCTATTTTATATTATTTTGGGACTAGCCTATTAACCGAGAGCCCAGTGCCAGTTTCTATGTTTTTGCCTATTTTAGAGTTTCACAGAAAAGGAATACCAAATGGAATGAAACTTTCGCGATGATATTTCTTGGACTAGAAGCAAACCAGGAGACTTGGAGATGAAGTCGGGGGTGCAACAAGGCGTCCACGAGGGTGGAGGGCGCGCCCAGGGGGTCGGGCGTGCCCCCTACCTTGTGGGCCCCTCGTGGGTCTCCTGACCTAGCTCCTTTGCCTATATATACTCTTATACCCTGAAAACATCCAGGAGAGCCACAAAACCACTTTTCCACCACCACAACCTTCTGTACCCATGAGATCCCATCTAGGGACCTTTTTCGGCGTCCTGCCGAAGGGGGATTAGATCATGGAGGGCTTGTACATCAAAACCATTGCCTCTCCGATGAAGCGTGAGTAGTTTACCATAGACCTACGGGTCCATAGCTAGTAGCTAGATGGCTTCTTCTCTCTCTTTGATTCTCAATACCATGATTTCCTCGATGTTCTTGGAAATCTATTCAATGTAATATTCTTTTGCCGTGTGTTTGCTGAGATCCGATGAATTTTGGATTTATGATCAGATTATCTATGAATATTATTTGGTTCTTCTTCGAATTCTTATATGCATGATTTGATATCTTTGCAAGTCTCTTCGAATTATCAATTTAGTTTGGCCTACTAGATTGATCTTTCTTGCAATGGGTGAAGTGCTTAGTTTGGGTTCAAACTTGCGGTGTCCTTTCCCAATGATAGTAGGGGTAGCAAGGCACATATTGTATTGTTGACATCGAGGATAAAAAGATGGGGTTTTCATCATATTTCTTGAGTTAATTCCTCTACATCATGTCATCTTACTTAATGCTTTACTCCGTTCTTTATGAACTTAATACTCTAGATGCATGCTGAATAGCGACCGATGTGTGGGGTAATAGTAGTAGATGCAGAATCATTTCGGTCTACTTGACACGGATGTGACGCCTATGTTCATGATCATTGCCTTAGATATCATCATAACTTTGCGCTCTTCTATCAATTGCTCGGCAGTAATTTGTTCACCCACCGTAATATTTGCTATATTGAGAGAAGCCACTAGTTTTATGGCCCCCGAGTCTCTTTTCCATTATATTGAATCTCGTTTACATCTTATTATTTTCCCATCAACTTGCCAATTTCTCTCGCCGTTCCTTTAATTTTCAATCTTTACTTTCCAATCTATAAACCAAAAATACCAAAAAAATTCTTTACCGTTTATCTATCTCTATCAGATCTCACTTTTGCAAATAACCGTGAAGAGATTGACAACCCCTTTATCGCGTTGGGTGCAAGTTGTTGATTTTTGTGCAGGTATTCGGTGACTTTTGCATTGCCTCCTACTAGATTGATACCTTGGTTATCAAACTGAGGGAAATACTTACTCTACTTTGCTACATCACCCTTTCCTCTTCAAGGGAAAAACCAACGCAAGCTTAAGAGGTAGTGATACGTCTCCAACGTATCTATAATTTTTGATTGTTCCATGCTATTATATTACCCCTTTTGGATGTTTATGGGCTTTATTTTACACATTTATATAATTTTTGGGACTAACCTACTAACTGGAGGCCCAACCCATATTGCTGTTTTTTTGCCTATTTCAGTATTTCGAAGAAAAGGAATATCAAACGGAGTCCAAACGGAATGAAACCTTCGGGAGCGTGATTTTTGGAACGAATGTGATCCAGAGGACTTGGAGTGCAAGTCAAGAAGCAGTCGAGGCTCCCACGAGACAGGAGGGCGCCCCCTGTCTCGTAGGCCCCTCGGGCGTCCACCGACGTACTTCTTCCTCCTATATATACCTACGTACCCCGAAAACATCCAGGGAGCAGACAAAACACAATTTCCACCACCGTAACCTTCTATATCTGCGAGATCTCATTTTGGAGCCTTCGTCGGCACTCTGCTGGAGGGGGAATCGACCATGGAGGGCTTCTACATCAACATCCTTGCCCCTCCGGTGAGTTGTGAGTAGTTTACCACAGACCTACGGGTCCATAGTTATTAGCTAGATGGCTTCTTCTCTCTTTTTGGATCTCAATACAATGTTCTCCCCTCTCTTGTGGAGATCTATTCGATGTAAATTCTTTTTGCGGTGTGTTTGTCGAGATCCGATGAATTGTGGGTTTATGATCAAGTTTATCTATGAATAATATTTGAATCTTCTCTGAATTCTTTTATGTATGATTGAGTTATCTTTGCAAGTCTCTTCGAATTATCAGTTTGGTTTGGCCTACTAGATTGATCTTTCTTGCCATGGGAGAAGTGCTTAGCTTTGGGTCCAGTCTTGCGGTGTCCTTACCCAGTGACAGAAAGGGTTGCAAGGCAAGTATTGTATTGTTGCCATCGAGGATAACAAGATGGGGTTTATATCATATTGCTTGAGTTTATCCCTCTACATCATGTCATCGTGCTTAATGCGTTACTCTATTCTTATGAACTTAATACTTTAGATGCAGGTAGGAGTCAGTCGATGTGTGGAGTAATAGTAGTAGATGCAGGCAGGAGTCGGTCTTCTTGTTGAGGACGTGATGCCTATATACATGATCATGCCTAGATAATCTCATAATTATTCGCTTATCTATCAGTTGCTCGACAATAATTTGTTCACCCACCGTAATACTTATGCTATCTTGAGAGAAGCCGCCAGTGAAACCTATGGCCCCCAGGTCTACCTCTTCTCATATTCGCTTCCAATCTACTTTTATTTGCATCTTTACTTTTTGCATCTATATTATAAAATACCAAAAATATATTTGCCTTATCATACTATTTTTAGTAGATCTCACTATCGCAAGTGGCCGTGAAGGGATTGACAACCCCTTTATTGCGTTGGTTGCGAGTTCTTTGTTTGTTTGTGTAGGTGCGTGGGACTTTTGAGGAGCCTCCTACTGGATTGATACTTTGGTTCTCAAAAACTGAGGGCAATACTTATGCTACTATTGCTGCATCACCCTCTCCTCTTCGAGGAAAACCAACGCAAGCTCAAGACGTAGCAAGAAGGATTTCTGGCGCCGTTGCCGGGGAGGTCTTCGATCAAGTCAAGACATACCAAGTACCCATCACAAACCCATCTCCCTCGCATTTACATTATTTGCCATTTGCCTCTCGTTTTCCTCTCCCCCACTTCACCCTTGCCGTTTTATTTGCCCTCTCTTTCCTAATCTCCTCTCTTTTCGCTTGCCTTTTTCTGTCTGTTTGTGTGTTGGATTACTTGTTGCCATGGCGCAAGATAATACCAAATTGTGTGATTTCTCGAATACCAATAATAATGATTTCCTTAGTACTCCGATTTCTCCTGTTAATGATGTTGGGTCTTGTGAAATCAATACTGCTTTGTTGAATCTTGTTATGAAAGATCAATTCGCCGGCCTTCCTAGTGAAGATGCCGTTACTCATCTAAACAACTTTGTTGATTTGTGTGATATGCAAAAGAAGAAAGATACGGATAACGATATTGTCAAATTGAAGTTATTTCCGTTTTCACTTAGAGATCGTGCTAAAGTTTGGTTTTCTTCTTTGCCTAAAAATAGTATTGATTCTTGGAACAAGTGCAAAGATGCTTTTATCTTTAAGTATTTTCCTCCCGCTAAGATTATCACGCTTAGGAATGATATTATTAATTTTAGACAACTTGATCATGAGCATGTTGCCCAATCTTGGGAAAGAATGAAATTGATGCTTCGCAATTGCCCTACTCATGGTTTGAATTTATGGATGATCATACAAATTTTTTATGCTGGTTTGAACTTTGCTTCTAGAAATCTCTTATATTCGGCCGCGGGAGGCACATTTATGGAAATCACGTTAGGAGATGCTACAAAACTTGTTGATAATATTATGGCTAATTATTCTCAATGGCACACCGAAAGATCTTCTAGTAAAAAAGTGCATGCTATAGAAGAAATCAATGTTTTGAGTGGAAAGATTGATGAACTTATGAAATTGTTTGCTACTAATAATACTCCTCTCGATCCCAATGATATGCATTTGTCTTCCTTGATTGAGAATAATAATGAATCTATGGATGTGAATTTTGTTGGTAGGAATAGTTTTGGAAACAATGCTTATAGAGGAAACTTTAATGCTAGACCGTTCTCTAGTAATTCTTCTAATAATTATGGAAATTCCTACAATAATTCTTATGGCAATTTTAATAAGATGCCCTCTGATTTTGAGAATAGTGTGAAAGAATTTTTGATTTCTCAAAAGAATTTTAATGCTTTGCTTGAAGAAAAATTGCTCAAAGTTGATGATTTGTCTAGGAACGCTGATAAACTGTCGCTTGATGTTGATTCTCTTAAACTTAGATCTTCTCCTCCTAAGCATGATATCAATGAGTCTCTCAAAGCAATGAGAATTTCCATTGACGAGTGCAAGGAAAGAACCGCTAGATTGCATGCTAAAAAAGACAGCTTTATAAAAGCGTGTTCTTCTAGTTTCCATGAAAATAATGATGAGGATCTTAAATTTATTGATGTGTCTCCTATTAGATCTCTGTTTTGCAATATGAATCTTGATAATTATGGTACTGATGATGAGTCAACTTTACCTAGAAGGCGTCCCAAGAATTCGGAGTTTTTAGAACTTGATGGTAAATTTGGTAAAAGTGGGACTGGAGAGGTCACAACTTTAAATAACATTGAACCCACTATCTCGGATTTCAAGGATTTTGATTATGATAATTATTCTTTAGAAGGATGTATTTCCTTGTTGCAATCCGTTGTTAATTCTCCTCATGCTTATAGTCAAAATAAAGCTTTTACCAAACATATCGTTGATGCCTTGATGCAATCTTATGATGAAAAACATAATTTGGAAGTTTCTATACCTAGAAAACTTGATGATGAGTGGGAACCTACTATAAAGATTAGAATTAAAGATCATGAGTGTTTTTCTTTGTGTGATTTGGGTGCTAGTGTTTCCACGATTCCGAAAACTTTATGTGATATTCTAGGTTTCCATGATCTTGATGATTGCTCTTTAAATTTGCACCTTGCGGATTCCACCATTAAAAAGCCAATGGGAAGGATCTATGATGTTCTCATTGTTGCAAATAGAAAGTTGGTGCCCGTGGATTTTATCGTTCTTGATATAGATTGCAATCTTTCTTGCCCTATTATTCTTGGTAGACCTTTCCTTAGAACGATTGGCGCGGTTATTGATATGAAGGAAGGGAATATTAGATTCCAATTTCCATTAAAGAAAGGCATGGAGCACTTTCCAAGAAAGAAAGTCAAATTACCTTATGAATCTATCATGTGGGCTACTTATGAATTTAGTGCCAAAGATGGCACCCGTTAGATCTATCGTTGCTTTTATCCCTAGTTAGGGGCGTTAAACGATAGCGCTAGTTGGGAGGCAACCCAATTTTCTTTATGTTCTTTTGCTCCTGTTTAATAATAAACCTTGCATCTACCTTCTGTTTAGATGTGTTTTTTATCTTTTAATTAGTGTTTGTGCCAAGTAGAACCTATAGGATAACCTAGGATGATAGTTGACTTGATTCTGCTGAAAAACAGAAACTTTGCACGCACGAATAGAAGTTTGTTAAATCACAGAAACGTGATTTTGCGTTGATTCTTTTTGCTGATGTTCAATAAACAAATTTTCCAGGACTTCCTACTTTGGTAGGATTTTTAGAGTTCCAGAAGTTTGCGTTAGTTACAGATTGCTACAGACTGTTCTGTTTTTGACAGATTCTGTTTTTCGTGTGTTGTTTGCTTATTTTGATGCATCTATGGCTAGTAAAATAGCTTATAAACCATAGAGAAGTTGAAATACAGTAGGTTTAACACCAAAATAAATAAAGAATGAGTTCATTACAGTACCTTATGTGGTGGTTTTGTTCTCTTTCACTTACGGAGCTTATAAGATTTCCTGTTGAGTTTTGTGTTGTGAAGTTTTCAAGTTTTGGGTAAAGCTTTTATGGACTATGGAATAAGGAGTGGCAAGATCCTAAGCTTGGGGATGCCCAATGCACCCCAAGATATTCAAGAATAGCCAAAAGCCTAAGCTTGGGGATGCCCCGGGAAGGCATCCCCTCTTTCGTCTTCGTTCATTGGTAACTTTACTTGGAGCTATATTTTTATTCGCCACATGATATGTTGTCAGGACCCCGACTTGATGTCACATTGATCTAGCCGGTAACACCTCATATCACTTTGCGGCCTCACGCACGGTATCCGCATGGGTGTCGCCTTACCTTTGCCCGGGACCGTTTGCGCCTTTTGGCTCACGTATATGATAGTGTCGCTAGCATCCATATGATAAGGAGCCCGGGCTGACATGACTAGTCGTAAACCCAAAGTGGCACAGACTTACAGGGACAGGCATTCATGACCCAGCTTCGAACGTGTCGGTCATCAGCAAGTGGGTCCGGGCTGTAGCACTGGGCTAGCAGGACTCCGGTAAACCGGGCTGTAGCGGGCTAACAGGACTCCGGTACTCAAAGCGTGACATTTCCCCGAAGGGACAGACACAGGAACGAAGAAGGACACATGCCGGCCAGCCTAAGTGTTCCAGAGCAGTAGCAAGCTACCATGGCTCAGCGGTAACACTAGGAGACATTTCCCGGTAAGAGAGGCTACTAAAGATAAACAACTAGATAGTCAGATCCCACACATACCAAGCATTTCAATAACATACACACAATATGCTCGATATGTGCAATACAACATGGCATCACAAAATGACTCTACGACTCAAGTAGTTTATTCAATAGGCTCCGAGGGGCGAGACATTACAAACATGGGTCTCATGACCCAACAATCAGAGCATACAAGTCAAAGCACAAGCGGAAGCTATCATGTCTGAGTACAGACATCTAGAAATGAAAAAGGCTGAGAAGCCTGACTATCTACCAGATCCTGCCGAGGGCACAAGATCGTAGCTGAGGTAACAAGCTAAACATCGAAGACCACGCGGAAATACTAGTGAGACTGAAGTCTCTCTGCAAAAACATAAAATAGGCAAACGTGAGTACAAATGTACCCAGCAAGACTTACATCAGAACTAACTACATATGCATCATTTTCAACAAAGGGATGGTGGGGTTTAACTGCAGCAAGCCAGCTTTGACTCGGTGGCTATCCTAAACTACGACTGCAAGCGACTCTTTTGAGGTGGCGCACACGAGTCCACATATTCACCATATCAATACACCACTATGGATCCGCTCCCGTCTCCCTACGAGAACGCCATCCATAGCACTCACGCTTATCTTGCGCATTTTAAAGTATCCACTTTCACTTGTCTATGAACTGATATAAGCAACCCAGAAGTCCTTTTCCGCGGACACGGCTATTCGAATAGATGATGTTAACCCTGCAGGGGTGTACTTCTTCATACATGTTTCCACCACTTAGCGTCTGCACACGGCATGTGCTCGGCAGACTTCAAGCGAAAGCCGACGTGGGTGTAGACCACGACCTACCTAAACACTCAAGTCTCTAGTCCAGGTTTATCGCCTATTCGGGTTCCATCCATGAGGAGATCCGGCCGGAGTTTCGCTCACAGCCCCAAACGATGTGAACAGGGTTCCCGAGATACCAAACGGGCATCCGGTACACCGTGCCACGTACCTACCGCATCACAGCCCACCCCTACGGTCAGCGCTGTCCACGGCCTCCAGTAAGCTACAAACACCAGAAACTACTTGCAACTCCTGGACAGAGGACAAGGGTGAATAAGAAGTCGAGCGGGGTCATATTTCAGGGCCCAATGTATGGTAGTAGCTGAATCATGGATCACAAACACAGAACTCAGTTCCTGAGGACGGCTGCAATGAGACAACCCACCACGTACTCCTACATGGCCTCTCACCGCTACCTTTACCAAATCGTGTTGACACACTTAGCTCACACACAGTAGGACATGTTCACACGCCTCTGATTCATCCCCGATGAATCAGACCTGACTCAACTCTAAGCAGTAGCAGGCATGACAAACAAGCATGAATGAGTAGGCACAACAGGGCTCAAACAATTCCTACTCATACTAGTGGGTTTCATCTATTTACTGTGGAATGACAGGTCATGCAAAGGATAAAGGGGTTCAGCTACCGCAGCAAGTAACAGATGAATCGTTGTTGTCCTAATGCAGTAAAAGAGAGCAGGAGCGAGAGAGTAGGATTGTATCGGAATGAACAAGGGGGTTTTGCTTGCCTGGCACTTCTGAAGATAAGATTGAGTCTTCATCAGTGTCAACGATCACATCATCGGTATCACGTCTATCGAGAGGGGACAAATACCGGCAACACAGAAAGGAACACAATCAATGCAATGCACAATATGATGCATGATCATGACATGGCAAAATGAATGTGTTTTGGGCTAATGCAACTAGCAACAGATTAAATGAAGTTGGTTTGAATATAAAATTCAAATTCAAACTCCATATGTGATTAAATAAATGCCCTTTAATTGATTTGTGCTAAACAGCACCTATAAGTTGTTCTAACATGCATGAAAATGGTACAGATGGATTCCTTGAATTTTTCTGATAATTTTTCATATATAAATTATTTAATTTGGAGTTACGGTTAATTTTCTATGAATTTTAGAAGTTTTAGGCATTTTCTGGAATTTCAGAATTAAATTAAATCCAGAAAATGAGTTATGACATCAGCACTGCGTCATGCTTGCATCAGCAAGTCAACAGGGCTGCCCCGGGTCAAACCTGACGTGTGGGGGCCACACGTCAGTGACACAGGTTAGACAGGGGGGTTAGTTTAATTTAATTAAAGATTAGGGCACTAGGGCCCACATGTCAGTGGCTCTGGGGTTAGATTAGGTGGTGATTAGCTTAAGCTAATCACCTGATGGCGGGGGCCCACCTGTCAGTGTCAGCAGAGGGGGTAGTTAAGATAAAATAGTTAAACTAATTAACAGGGGGGGCTGGCCCCACCTGTCATCGACCCAGAGAGGGGGGGGGTCCCGCCGTGGTCAACGTGGTCAGACCCACCGGCGGCTTGACGCCGGCGAGGCCAGACGCGGTGGTGCGCGTCGGAAACCAACTACAGGGGCTCTTTTGGCGCGCAGGAAGCAGCTACGGGGCGAGGGTGGAGTGGCGCATCCAACGGTGGCGGTGGCGGAGGCTGGGGTGGCCGGAGCTGCCGGCGGCGACCTCTTTTGCGGCTGCCGGAGTTCGGGCAATCTCGGGGTCGGGGTTAGGGAGCACGGCAGGAGGAGCTGGGGCGTGCTACGGACTCCTGAGATCATGGTGAGCACGTCAGTGGGCTCGGATACGAGCTGGGGTGGCTGTGGCCACGGCCACGCCATGGCCGGCGGCGAGAGATTCTCGGGCAAAGTGGTGGGGCTAGCTAGAGAGGGAGGTGGGGCACGGGGAGAGGGGGAATCGGGTCGAGGGCTCACCGCGGTTCTTCTGGTGCTGCTGGCGAGGCAGGGGAGGCACGGGGTCCGGCGAATCGACGGAGGGGAGCTTCGGTGGCCGGCGACGGAACGG
>NC_041389.1:102476578-102508743 GCF_002162155.2 Triticum dicoccoides | reverse complement strand
GTGGGTGTGTCGGAGAGGCTAGGGGTGGCCGGTGGCCACGAGAGAGCTCGTCGTCGGCGGCGGGTGTGTTCGGTGGCTGCGCGCGAGAGAGCCAGAGGAGGAGAGGAGCTCGGGGAGAGAGTGAGAGGCCTGGGGGGGGTGCGTGGCGTCGCGGACGGGGTCCAGGGCAACGAGAGGAAGCAGGAGGTGGCTAGGGGGGAAACAGGAGGTGGCCGAGGCAGCGTCGGCGAGCGCCACGCCTCGCCTCTGTTCGTCCTCCTGGCAGAGGAGGAAGAGGACAAAGGAGGAGGAGGTGGGATGGGCCGGCTGGGGGGGAGCTGGGCCGGTGGTGGCGCCAGGTAAGGTTTCTCTTCCCTTTTTTTCTATTTTGTTTCTCTTTTCTATTTCTGTAGTTTTGTTTCTGATTTAGTTTATAGCACAAATCATTTTAATAAATCCTGCAAATAATTGTGGCCATTAAATGAATTATTACAGAGGCCCTTAACTATTTTCAGAATTGTTGGAGCATTTAAAAATATTAATAGTATTTAAATGCCCCAATTCAAATACAATATGGATTATTCAAAAATCCATAATGGCCCAAAAATATTGGCATCATTTTTGGTAGAGGCTTTTCACCTTTGTCAAAAATCATGAACATTTTTAAAAGCCCTTTGGACTTACTTGAAAGTATTTTAGGATGAACCTAGTGAATTCCTTTAATGCTAGGGTTTGAGCAATCCCCATTTCAAATTTCATAAAATTTAAACATGTTGCATGGATGCTAAAGCAAAAACAAACAAGGGCTGATCTGGGGCTGTGACATATGTGTTTTGCTTGGAGCATCGTATATTATATTAGTCTTTTCATTTTAGTTTACCACAATCATCCTTGCTGTACACACCTTTTGGGAGAAGCCTATTTGATTAGAATTTGCTAGAATACTCTATGTGCTTCACTTATATCTTTTGAGCTTGATAGTTTTTGCTCTTGTGCTTCACTTATATCTTTTAGAGCACGGTGGTGTCTTAATTTTGAAGAAATTTCTAGTCTCTAATTCTTCACTTATATTATTCCGAGAGTCTTTTAGAACAGCATGGTATTTGCTATGGTTACAAAATTGGTCCTGAATGGTAGGCATCCAAGTTGGGTATAATAAAAACTATCATAGGAAGTGAATTGGATGCTATGATCAATTTGATACTTGATAATTGTTTTGAGATATGGAGGTAGTGATATTAAAGTCATGCTAGTTGGGTGATTATGAATTTAAAGAATGCTTGTGTTGAAGTTAGCAAGTCCCGTAGCATGCACGTATGGTTAAAGTTGTGTGACAAATTTGAAACATGAAGTGTACCTGGCTTGTGCATCCTTATGAGTGGCGGTCGGGGACGAGCGATGGTCTTTTCCTACCAATCTATCCCCCTTAGGAGCATGCGCGTAGTACTTGATTTTTGATGACTTCTAAACTTTTGCAATAAGTATATGAGTTCTTTTGACTAATGTTGAGTCCATGGATTATATGCACTTTTACCTTTCCGCCAGTGCTAGCCTCTTCGGTACCGTGCATTGCCCTTTCTCACCTTGAGAGTTGGTGCAAACTTCGCCGGTGCATCCAAACCCCGTGATACGATACGCTCTATCACACATAAACCTCCTTATATCTTCCTCAAAATAGCCACCATACCTACCTATTATGGCATTTCCATAGCCGTTCCGAGATATATTGCCATGCAACTTTCCACCGTTCCGTTCATCATGACATACTTTACTTTTGTCATATTGCCATCGCATGATCATGTAGTTGACATCGTATTTCTGGCAAAGCCACCATGCATTATTTTTCATACATCTCACTCTTGATTCATTGCACCATCCCGTTACACTGCCGGAGGCATTCATATAGAGTCATATCTTGTTCTAGTTTCGAGTTGTAATTCATATGTTGTAATCAATAGAAGTGTGATGATCATCATTATTAGAGCATTGCCCAAAAAAAGGCCAAAAGAAAAAAAGGAAGGCCCAAAAAAAGAAAAATAAATAAAGAAAATAAGAAAAAGAAAGAAAAAACTAAAAAAAATAAAAAGGGCAATGTTACTATCTCTTTTCCACACTTGTGCTTCAAAGTGGCACCTTGTTCTTCAGGTAGTGAGTCTCATATTTTTGTGCTTCAAAGTAGCACCATGTTTTTCATATAGTGAGTCTCATAAGTTGTCTTTTTCATACTAGTGGGAATTTTCATTATAGAACTTGGCTTGTATATTCCTACGATGGGCATCCTCAAATGCCCTAGGTCTTTGTGAGCAAGCAAGTTGGATGCACACCCACTAGTTTTATTTTGTTAAGCATTCATTTATAGCTCTAGTGCATCTGTTGCATGGCAATCCCTACTCCTCATGTTTACATCAATTGATGGACATCTCCATAGCCCGTTGATTATCCTCGTCAATGTGAGACTTTCTCCTTTTTTGTCTTCTCCACACAATCCCCATCATCATATTCTATTCCACCCATAGTGCTATATCCATGGCTCACGCTCATGTATTGCGTGAAGGTTGAAAAAGTTTGTGATTATTTAATTATGAAACAATTGATTGGCTTGTCATCGGGGGTACAGAAGTCGGGAACATCTTTGTGTGACGAAAATGAAGCATAGCCTAACTATATGATTTTGTAGGGTTGAACTTTCTTTTGCCGTGTTATTTTCAGAAGACATGATTACTTTGATTAGTATGCTTGAAGTGTTACTATTTCTTTTATCAATATGAACTTTTATTTTGAATCATTTGGATCTGAACATTCATTCCACAATAAATAAAATTACATTATGAATTATGCTAGGTAGCATTCCACATCAAAAATTCTCTTTTTATCATTTACCTACTCGAGGACGAGCAGGAATTAAGCTTGGGGATGCTTGATACGTCTCCAACGTATCTATAGTTTTTGATTGTTCCATGCTATTATATTACCTCTTTTGGATGTTTATGGGCTTTATTTTACACATTTATATCATTTTTGGGACTAACCTACTAACCGTAGGCCCAACCCATGTTGTTGTTTTTTTTGCCTATTTCAGTATTTCAAAGAAAAGGAATATCAAACGGAGTCCAAACGGAATGAAACCTTCGGGAGCGTGATTTTTGGAACGAACATGATCCAGAGGACTTGGAGTGCAAGTCAAGAAGCAGCCGAGGCTCCCACGAGATAGGAGGGCCCCCCCTGTAGGGTGCGCCCCCTGTCTTGTGGGCCCCTCGGGCGTCCACCGACGTACTTATTCCTCCTATATATACCTACGTACCCTGAAAACATCCAGGGGCAGACGAAACACAATTTCCACCACCGTAACCTTCTGTATCCGCGAGATCTCATCTTGGAGCCTTCGTCGGCACTCTGCCGAAGGGGGAATCGACCACAGAGGGCTTCTACATCAACATCCTTGCCCCTCCGATGAGTTGTGAGTAGTTTACCACAGACCTATGGGTCCATAGTTATTAGCTAGATGGCTTCTTCTCTCTTTTTGGATCTCAATACA
The DNA here is from genome assembly GCF_002162155.2 of Triticum dicoccoides. NCBI lineage: Eukaryota > Viridiplantae > Streptophyta > Magnoliopsida > Poales > Poaceae > Triticum > Triticum dicoccoides. The sequence continues at coordinate 102,505,229 of NC_041389.1, read as the reverse complement.
ATGTTCTCCCCCTCTCTTGTGGAGATCTATTCGATGTAAATTCTTTTTGCGGTGTGTTTGTCGAGATCCGATGAATTGCGGGTTTATGATCAAGTTTATCTATGAATAATATTTGAATCTTCTCTGAATTCTTTTATGTATGATTGAGTTATCTTTGCAAGTCTCTTCGAATTATCTGTTTGGTTTGGCCTACTAGATTGATCTTTTTTGCCATGAGAGAAGTGCTTAGCTTTGGGTTCAATCTTGCGGTGTCCTTACCCAGTGACAGAAAGGGTTGCAAGGCACGTATTGTATTGTTTCCATCGAGGATAACAAGATGGGGTTTATATCATATTGCTTGAGTTTATCCCTCTACATCATGTCATCTTGCTTAATGCGTTACTCTGTTCTTATGAACTTAATACTCTAGATGCAGGCAGGAGTCGGTCGATGTGTGGAGTAATAGTAGTAGATGCAGGCAGGAGTCGGTCTACTTGTTGCGGACGTGATGCCTATATATATGATCATGCCTAGATAATCTCATAATTATTCGCTTTTCTATCAATTGCTCGACAGTAATTTGTTCACCCACCGTAATACTTATGCTATCTTGAGAGAAGCCACTAGTGAAACCTATGGCCCCCGGGTCTATCTCTTATCATATTTGCTTCCAATATACTTTTATTTTCATCTTTACTTTTTGCATCTATATTATAAAATACCAAAAATATATTTACCTTATCATACTATTTTTATTAGATCTCACTCTCGCAAGTGGCCGTGAAGGGATTGACAACCCCTTTATTGCGTTGGTTGTGAGTTCTTTGTTTGTTTGTGTAGGTGCGTGGGACTTTTGAGGAGCCTCCTACTGGATTGATACCTTGGTTCTCAAAAACTGAGGGAAATACTTACGCTACTATTGATGCATCACGCTCTCCTCTTCGAGGAAAACCAATGCAAGCTCAAGACGTAGCAGGTAGCAGGGCATGTCTACCCCCCCCTAGTGCGTCGTGGTGGGTAGTGTGCCCCTCGTGAGCCTTCCCGACTCCATTTTACTCTGGTATATGTGTTTTGCAAGATAAAATTTCTTTATATATACTCCCGGACGTTTTGACCACCACATCACACAGATATCCCCTATTCTTGTTTCTTTTTGTTTTCTATCAGATTTATCAAGCTAGGCATGATGTCTTGTTCCACCTCCAACAACGGGGAATGCCATGCTTGGTTGCTGAATATGGAATGATGACCCACCTCCAACAACGGGGAATGCCATGCTTGGTTGCTGAATATGCCATGCTTGGTTCCCCTTTCGATAAGTAAGAGTGTCGAACCCAACGAGGAGCAGAAGGAAATCACAAGCGGTTTTCAGTAAGGTATTCTCTGCAAGCACTGAAATTATCGGTAACAGATAGTTTTGTGATAAGGTAATTCGTAACGGGTAACAAGTAAGAAAAGTAAATAAGGTGCAGCAAGGTGGCCCAATCCTTTTTGTAGCAAAGGACAAGCCTGGACAAGTTCTTATATAGATAAAAGCGCTCCCGAGGACACATGGGAATTATCGTCAAGCTAGTTGATTCGCGTTCGTTACTTTGATAATTTGATATGTGTGTGGACCAATGCTTGCGTACTGCCCTTTCTTGGACAAGCATCCCACTTATGATTAACCCCTATTGCAAGCATCTGCAATTACAAAAGAAGTATTAAGGTAAACCTAACCATAGCATGAAACATATGGATCCAAATCAGCCCCTTACGAAGCAATGCATAAACTAGGGTTTAAGCTTATGTCACTCTAGCAACTCACATCTACTTATTACTTCCCAATGCCTTCCTCTAGGCCCAAATAATGGTGAAGTGTCATGTAGTCGACATTCACATAACACCACTAGAGGAGAGACAACATACATCTCATCAAAAAATATCGAACAAATACCAAATTCACATGACTACTTATAGCAAGACTTCTCGCATGTCCTCAGGAACAAACCTAACTACTCACAAACCATATTCATGTTCATAATCAGAGGGGTATTAATATGCATAAAGGATCTGAACATATGATCTTCCACCGAATAAACCAACTAGCATGAACCACAAGGAGTAATCAACACTACTAGTGACCCACAGGTACTAATCTGAGGTTATGAGACAAAGATTGGATACAAGAGATCAACTAGGATTTGCGAGGACATGGTGCTGGTGAAGATGTTGATGGAGATTGACCCCCTCCCGATGAGAGGATAGATGGTGATGACGATGGTGATGATTTCCCCCTCCCAGAGGGATGTTTCCCCGGCAGAACAGCTTTGCCGGAGCCCTAGATTGGTTCCGCCAAGGTTCTGCCTCGTGGCAGCGGTGTTTCGTCCCGAAAGCTTGCTTATGGTTTTTTCCAGGGTAAAAGACTTCATATAGTAGAAGATGGTCACCGGAGGGCTGCCGGGGGCGCACGAGGCAGGGGGCGCGCCCAAGGGGGTAGGGCTCGCCCCCACCCTCGTGGACAGGGTGTGGGCCCCCTCTGGTACTTTCTTCGCCTGGTATTTTTTATTAATTCCAAAAATAAATTTCGTGGAGTTTCAGGACTTCTGGAGTTGTGCAGAATAGGTCTCTAATATTTGCTCCTTTTCCAGCCCAGAATTCCAGCTGCCGGCATTCTCCCTCTTCATGTAAATCTTCTAAAATAAGAGAGAATAGGCATAAGTATTGTGACATAACGTGTAATAATAACCCATAATGCAATAAATATCGATATAAAAGCATGATGCAAAATGGACGTATCATGGAACTAAAAAGAGAGGAAACAAAGGAGGCCATCAAGGAGGACAAGGTCAAAGAAGTTGCAGGGAACCATGCCCAAGAAGGAGGGTAGACCATGCTCATGGAGGAAACTGCAGAAGACGGAGATATCCTTCAAGCTTTCTATGCTCATCTCACCCCATTTGAAATTCAAGCCCTAAGGGTCTTTGAATCAGTTCGTGTTCAGAATACATATCTCACTCGTGAAGTTATTTTGTTGGAATTGCAAAACAACACCATTCAGAGCATCAACATAGATTGGAATACCTGCTAAGGCTAAAGCACGATTCCACCACTTCATCACCACCACCATCGCCAAAGAAGGAAACTTGAGTACACGGGTATGGGCACTCCCCTTGGCTTGTGCCAAGCTTGGTGGAGGTGCCCCAATATCGTATCACCATCACTTTTGTTATCCTTACCTATTTTTAGTTCGGTCCCTAGCTATTTCATGATTTAGCTGAATAAAAGTTTAGTATAATCTATTTTTGAGTGCTAGTTTTGTGATCTATCTATCTATGTAATCGAGTGAGAGTTATATAATAAAGATTAGTTTGAGTTTTTGCTTCTTTACTTTTATGTTTCAATCATAACAAAAGAAATAATGAAAAAGATCATATGCTAATCTTATGGGAAGTAATGACATTACCTAAGGAAAAGTATAGTGGTAAAATTTATTGAAACTTGACAAACATAGCATTGGTCAATGATGCAATTCATGAAAAAATTAATAAGGTAAGAGAACATTCACATGAAAATATACAATCTTGGACATGTTTTAGGATTGTGAGCCCCCATTAAGTATCTTATGCCAAATTGTTGATGTTGGACAAGGAAGACAACGTAATGATTTATGTTTGTTCATATTCACATAGAAGTTATATTGACATGGATCTTCTAACATGTGGTTCTTGCCCAATATCTTTGCTAGCCAAAAATACGCACCAAGTAGAGATACTACTTGTGCATCCAGAAACCTTAAACCCAGTTTCATGTTACAAGAGTCTGATACATCACCAACATATCTATAATTTTTTATTGTTCCATGTTGTTATATTATCAATCTTGGGTGTTTTACATTCATTTTATAGCAATTGTATATCATTTTTGGGACTAACCAATTGTCATAGTGCCCAATGCCAGTTGCTGTTTTTTGCTTGTTTTTTACTTCGCAGAATACCATATCAAATGAAGTCCAAATGCAGCAAAACTTTTTGGAGATTTTTTGTTTGCCTAGCAGGCACCCAGGTGGCCGAAGAGGTGCACCAGAGGGGCCCTGTGGGGCCCATTAGGCACCAGGGCGCGCTAGGGCCCCCAGGCACGCCCTAGTGGGTAGTGGGGCCCTGATACGTCTCCAACATATCTATAATTTTTTATTGTTCCATGCTATTATATTATCTGTTTTGGATGTTTTATATGCACTAATATGCTATTTTATATTATTTTTGGGACTAACCTATTAATCTAGAGCCTAGTGCTAGCTTCTGTCTTTTCCTTGTTTTTCAATTTTACAAAAAAGGAATATCAAACGGAGTCCAAACGGAATAAAGATTTGACGATGATTTTTCTTGGACCACAAGACATCCATGGAACTTGGAGGCCAAGTCAGAAGTGTCCCGAGGAGTCCACAAGCCTCTAGGGCGCACCCTAGGGGGCGCCCCCTCGCTTGTGGGCCCCATGGGAGTCCACCGAACTCCCTCTCAGCTCTATAAATCCTCAAATATTCCAAAACCACCAAAAGCGTCCACCAAAATACTTTTCCGCCGCTGTGACCTTCTGTTCCTGTGAGATCCCATCTTGGGGCCTTTTTCGGCACCCTGTCGGAGGGGGATTCGATCACGGAGGGCATCTACATCAACTCTATTGCCCTTCAGATAAAGCGTGAATAGTTTACCACAGACCTACTGGTCCATAGCTAGTAGCTAGATGGCTTCTTCTCTCTCTTTGATCTTCAATACAATGTTCTCCTCGATGTTAATGGAGATCTATCCGATGTAATCTTCTTTTGCGGTGTGTTTGTCGAGATCCGATGAATTATGGATTTATGATAAGCTTATCTACGAATATTATTTGAATCTTCTCTGAATTCTTATATGCATGATTTGGTATCTTTGTATTTCTCTTTGAATTATCAGTTTGGTTTGGCCAAATAGATTGGTTTTTCTTACAAAGGGAGAGGTGCTTAGTTTTGGGTTCAATACTTCAATCTTGCGTGATTTCACCCATGACAAAGTAGGGTAGCAAGAGACATATTGTATTGTTGCCATCAAGGGTAAAAGGATGGGGTTTTCATCATATTATTTGAGTTTATCCCTCTACATTATGTCATCTTACTTAAGGCATTACTCTGTTCTTTATGAACTTAATACTCTAGATGCATGCTGGACAGCGGTCGATGTGTGGAGTAATAGTAGTAAATGCAGGCAGGAGTCGGTCTACTTGACACGGACGTGATGCCTATATGCATAATCATTGCCTTGGATATCATCATAACTTTGCACTTTTCTATCAATTGCTCAACAGTAATTTGTTCACGCACCGTATTATTTTCCTTCAAGAGAGAAGCCTCTATTGAAACATATGGCCCCCGGGTCTATTTCCCATCATATATTTTCAAATCTATAAACCAAAAAACCCCAAAATACCTTGTTGCAATTAATTTACTTTTATTTTGTTTTACATTTTAGTAATCTTTTATATCCATCTCTCTCAGATCTCACCATTGCAAGTGACTGTGAAGGGATTTACAACCCCTTTCTCGTGTTCGGTGCATGTGTTTGATTGTTTGTGAAGGTGCATAGATTGGAGACTTGCTTGTATCTCCTACTGGATTGATACCTTGGTTCTCTACTGAGGGAAATACTTATCTCTACTTTGTTGCATCACCCTTTCCTCTTCAAGGGAAAAACAAACGCAAGCTCAAGAAGTAGCAGGAAGAATTTCTGGCGCCATTGCCGGGGAGATCTACATCAAGCCTACCAAGTACCCACCATAAACTCTCATCTCTTGCATTAAATTATTTGCCATTTGCCTCCCATTTTCTTCTCCCCCATTCATAAAACATTTTCAAAAAAATACTAAAAGATTTGCCTTTTTATTTGCCCTTCTTTAGTTCGTCTTTTCGCTTGCTTTTTGGTTGCTTGTGTGTTAGATTGCTTGATTTGTCACGATGTCTGAAGATAATAGCAAATTGTGTGATTTTTCCAATACTAATAATAATGATTTTATTAGTCTCTAATTGCTCCCGCCACTAGTGCGGAATCTTATGAAATTAATGCTTCATTGCTGAATCTTGTTATGAAAGATCAATTTTCCGGCCTTCCTAGCAAAGATGCCGCATCCCATCTAAATACTTTTGTTGAGTTGTGTGATATGCAAAAGAAGAAATATGTGGACAATGATATTGTTAAATTGAACCTATTTCCGCTCTCACCACGAGATCGTGCTAAAACTTGGTTTTCATCTTTGCCTAAAAATAGTATTGATTCATGGAATAAGTGTAAAGATGCTTTTATTTCCAAGTATTTTCCTCCCACTAAGATCATCTCCCTTAGGAACGATATAATGAATTTTAAGCAACTTGATCATGAACATGTTGCACAATCTTGGGAGAGGGTGAAATTGATGATACGAAATTTCCCTACTCATGGTTTAAGTTAATGGATGATCATACAAATATTTTATGCCAGATTGAATTTTGCTTCTAGAAATCTTTTTGATTCGGCTGTAGGATGCACTTTTATGGAAATCACATTAGGAGAAGCTACTAAACTCCTATATAGTATCTGGCTAATTACTCTCAGTGAAATACCGAAAGATCCTCTACTAGTAAAAAAAAGTGCATGCAATTGAAGAAATCGATGTTTTGAGTGGAAACATGGATGAACTTATGAAATTGTTTTCTAGTAAGAGTGCTCCTATTAATCTAATGATATGAATTTGTATAATTTGATTGAGAATAATAATGAATCTATGAATGTGAATTTTGTTGGTAGGAACAATTTTGGTGATAACGCGTATAGAGGTAATTTTAATCCTAGGCTGTTTCCGAGTAATTCCTCTAATAATTATGGCAGTTCCTACAACAATTATTATGGAAATTATAATAAGATGCCCTCTGATCTTGAGAACAATATTAAAGATTTCATTAGTTTTCAAAAGAATTTCAATGCTATGGTTGAAGAAAAATTGCTTAAGATTTTTTTGACTATAAACAGTAGGGTAAACACCCCACTGCAATTTTTATAAATAGCAAAGAGGAAAAGTCCAAAGTAGCAAAGTTTCAAAGAATAGTAAGGGCTTGAGAGAAGCCCCCTAGATAAACTAAGAAACAATAAAACAAAACAAAACAAGAAGAAGCTAAGAAACTACAGCAAAAAAACTACAAAAGGCTAAGACTAGAAAAGAAAGAAAGAAAAGACCTAGGCTGCTAAGGTTAGGTGCCACAAAAAACTATCCTTGGAGATCCGGCCACGAGAGGAATTTATTGGCATACTTTGGTCTAATTCTATGCTTGAGTAACTTCATCTCCATCAAATAGATTTGCTTCCATCCTTGCAATGTGGGCTGAATATGCTCAAAGATCTTGTTGTTTCTAGAAATCCAGATTGCCCAAGAGCTGAGAATTATTCCATGAAAAAGGGGAGTCTTAGTTTATCTTTGATATCCTGAAAGGCTTCTAAGATGGATAAATCTGGTGTTCTAGTGGGATAGATGTAATCCCAACATCTCCTGGCGAAAGGACATCCCCAAAATAGGTGATGTAATGTTTCCTCATGTTGGCATCCTCTGACTGCACATTTATATTCCTCTAGTATAAAGGTTTTCCTTCTCAGTAGATTTCTTGTATTGAGTTTGTCATGTAACAACATCCAGAAGAACATTTTATGTTTTGTTTGGCATGAAGAATTCCCGATCCAATTGAAGTGTGGAGGGGTTTGCTTGTAACCAATCATAACATTATAAGCCTTGGCCGAAGAAAAGTGCTCATTTCCCCATATGTAGCTCCATGTATCTGTCAAGTTCTGGTATTGTGATTGCCTCAGTGTGTAACAGATATCTTCCAATTTTAAGAACTACTCATGTGCCTCCATTGACATTGGCAGGTGAAGTAAATCTTCCAAATACTTTGTGCTGATAACCTGTTGTACAGTGAGTCTATTATTAATCACATAAGAGAATAGATGTGGGAATTTATGTTGCACGAGTTCCTTAGCCCATATATCACTCCAAAAGTAAGCACTTCTGCCATCTCCCAAATTGAACCTTCCTAAGGCTTTGTAGTGCTGAATTAATTGCAGGTTTGCCTTCCACCAGAAGGATCACACTAACTCATCTCCTGGCAGCTTGTTTTTAGAGTAGTGAGTTTCCCAAATCAATTGTACCCAGGGAATTTCATGTCTGTTATAGAATTTGTGCATTTTTTTCATAAGTAGTGTCTTGTTCTATGTAAAAATGTCCATAACTCCTAGTCCTCCCTGATTCTTTGGCCTACAAACAATGGTCCATTTCACTAGAGAAGGTCTATGATCCTCCATGTCTGGCCCTCTCCATAGGCAGTGTCTGAAATATTTTAGTATCCATTGCTTGATAGTAACTGGAACATACAGACAACTCATAAAAAATGTGAGGGAGGCCAAAACAAATTCGACCATTAACAATCTACCTGCATAAGTCATAAAAGTGGCAATACCAGCCAGTCTTCTTGCAACTCTATTAACCATTGGGAGACATTGTTCAACTGTTGGTTTGTATAACCCTAAAGGTAACCCAAGGTATGTGAATGGAAAGTGGCCCATGTGACAATTAAGAGTTTGTGCAAACACTTGTGCCCTCTCCTCTCGAATATTAATAGGTACCATGATAGACTTCTGATAGTTTACTCTGAGACCAGTGGCAACTGCAAAAGTGTTTAGTAGGGCTTTAAGGCAAATTAGTTGTCTAGAGTCAGCTTGCATTATCAACAAGGTATCATCTGCACATTGTACGATTAGGAAATTAGGGCATGAGTTAATTTGCAAAGGTGCATGTATAAGTCCCAGTCCCATTGCTTTGTTGATCACTGATTGTAGAAGGTCTGCAGCCAAAACAAACAGTAATGGGAATATAGGATCTCCTTGTCTTACCCCCCTTCTACAATAATTTTTTTACCTGACAGTCCATTCAGTAATACAATAGTTGAAGAAGAATTAAAGATCATTTTATCCATGAGATCCACTTGTTGCCAAAACCTTTAGCTCTAAGAATGTCTATAATTGCTTGATGCTCAATGGTATCAAATGCTTTTTCAAAATCTAACTTGAGCACAAGCATTTCCTCTTTAGATTTCAAACATTGATGAATATACTCATAAGACCACCCCAAGCAATCCTGAATAACCATGTCCTTAAGAAAACCATATTGGTTGATGTGTATCATTTACAGAATAACCTTTTGCAATATGTTTGCCAGCAATTTTGTGATGATCTTAAGCACCCCATTAAGTAGTGAAATTTGCCTAAAATCATTTGGGGTGAGAGGAGCATCATTCTTGGGGATTAATGTGATATATGATGTGTTGATGCTCTCAAGGGAAATATTACCTTCATGAAAAGCATGTATCAATTTTCTGACATCAGGTCCTATAATATCCCAGCATGCTTTCATAAACTCATTATTGAATCCATCTGGCCCAGGTGATTTGTCACTAGGAAGCTCCTTAACAATACTGTTAATCTCCTCATCTGAAAAAGATTTTTCAATGTCACTGAAAATATCTGGATTTATCTGTTGTCCAAGAAGATTTTGCAAATCAAAATTCATTGTGTGTCCCTCAGATTTTCCTAATCTCTTTTTGGAAGCTTACCAAAGTATACCAGCCTTGCCAGCATGATCTGCTATTTCAATGTGATCATTATTAAGAAGCATAGCAATTTTATTATGCTTGTAGTTAATGGAAGCTTTTGTATGAAAAAACTTTGTATTTTCATCTCCAAATTTTACTCCTTTTACTTTTCCTCTCTGCTTCCAGTAAATCTTTTGGTTCTTCAGAATAGTTAACAAGTGTTCCTTGAGCAAATCCCTACAATTCCACTCCATTGTGTCGAGCCTTCTAAATTCCTCAAAGAAATCCAATAAGAATATGCATTCATTGATGTCAGGAATCTATATCTTAATACATGTGAAACTCTTTGCCCATAATTTTAGGACGTCGATAACAGCCACACGTGTGGCAGGGAAGGAGACGCACCACATGTCTCTAATGTAAAAAGATTGCCACGTCATCGCATGCATGCATGCGAGAATCTTTTCGTATTTTCAGTTTTTAAAATGTTTTATCTCTTAAATGAAAAATCCGGATGAAGATCCATTTTCACCATTAAATCCCTCGCGACGAGATCTTCAAAACTAGATTTCATATCGATATATTTCGGCGAAATTGTTTTTTTGGTTAAAAGTTGCCATGACTATTGCACATGGATTGCCATGATATTTACACTGAAGTTGCCATGATATGTTTCAAATATTTTTTTTACATATAAAAGTAAATTTTAACATATTATAAAACAGAGAATTAAGAAACTAGACTTGCCATGCACCATAAACTAAAATTGCCATGATACATGCACTTAAAATTGCCATGGTTCAATAAAAAAATATTTTCATGGTCAAAGTACTGGAATTGCCATCATCAAAAATATAAAATTGCCATGACCTACAAACTAAAATTGCCACATGGCAACTTTAGTTTAAGCTGCTTTGACCACCTCCTTGAAAGAGCTGTGTTTCAGCCAAAAGTTTTCAAATCTAAAGGGCAGGTGGTCAGAAATAGGCCTTGGCAGTGGAAGAGCAATAGTGTCCTGATGTCGGGGAAACGACACCTATGGGATCATGAGGATCCCTTCTATGGTTGGTAGGGAGAGAGTTGCACAAAGAGTAGGTCCGGTGATTAGCACGAGGGATTTTTACCCAGGTTTAGGCCATTGAGGAGCGTAAAACCCTAGTCCTACTTTCGGTGTATATTTAGGTTTCTTGAGTTCTTAGACTAGCTGCTATGCATGCCCAGTCCAAAAAGTTCGAATCCTTCCCCAGTACGCCTCGGGCCTCCTTTTATATGTCAAAGGGGTTGCCACAGTGGCATACAGGAGGTATAAAGTAGCTATAGTGTACAAGCTTATCGCTGACATTGTAGGACAAACGCATTATGCGCTGCTTATGTGCCCTCCAACTTTACCGGGGACGGTAACAAAACCTGTCATGTCCGTTGCCGCCTCATCCTGCCTTGACACGCGTCCAGGTTGATGAGGCATGTAGCGCCAGGCTGGCTGGCTAGCTGCTGTGCTTGCGCGGAGCTACGTCTTGAGCTTGCGTTGGTTTTCCTTGAAGAGGAAAGGGTGATGCAGCAATAGTAGCGTAAGTATTTCCCTCAGTTTTTGAGAACCAAGGTATCAATCCAGTAGGATGTTCCTCAAAAGTCCCACGCACCTACACAAACAAACAAAGAACTCACAACCAACGCAATAAAGGGGTTGTCAATCCCTTCACGGCCACTTGCAAAAGTGAGATGTGATAGGGATAGTATGATAAGATAAATATATTTTTGGTATTTTATAATAGAGATGCAAAAAGTAAAGATGCAAATAAAAGTAAATTGGAAGCAAATATGATACGATATAGACCCGGGGGCCATAGGTTTCACTAGTGGCTTCTCTCAAGATAGCATAAGTATTATGGTGGGTGAACAAATTACTATCGAGCAATTGATAGAAAAGCGAATAATTGTGAGATTATCTAGGGATGATCATGTATATAGGCATCACGTCCGTGACAAGTAGACCAACTCCTGCCTGCATCTACTACTATTACTCCACACATCGACCGACTCCTGCCTGCATCTAGAGTATTAAGTTCATAAGAACAGAGTAACGCCATAAGCATGATGACATGATGTAGAGGGATAAACTCAAGCAATATGATATAAACCACATATTGTTATCCTCGATGGCAACAATACAATACGTGCCTTGCAAACCTTTCTGTCACTGGGTAAGGACACCGCAAGATTGAACCCAAAGCTAAGCACTTATCCCATGGCAAGAAAGATCAATCTAATAGGCCAAACCAAACTGATAATTCGAAGAGACTTGCAAAGATAACTCAATCATACATAAAAGAATTCAGAGAAGATTCAAATATTATTCATAGATAAACTTGATCATAAACCCACAATTCATCGGATCTCGACAAACACATGGAGTTTACATCGAATAGATCTCCACAAGAGAGTGGGAGAACATTGTATTGAGATCCAAAAAGAGAGAAGAAGCCATCTAGCTAATAACTATGGACCCGTAGGTCTGTGGTAAACTACTCAGAACTCATCGGAGGGGCAAGGATGTTGATGTAGAAGCCCTCCATGGTCGATTCCCCCTCCGGCAGATTGCCGGCGAAGGCTCCAAGATGAGATCTGGCGGATACAGAAGGTTACGGTGGTGGAATTTGTGTTTCGTTGTCTCCCTGGATGTTTTTGGGGTACGTAGGCTTATATAGGAGGAAGAAGTACGTCGGTGGATGCCCGAGGGGCCCACGAGATAGGGGTGCGCCCTATAGGGGGGGTGCCCTCCTATCTCTGGGAGGCCTCGGCTGCCTCTTGACTTGCACTCCAAGTCCTCTGGATCACGTTCATTCCAAAAATCACGCTCCCGAAGGTTTCATTCCATTTGGACTCCATTTGATATTCCTTTTCTTCGAAATACTGAAATAGGCAAAAAACAGCAATACGGGCTGGGCCTCCGGTTAGTAGGTTAGTCCCAAAAATGGTATAAATTGTAAAATAAAGCCCATAAACATCCAAAAGGGGTAATATAATAGCATGGAACAATCAAAAATTATAGATACGTTGGAGACGTATCAAGCATCCCCAAGCTTAATTCCTGCTCATCCTCGAGTAGGTAAATGATAAAAAGAGAATTTTTGATGTGGAATGCTACCTAGCATAATTCTCAATGTAATTTTTTTTATTGTGACATGAATGTTCAGATCCAAATGATTCAAAATAAAAGTTCATATTGATAAAAGAAATAGTAACACTTCAAGCATACTAATCAAAGTAATCATGTCTTCTCAAAATAGCAAGGCAAAAGAAAGTTCATCCCTACAAAATCATATAGTTAGGCTATGCTTCATTTTCGTCACACAAAGATGTTCCCAACTTCTATACCCCTGATGACAACCCAAGAAATTGTTTCATACTTAAATGATCTCAAACTTTTTCAACCTTCACGCAATACATGAGCGTGAGCCATGGATTTAGCACTATGGGTGGAATAGAAGATGATGACGGGGATTGTGTGGAGAAGACAAAAAAGGAGAAAGTCTCACATTGACGAGCATAATCAATGGGCTATGGAGATGCCCATCAATTGATGACAACATGAGGAGTAGGGATTGCCATGCAACGGATGCACTAGAGCTATAAATGAATGCTCAACAAAAGAAAACTAGTGGGTGTGCATCCAACTTGCTTGCTCACGAAGACCTAGGGCATTTGAGGAAGCCCATCATAGGAATATACCTGTTTTAATGTGTTTCCTTAAGAAATCAATAGATGGTGCTTCAGGAAAAGGGTCCGACGTGGTGTGAAGCCAAGTTCTATAATGAAAAATTCCCACTAGTACGAAAAAGACAACTTATGAGACTCACTATATGAAAAACATGGTGCTACTTTGAAGCACAAGTGTGGAAAAAGAGATAGTAACATTGCCCTTTTTATTTTCTTTTTTTCCTTTTTCTTTCCTTTTCTTTTTTTGGGCCTTTTTTGCCTTTCTTTTTTTTTCTTTTTTTTTCTTTTTGTTCAATGCTCTAATAATGATGATCATCACACTTTCATTGATTACAACATATGAATTACAACTCAAAACTAGAACAAAATATGACTCTATATCAATGCCTCCGGCGGTGTACCTGGATGGTGCAATGGATCAAGAGTGACATGTATGAAAATTAATGCATGGTGGCTTTGCCACAAATACGATGTCAACTACATGATCATGCAATGGCAATATGACAAAAGTAAAGTATGTCATGATGATGATGAACGGAACGGTGGAAAGTTGCATGGCAATATATCTCGGAATGGCTATGGAAATGCCATAATAGGTAGGTATGGTGGCTGTTTTGAGGAAGATATAAGGAGGTTTATGTGTGATAGAGCGTATCGTATCACGAGGTTTGGATGTACCGGTGAAGTTTGCACCAAATATCAAGGTGAGAAAGGGCAATGCACGGTACAGAAGAGGCTAGCAATGGTGGAAAGGTAAAAAGCGTGTATAATCCATGGACTCAACATTAGTCAAAAGAACTCATACTTATTGCAAAAATTTAGAAGTCATCAAAAATCAAGCACTACGCGCATGCTCCTAGGGGGATAGATTGGTAGGAAAAGACCATCGCTCGTTCCCGACCGCCACTCATAAGGATGCACAAGCCAGGTACATTTCATGTTTCAAATTTGTTACACAACTTTAACCATACGTGCATGCTACGGGACTTGCTAACTTCAACACAAGCATTCTTTAAATTCATAATCACCCAACTAGCATGACTTTAATATCACTACCTCCCTATCTCAAAACAATTATCAAGTATAAAATTGATCATAGCATCCAATTCACTTCCTATGATAGTTTTTATTATACCCAACTTGGATGCCTACCATTCTAGGACCAATTTTATAACCAAAGCAAATACCATGCTGTTCTAAAAAACTCCCAAAATAATATAAGTGAAGCATGAGAGACTAGCAACTTCTACAAAAATAAGCCACCGCCGTGCTCTAAAAGATATAAGTGAAGCACTAGAGCAAAAACTATCAAGCTCAAAAGATATAAGTGAAGCACATAGAGTATTCTAGCAAATTCTAATCAAATGGGCTTCTCCCAAAAGGTGTGTACAGCAAGGATGATTGTGGTAAACTAAAAATCAAATACTAATATAATACACGACGCTCCAAGCAAAACACATATCATGTGGCGAATAAAAATATAGCTCCAAGTAAAGTTACCAATGAACGAAGACGAAAGAGGGGATGCCTTCCCGGGGCATCCCCAAGCTTAGGCTTTTGGCTATTCTTGAATATCTTGGGGGTGTCATGGGCATCCCCAAGCTTAGGCTCTTGCCACTCCTTATTCCATAGTCCATCAAAGCTTTACCCAAAACTTGAAAACTTCACAACACAAAACTCAACAGGAAATCTTATAAGCTCCGTTAGTGAAAGAAAACAAAACCACCACATAAGGTACTGTAATGAAATCATTCTTTATTTATTTTGGTGTTAAACCTACTGTAATGCTACTTTTCTATGGTTTATAAACTAATTTACTAGCCATAGATGCATCAAAATAAGCAAACAACACACGAAAAACAGAATCTGTCAAAAACAGAACAATCAGTAGTAATCTGTAACTAACGCAAACTTCTGGAACTCAAAAAATCCTACCAAAATAGGAAGTCCTGGACAATTTGTCTATTGATCAGAAGCAAAAATAATCAACGCAAAATCACGTTTCCGTGATTTAACAAAACTAAATTCGTGCGCACAAAGTTTCTGTTTTTCAGCAGAATCAAATCAACTATCCTCATAGGTTATCCTATAGGTTCTACTTGGCACAAACACTAATTAAAAGATAAAAACACATCTAAACAGAAGGTAGATGCAAGATTTATTACTAAACAGGAACAAAAACAAAAAACACAAAGAAAATTTGGTTGCCTCCCAACTAGCGCTATCGTTTAACGCCCCTAACTAGGCATAAAAGCGAAGATAGATCTAACGAGTGCCATCTTTGGCACTAAATTCATAAGTAGTCCGCATGATAGATTCAAAAGGTAATTTGACTTTCTTTCTTGGAAAGTGCTCCATGCCTTTCTTTAAGGGAAATTGGAATATAATATTCCCTTCCTTCATATCAATAATTGCACCAATCGTTTTAAGGAAAGGTCTACCAAAAATAATAGGGCAAGAAAGATTGCAATCTATATCAAGAACGATAAAATCTACTTTCACCAAATTTCTATTTGCAACAATGAGAATATCATTGATTCTTCCCATTGGCTTTTTAATGGTGGAATCCGCAAGGTGCAAATTTAAAGAGCAATCATCAAGATCATGGAAACCTAGAATATCACATAAAATTTTTGGAATCGTGGAAACACTAGCACCCAAATCACACAAAGCAAAACACTCATGATCTTTAATTCTAATCTTTATAGTAGGTTCCCACTCATCATTAAGTTTTCTAGGTATAGAAACTTCCAAATTAAGTTTTTCATCATAAGATTGCATCAAGGCATCAACGATATGTTTGGTAAAAGCTTTATTTTGACTATAAGCATGAGGAGAATTAACAACGGATTGCAACAAGGAAATACAACCTTCTAAAGAACAATTATCATAATCCAATTCCTTGAAATCCGAGATAGTGGGTTCAATGCTATTTAAAGTTGTGACCTCTCCAATCCCACTTTTACCAAATTTAGCATCAAGATCTAAAAACTCTGAATTCTTGGGACGCCTTCTATGTAAAGTTGACTCATCATCTGTCCCATAATTATCAAGATTCATATTGCAAAACAAAGATCTAATAGGAGACACATCAATAACTTTAAGATCTTATCATTATTTTCATCTAACTTTTCTAGTTTGGCGGCCATCTTATTGACTAAGGTGGCTTGCTTATCAGAAATTTTGGCTATAGCATTTTCAAGCCGGGTAATTTGAGCGTTCACACCATAAAATTCTTTATTCATATCATCAAGCTCTTTGTTCATAAACCCCAAAAAACCTTTTTGTTCCTTAAGCTCTTTTCTGAAGAAATTATTATGCTCAAATTGCAAATTCATAAAGCTTCTAATATTCGATTCAATCTCTTCCAACCTTCTAAGAAGGTGGTCGGAACCCTTAGGCGAAGCCATAAGGACAAACAGGCACACAAGCAAATGGAAAAAGGCAAGCGAAAAGAGAGGAGGAGATTGGGAAAGAGAGGGCGAATAAAACGGCAAGGGTGAAGTGGGGGAGAGGAAAACGAGAGGAAAATGACAAATAATGTAAATGCGAGGGAGATGAGTTTGCGATGGGTACTTGATATGTCTTGACTTGAGCGAAGACCTCCCCGGCAACGGCGCCAGAAATCGCATGTTGGCAGGAGGTCGAATCTTGACTTGACTTGGTGGAAGCCTCCCCGGCAATGGCGCGAGAAATCCTTCTTGCTATGTCTTGAGCTTGCGTTGGTTTTCCTTGAAGAGGAAAGGGTGTTGCAGCAATAGTAGCGTAAGTATTTCCCTCAGTTTTTGAGAACCAAGGTATCAATCCAGTAGGAGGTTCCTCAAAAGTCCCACGCACCTACACAAACAAACAAAGAACTCGCAACCAACGCAATAAAGGGGTTGTCAATCCCTTCACGGCCACTTGCAAAAGTGAGATCTGATAGAGATAGTACGATAAGATAAATATATTTTTGGTATTTTATAATATAGATGCAAAAAGCAAAGATGCAAATAAAAGTAAATTGGAAGCAAATATGATAAGAGATAGACCTGGGGGCCATAGGTTTCACTAGTGGCTTCTCTTAAGATAGCATAAGTATTACTGTGGGTGACCAAATTACTACCGAGCAATTGATAGAAAAGCGAATAATTATGAGTTTATCTAGGCATGATCATGTATATAGGCATCACGTCCGTGACAAGTAGACCGACTCCTGCCTGCCTCTACTACTATTACTCCACACATCGACCGACTCATGCCTGCATCTAGAGTATTAGGGTCATAAGAACACAGTAACGCCTTAAGCAAGATGATATGATGTAGAGGGATAAACTCAAGCAATATGATATAAACCCCATCTTTTTATCCTAGATGGCAACAATACAATACGTGCCTTGCAACCCTTTTTGTCACTGGGTAAGGACACCGCAAGATTGAACCCAAAGCTGAGCACTTCTCCCACGGCAAGAAAGATCAATCTAGTAGGCCAAACCAAATTGATAATTCGAAGAGACTTGCAAAGATAACTCAATCATACATAAAAGAATTCAGAGAAGATTCAAATATTATTCATAGATAAACTTGATCATAAACCCACAATTCATTGGATCTCGACAAACACACCGCAAAAAGAGTTTACATTGAATAGATCTCCACAAGAGAGGGGGAGAACATTGTACTGAGATCCAAAAAGAGAGAAGAAGCCATCTAGCTAATAACTATGGACCCGTAGGTCTGTGGTAAACTACTCACAACTCATCGGAGGGGCAAGGATGTTGATGTAGAAGCCCTCCATGGTCGATTCCCCCTTCGGCAGAGTGTCGGCGAAGGCTCCAAGATGAGATCTCGCTGATACATAAGGTTACGATGGTGGAAATTGTGTTTCGTTGGCTCCCTGGATGTTTTCGGGGTACGTAGGCTTATATAGGAGAAAGAAGTACGTCCGTGGACGCCCGAGGGGCCCACGAGACAGGGGGGCACCCTATAGGGGGCGCGCCCCCTATCTCGTGGAGGCCTTGGCTGCTTCTTGACTTGCACTCCAAGTCCTCTGGATCACGTTCGTTCCAAAAATCACGCTCCCGAAGGTTTCATTCCGTTTGGACTCCGCTTGATATTCCTTTTCTTCGAAATACTGAAATATGCAAAAAACAGCAATACGGGCTAGGCCTCAGGTTAGTAGGTTAGTCCCAAAAATGATATAAATGTGTTAAAAAGCCCATAAACATCCAAAAGGGGTAATATCATAGCATGAAACAATCAAAAATTATAGATACGTTGGAGACGTATCACGCGGTTGCAGGGCCTTCACGAAGATCTGCATGCCACCACGTAGGTGCTTGCTTAGTTGGCAGGCTGGTCGCTGTGCTGGAATGGTTGTGAGGTGGTGAAGCCTTGTCGGGTGCAGGCCGGGATGTGGCCCCGCAACTGTCCCCGTCAAGGGTCTTGCCGGGGCCTCGCAGTCGTGCACGGCGAGGGTCCTGCTAGGGGTCTTTGTCTTCTGGCCTCCACGTAGCCCCGCAGGATGTCAGTCTTCACAAAGATCTGCATGCTACTACGCACGCGTCCTTGAGTCTTGGCCTTGACATTGTCGATGGTGTTAGAGCTCTCAGCATGATGGTTGTGGCATTGCTGGTGCTTCGCAGGTCGCCCCGGCAAGGCTCTTGCCGGGGATACATAGGCTGCCCCGGCAATGGTGTTGCCGGGGGAGGTCTTGAAGGAAATATGCCCTAGAGGCAATAATAAAGTTATTATTTATTTCCTTATTTATAATAAATGTTTATTATTCATGCTAGAATTGTATTAACCGGAAACATAATACATGTGTGAATACATAGACATAGTGTCACTAGTATGCCTCTACTTGACTAGCTCGTTTATCAAAGATGGTTATGTTTCCTAGACATGGACAAAAGAGTTGTCATTTGATTAACGGGATCACATTATTAGGAGAATGATGTGATTGACTTGACCCATTCCGATAGCTTAGCACTTGATCGTTTAGTATGTTGCTATTGCTTTCTTCATAACTTATACATGTTCCTGTAACTATGAGATTATGCAACTCCCGTTTACCGGAGGAACACTTTGGGTGCTACCAAACGTCACAACGTAACTGGGTGATTATAAAGGAGTACTATAGGTGTCTCCGAAGGTACATGTTGGGTTGGCGTATTTCGAGATTAGGTTTTGTCACTCTGATTGTCGGAGAGGTATCTCTGGGCCCTCTCGGTAATGCACATCACTTAAGCCTTGCAAGCATTGCAACTAATGAGTTAGTTGCGGGATGATGCATTATGGAACGAGTAAAGAGACTTGCCGGTAACGAGATTGAACTAGGTATTGAGATACCGATGATCGAATCTCGGGCAAGTAACATACCGATGACAAAGGGAACAATGTATGTTGTTATGCGGTTTGACCGATTAAGATCTTCGTAGAATATGTAGGAGCCAATATGAGCATCCAGGTTCCGCTATTGGTTATTGACCGAGAATAGTTCTAGGTCATGTCTACATAGTTCTCGAACCCGTAGGGTCCGCACGCTTAACGTTACGATGACAGTTATATTATGAGTTTATGAGTTTTGATGTACCGAAGGAGTTCGGAGTCCCAGATGAGATCGGGGACATGACGAGGAGTCTCGAAATGGTCGAGACGTAAAGATCGATATATTGGACGACTATATTCGGAGTTCGGAAAAGTTCCGAGTGATTCGGGTAGTTTTCGTAGTACCGGAGAGTTACGGGAATTCGCCGGGGAGTATATGGGCCTTATTGGGCCATACGGGAATAGAGAAGAGAGGCCAAAAGGAAGGAGGCCTGCGCGCCCCCTCTGGTCCGAATTGGACAAGGGTCGCAGTCCCCCTTTCCTTCTCCCTCTCCCCCTCTTTCCCCTTCTCCTACTCCAACAAGGGAGGTGGAATCCTACTAGGACTAGGGAGTCCTAGTAGGACTCCACACTTGGCGCGCCCCCTCCTAGGGCCGGCCTCCTCCCCCCTTGCTCCTTTATATACGGGGGCAGGGGGGCACCCCATGACACATAAGTTGATCTTCAAGATCGTTCCTTAGCCGTGTGCGGTGCCCCCCTCCACCATATTCCACCTCGGTCATATCGTCGCGGAGTTTAGGCGAAGCCCTGCGCCGGTAGAACATCATCATCATCACCACGCCGTTGTGCTGACGGAACTCATCCCCGACACTTTGCTGGATCGGAGTCCAGGGATCGTCATCGAGCTGAACGTGTGCTGAACTCGGAGGTGCCGTACGTTCGGTACTTGGATCGGTTGGATCGTAAAGACGTACGACTACATCAACAGCGTTGTCATAACGCTTCCGCTTACGGTCTACGAGGGTACGTGGACAACACTCTCCCCTCTCGTTGCTATGCATCACCATGATCTTGCGTGTGCGTAGGATTTTTTTTGAAATTACTACGTTCCCCAACAGGTCTAGCATGTCTTCTGCTCTTTGTTCACTGGCCTGAGTGCTTGTCTTGGTAGTCTTGTATTTTGTATTCTACTGCCCTGCCAAGCCTTGCCGCAGATGTGGCTATGACTGCCCGTCCACAAGTAAGGGGTACAAAAAAACCATACTTTTGTACACTGACAGGAGCCCCCGGACCTGGGCCACACATAAGCGTGAAGCGTTGTTGGGCCGGGCCCAGAACAGTGCGCGGGCACGCATGGCAGAGATTAACTGCTGCAATCTTCTAGTAAGTTGCGCTTCCCCACGATCCGCATTGAGTGCGTGATGGGGGGGTCGTGCGTGGAACGATCACAACACGCCTGCGATGCCCCACGTCGAGCAGTAAATAGGCGGCCCGTGCCTTTCCCATAAAAAGCGCAAGCTGCAGGGGCGCTGCTCATTTACAAAGTAAACTCGGGCCGTGGCTTGCATGGCGCCCGCACCCCACGATCACGGGGTGGAAAACGGTCATCCCACTTGTCTTTATGCTTCTGGCTCGCCCGCCATGTGTCCTTCATGCCTTAGGAAGGGTAGGCAGTGGATGCGGAGGGCACAGGCATTAACACCATGGCGGGAAATCGGGCGTCGCTGATTGGAGTAGCGGGTCGGTCCTGATTCCCCGCGCCTCTGGAGGCCGTATTGGTCGAGTGGGGCAGCCACCTTTGGGGGGACAGGCCGAGCTCTGGCCCTACCCTTCTATAAGAAGGGGGAGAGACGGTGCTTTTCCACACTCACCTCCTTCTTCCCCTTCATGCTTGGTCACCTTTCGCCGCTCGCCATGGTGAGAGGGCGCGCTGGTGCTCCAATGGTGGCGACAAGGGCTTCTGCTCGACAGCGCGTCCCCCCTCCTCCGGAGTTCACGGCGGCGGAGCCCGCTGTGAGAGGCAGAGGGAGGGGCGAGACCGAGGTCGCCGTGGCGCTCGGGGAAGAGGAGAACGGGGTGGCGCTCCAGCTGCGTCTCCACTGGCGCCCCCTTCCCCGATGGAGGGACATGTCGGAGACCAGCCCCGCGAGTTCTCATTAGGTTGTACAAGCCCGTGTGTGGTCATCTCCGACTCCCTACCCCGTTTCCTCGGGTGATGGAGCTTGACCCGACGCACGCCTTGAGGCTGCATATGAGGGGCTGCGGGAACGGCAGCATGTGGGTCGACATCGACTTCCCCACTCCTCACATCATGTACTTCCGCCATGGGTGGAAAACCTTTGCTCGTGCCCATAGCTAGTCGGAGGGGCACGTTCTCCAGTTCAAATTAATGGAGAACAGCCTGCTCTCCGTCAAGGTCTTTGGGCACTCGGGAATCCGCTTAGGGTGCTGCGTAGAGAGCTCCACTGTGACAAAAGCTCCTCCTTGAGCGACTGCGACGAGGAGGGCCGCGACAGCGACGACTATGGTAGCGGACGGGAGGACGACGACTTTGGCTGACTATCAGTGGCAGCACCATAATCTGCTGGGTCTGGTGTTGGTGGCCGGCGGATCGCCTCTGCCATGATCTCGATCGACGCATCCCCTCCCGTGTCTCCCTCTGCCTTTACCTGCCGTGCCTGGGAGGAAAGGGGCAAGAACGGGGATTACGGGGCACTTATCTTTTTTTCAACTTGTAGGCACTTGCCAAATCTTAATTTGAAATAATGTAATCTCTTGAGTCCATGCTTATGTTCTGTAACATTCGTACTTGTATTAGCATGATCAATGAAAAAGATGAGCATTGTCGGGAACCCATGCATGTATATGTCCATGCAGAGGCGAAACACCTCTTTAATGTAAATAAACGAGTTTTGTCGGCAAGCTAACTTGTCGGCGCCCTCTGCGCCTACCGGAGAGTCACATCTTCCGGGTTACAGACAAAGGGTCCAGCCCCCTGCCAATCTCTTTTTACCAAAGGCTACTGCAACCATACTGACTGAAACATCGTTCGGGTCAGGGATGGTAGCACCTAAGTCTAAAAAGAGTGGCGAGGTTTTCTAATGCACAAGTTATAGGTTACAAACATGAATGGGCAAGAGGTGAACTCTATCTGTTTGGTTTGCCGGGGATCGCTGTGTCGGGCAGTCTCCTCAACCTCTTGTCGAAGCCAAGTCCATGATAGGAATGGCAGAAATGAGCGTCTTCACTGCGGCTGGAAAGAAGAGAGGATAGGAGCATGGAACCTTGGCGGTCCATTAGTATCTGCTGGAATCAATGGTAGTACAATATCCTGGACAAGCATGCATATACGTATATACATAAACATGGAAATCAATAGGAAACTATGCATACTGAAAGTAATACGACTGCGCACAGGGTCTGTGCCTGGCTCTATACATAGGGTTACATGCCTTGCCGGCAAGGCTAGTACAAAATGGGGTTTTCGGGGCTCCCGGCAACCGCACCTTTTGGGTAAAACTTGAGAAGATGTTCGATATTTGTGGAGTTGCTCACTGGAATACCATCTTCGTCTCCAAGTGGACTGCGCCAGGCCTGGTGACTCTTATTACGCGATAATGGCCTTCCCACTTCGGCGTCAACTTGTTTGAATTCTTGGCAGATTGAATACGCCAAAGAACAAGGTCGCCTTCCTCAAGGCTTCGGGCATGAACCTTGCGGTATGGTAGCGGTGCAAGGATTGCTGGTAGCGCGCAGCTCGCACAGCAGCCTGAAGACGATCTTCCTCAAGGAGCGTAGCATCATCTTGGTGCAACTGCTCCTGCTCAAGCTCATCATAAGCGAGCACTCGAGGTGACCCGTATATGAGCTCTGTGGGGAGAACTACTTCTGCCCCGTATACCAGGGAGAAAGGTGTCTGGCCAGTGGCTTGATTTGGCGTCATTCTGATTGACCAAAGAACCATTGGCAACTCATCAATCCAGTGTCTTTCGCACTAGTGCAGCCTCTCGAAAGTTCTTGTTTTTAGGCCTCGCAACACTTTAGCATTTGCCCTTTCTACCTGGCCGTTGCTTCTTGGATGAGCAGCAAAAGCAAAACAAACTTTGTTGCCGAGGTCTTGGATATACTGCATGAAGGTGCGGGTCGTGAAATGGGTGTCGTTATCGGTGATGACTCTGTTTGGCACACAAAAATGGCAGACTAGTCCCTTGAAGAACTTGATGGCTGATTGTGCTGGCACCTTTCTCACAGGTTCCACTTCTGGCCACTTTGTGAACTTGTCGATCGCAATGTACAAGTACTCAAAGCCCCCGACAGCACGGAGAAAGGGGACCGGTATGTCGAGCCCCCAGACCGAAAATGGCCAGGAAAGAGGGATTATCTGAAGAGCCTGAGCTTGTTGATGAAGCTTCTTTGAATGCAACTGGCACACTTCACACTTGGTCACTAGTGTAGTTGCATCCTGGAGAGCGGTGGGCCAAAAGAAACCTTGCCGGAATGCTTTGCCGGCAAGGGCTCTTGACCCTATGTTGGAGCCACATATGCCTCCATGTATCTCTGCCAACAGCTCTAGTCCGTCCTCCTGAGAAATGCACTTCAATTTCACGACGTCCGGTCTCCTTCTGTATAGGACATCATCCACAAACTGGTACATGCTGGACCGACGGGCTACTTTTTCTGCCTCTTCCCGTTCCTCCGGGATTTCCCCTGTTTGGAGGAACCGAACGGTGTGTTGTGCCCATGCCGGACCCTGAGGCTCAATGACAAGGACTAAAGGCACATCTTCTGCCGCGGGGGCAGTTGTTGCTACCTCTTGAGCACTGCGTTGGTTTTCCCTTGAAGAGGAAAGGGTGATGCAGCAAAGTAGCATAAGTATTTCCCTCAGTTTTGAGAACCAAGGTATCAATCCAGTAGGAGGCTCCTCACAAGCCCCTCGTACCTACACAAACAAACAAGAACCTCGCAACCAACGAGATAAAGGGGTTGTCAATCCCTTCACGGTAACTTGCGAAAGTGAGATCTGATAAAGCATTGTTAACAAAATTATTCCTACCAACAAAATTCACATCCATAGATTCATTATTATTCTCAATCAAAGTAGACTAAGGCATATCATTGGGATCAATAGGAGCACTCTTAGTAGCAAACAATTTCATAAGTTCGTCCATCTTTCCACTCAAAACGTTAATTTCTTCTATCGCATGAACTTTTTTACTAGTAAATCTTTCGGTGTGCCATTGAGAATAATTAACCATAATATTATCTAGGAGTTTAGTGGCTTCTACTAAAGTGATTTCCATAAAAGTGCCGCCCGCGGCCGAATCTAAAAGATTTCTAGAAGCAAAATTCAATTCGGCATATGATCATCCATAAATTTAATCCATGAGTAGGGCAATTGTGAATCATTAATTTCATCCTCTCCCAAGATTGTGCAACATGTTCATGATCGAGTTGCTTAAAATTCATAATAACGTTCCTAAGGGAGATGATCTCAGCGGGAGGAAAATACTTAGAGATGAAGCATCTTTGCACTTATTCCATGAATCAGTACTATTTTTAGGCAAAGACGAAAACCACGTTTTAGCATGATCTCTAAGTGAAAACGGAAATAACTTCAATTTAACAATATCACTATCAGTATCTTTCTTCTTTTGCATATCACACAAATCAACAAGTTGTTTAGATGAGTAGCGACATCTTCATGGATAAACTTGATCATAAACCCACAATTCATGGATCTCGACAAACACACCGCAAAAAGAGTTACATCGAATAGATCTCCAAGAAGATCAAGGAGAACTTTGTATTGAGATTCAAAGAGAGAGAAAAAGCCATCTAGCTAATAACTATGGACCCCAAGGTCTGTGGTAAACTACTCACAACTCATCGGAGAGGCTATGGTGTTGATGTAGAAGCCCTGCATGGTCGATTCCCCCTCCGGCGGAGCACCGACAAAGGCTCCAAGATGGGATCTCATGGATATAGAAGGTTGCGGCGGTGGAAATAGGGTTTTGTGGTGCTCCTGGATGTTCTTGGGGTACGTAGATATATATAGGAGGAAGAAGTAGGTCGGTGGAGCCACGAGGGTGGGGGCGCGCCCACCCCCTAGGGCGCGCCAGGCACCCTCGTGGCTGCCTCGGCTGATTCTTGACGTCCACTCCAAGTCTCCTGGATTGCGTTTGTTCCAAAAAGATCGCTCCTAAAGGTTTCATTCCGTTTGGACTTCATTTGATATTCCTTTCTTCAAAACACTGAAATAGGCAAAAAAACAGCAATTCGGGCTGGGCCTCCAGTTAGTAGGTTAGTCCCAAAAATGATATAAAAGTGTAAAGTAAATCCCATAAACATCCAAAACGGGTAATATAATAGCATGGAATGATCAAAAATTATAGATACGTTGGAGACGTATCAAGCATCCCCAAGCTTAATTCCTGCTCGTCCTCGAATACATAAATGATAAAAACAGAATTTTTGATGTGGAATGCTACCTAGCATATTTCTCAATGTAATTTTCTTTATTGTGGCATGAATGTTCAGATCCAAATGATTCAAGACAAAAATTCATATTGACATGAAAACAATAATACTTCAAGCATACTAACAAAGCAATCATGTCTTCTCAAAATAACATGGCTAAAGAAAGCTATCCCTACAAAATCATATAGTCTGGCTATGCTCTATCCTCATCACACAAAGTATTTAATCATGCACAACCCCAATGACAAGCCAAGCAATTGTTTCATACTTTAGTATTCTCAAACTTTTTCAACTTTCATGCAATACATGAGCGTGAGCCATGGACATAGCACTATATGTGGAATAGAATGGTGGTTGTGGAGAAGACAAAAAGGGGATAGTCTCACATCAGCTAGGCGTATCAACGGGCTATGGGGATGCCCATTAATAGATATCAATGTGAGTGAGTAGGGATTGCCATGCAAGGGATGCACTAGAGCTATAAGTGTATGAAAGCTCAACAAAAGAAACTAAGTGGGTGTGCATCCAACTTGCTTGCTCACGAAGACCTAGGGCTTTTTGAGGAAGCCCATCATTGGAATATACAAGCCAAGTTCCATAATGAAAAATTCCCACTAGTATATGAAAGTGACAACATAGGAGACTCTCTATCATGAAGATGATGGTGCTACTTTGAAGAACGAGTGTGGAAAAAGGATAGTAACATTGTCCCTTCTCTCTTTTTCTCTCATTTTTGTTGGGCCTTTCCTTTTTTATGGCCTTTCTCTCTTTTTTTTTATAAAGTCCGAATTGTCATACCAACTTGTGGGGGAATCATAGTCTCCATCATCCTTTCCTCACTTGGACAATGCTCTAATAATGAAGATCATCACACTTAGCATCAAGATCTAAAAACTCTAACAGAAGCAAAAAGCAAGGAACAAAAATAAAATTGGGTTGCCTCCCAACAAGTGCTATCGTTTAATGCCCCTAGCTAGGCATAAAAGCGAGAATAGATCTAAGTATTGCCATCTTTGGCATTCAATTGATAAGTAGCTCGCATAATAGATTCATAAGGTAATTTCATTTTCTTTCTAGGAAAGTGTTCCATGCCTTTCCTTAATGGAAATTGGAATCTAATATTTCCTTCCTTCATATCAATAATTGCACCAATCGTTCTAAGGAAATGTCTACCAAGAATAAAAGGACATGAAAAATTGCAATCTATATCAAGAACGATGAAATCTACGGGCACATAATTCCTATTTACAACAATAAGAACATCATTAATCCTTCCCATAGGTTTCTTAATAGTGGAATCCGCAAGGTGCAAGTTTAAAGAGCAATCGTCAAATTCACGGAAACCTAACATATCACATAGAGTTTTTGGAATCATGGAAACACTAGCACCCAAATCACACAAAGCATAGCATTAATGATCTTTAATTTTAATTTTGATAGTAGGTTCCCATTCATCATAAAGTTTTCTAGGGATAGAAACTTCCAATTCATGTTTTTCTTCATAAGATTGCATCAAAGCATCAACGATATATTTGGTAAAAGCTTTATTTTGACTATAATCATGAGGAGAATTCAACACGGGTTGCAACAAGGAAATACAATCTATTTAAGAACAATTATCATAATTAAATTTCTTGAAATCCATAATAGTGGTTTCATTGCTATGTAATGTTTTGACCTCTCCAATCCCAGTTTTACCAAATTTAGCATCAAGATCTAAAAACTCTGAATCATTGGGACGCCTTTTAACTAAAGTTGACTCATCTCCAGTCCCATCATTATCAAGATTCATATTGCAAAACAAAGATTTAATAGGGGACACATCAATCACTTTTAGATCTTCATCATTATTATCATGGAAACTAGAAGAACATGCTTTTACAAAGCAATCTTTCTTAGCACGCATCCTATGTAACGCCCCGGATTCGATGCGCCAGGTGTCTGCCAGTTATTCATCTTTGTTGCCATGTCATTTGCTTGCGTGTTGCATATTGTCATGTCATCATGTGCATTGCATTGCATACGTGTTCGTCTCATGCATCCGAGCATTTTCCCCGTTTTCCATTTTGCAATCCGGCGCTCCTATGTCATTCGGCGTCCCCTTCTTGCCTCTCTTCGTGTGCGGGTATTAAACTTTCTCGGAATGGCCCGAGGTTTGCCAAGCGGCCTTGGTATACCGCCGGTAGACCGCCTGTCAAGTTTCGTGCCATTTGGAGGTCGTTTCGTACTCCAACGGTTAACCGGGTAACCGTAAAAGCCTTCTTCTCTTTGCAGCCCAACGCCCCCTCCAAAGTGGCCCAAAACCCATCTAACTCCCCTCCATGCTCTCGGTTGTTCGATCACGATCGCATGGCCGAAAATCGCTCCTCATTTGGACTCTCCTAGCTCCCTCTACCTATAAATATGCCCATCCCCCCCGAAATTCACGGTCTAATCCACCCCTAACCCTAGCCCCGCTCCTCTCCGCGCCGCCGGACACGTCCGGATCTGACCGGACACGTCCGCCCCGCCGCGCCCGAGCCAGTCAGGCGCCGCCACATGGCCTCTGCC
>NC_041389.1:102445615-102476221 GCF_002162155.2 Triticum dicoccoides | reverse complement strand
TGCCGCCGTCTCCCCGTCGCCCGGCCGGCGCCAGGACGCCGTCCGTAGCTCGGCGCCGCCCGCCTCCTCCTTGTCCCGGCCAGATCCGGCGAGGGCCCGGCCGGAGCAGCGCCGCCCCAGCCTCGTCCCCTCCGGCAGCTCCTCCCCGAGCTCCCTCTCCGTCCGACGACCCCGAAGCTCGCGCAGCCAGATCCGATCCAGATCCAACGGTTGACCTCTTCCCCCCCGTTTTTCGTCCAAGTCCTAGATTTGTGTCATTTTCATGCCATGTTCATGCCTTCATATCTCTGCATCCGTAGCTCCTTTTTGTGCATGTAATATGTCAAATTGTTCGTCTCAACGAGTACATCATTTCATTCCATTGCATCATATTCATTTGAGGTCATCTTGATGCGTGAATCATCGTTGTAAGAGTGCTTCATGATGTTTTCTGCTGTCTGTTATCAGAACGAGCTCTTTTGTTATTTTTGCCATGATTGATGTGTGCATCCTATGAGGTTGATGTCTTCATGTGTTTTAACCTATGCTATGCCTTCTTTACATTGGTGCTTGCTATGCATTTTTGTGATCAATGTGGTGACTAGCACAAGCATGCAAACTAGGCATCGTGATGTTGCTGATTTTAGTCCTTGTCCTGCTGTTATTTTCATGCCATGTAAACTTGATGCTACAGAGAGATCCATGCACATTTTGAGATACTTCAGTAAAGGTGTTTTGAACATGTGGTTATTGTCTATCCATTAATGCCCTTTGTTGCAATTATGGAGTAGTCTAGCATGTCAGTTTCGTGCTCTACTTTTGCTTCAAAATGTTTCCTGGCAGATTGTTTACATGTTATTCAATTTAGCCAAGGTTGCTATAGTTGATCCTTGCATGCTATGGACTTGTTCTTGACTTGGTTTGTTTCACAAACATGTCTTCTTGATGATGCTATGCTTATCTTGTCATGCAATGAATTGTGGTGAGTGTATCGAGCTTGTTAAGTAGGGTACATGTTGTTGTTGTTTTGCTAGGCTGAATCTGTTATTTCGTGATGCAATATAAACCTGCTGTTACCAATCATTCTATGCATAATCTGGAGATGTTCTATAAATATGTTTTGATCTACATGTCTTGCTCTATCCATCCATGGCCCTGTTTGCATTTATATCTTGTTGTAGCCTGTTCATATCTTGCTCCAAAGTTGCTTCATAATGTTGCTGTCAGCCTGTTTACATTAAGTTCAGTTGTTACCATGGTTGTTCCTAGTGTTCCATGCAGCCTATGACCTTGCTATTGCCATGCTTAGCTTCACAAACATGCCTTCTTACTGTTGGGTGCCTTGCTATGCCATGTAATGATCTGTAGTGAGTTGCACAAGCTCATCTACATGCCTTCATAATTATGTTCCTGCCATGTTTGAATCTGTATAAAAACTTGCTATGTTTACATGGGTGCCATCATATTTTCTGATCCTTTTTGGCTTATGGTCACTAAGGGACTCTCGATCTATGCAATTAGTAGATTCATTCCATGCCTTTGTTTGCCATGATAAGTTCCTGTAACATGTTGTTGGATAGCTCTAAACATTGCATCGTGATGTTATTTTCTGCAAAGTCTGAAATTGTTATAACTTGCAATCTTACCATGTGTGTTGGAGCATGTTCTAGCGATTTCTGGAGATAGCTCAGTGTTCATGTTTTGTAATGCTTTACCTATAAATCATGCCCATGCCTTTTGTTATTATGTTGAGATGCTGTAGCATATTGTTTTGATGCTTGCAATATGCCTAGTCGTTGTTTTGGACAGCTTGTCCTTTAAACTCGTTTCATGTGTGCGTGTTGAACCGTTGCTCCGTTTTGAGTGTGCTATATATGAAACTTGCTTAGAATTGCATGTAGTTTCATATTATCATGTTGCATCCATGTTTTGAGGTGTTTGCTTGATGTTTGGGTGCATTTTGCATCAATGCCATGTTTAACTTGTTTTGCTCATATCTTCTAGGCCGTAGCTCTGAATTAAATGAACTTTATATGTAACTTGACTAGAATCTCGTGTAGATCATCTTTGTGCATCTTAACTTGCTGGTTAACAACTTGAACATAAGGTTTATTCAGATCTGGACCAATTTCGAAATATGCATATGAGGACTTACCGAAATTGTTATATGTTGTTCCCGGCCTCATTTAAACTTGCTTTGATGTGTTGCTCTTGTTTGCATCATCTCTTGCCATGAGTAGCTTCATGTAGCTTGGTCATGCATCATGCTTGTTTGTGCATCATGCCTTGTTCTTGTGTGGTGTGTTTACCATGTTGTGTGCTTCTTTCTATAGTTCCTGTTTCGTTGCGATCGTGAGGATTCGTTCGTCTACGCTTGGTTCGGCTTCATCCGTTCGTCTTCTTCATGGACTCGTTCTTCTTCCTTGCGGGATTTCAGGCAAGATGACCGCTACCCTAGATCTCACTACTATCATTGCTATGCTAGTTGTTTCGTTCTATCGCTATGCTGCGCTACCTATCACATGTTTATCAAGCCATTCAAATTGCCATGAACCTCTAACCTTTGATACCTTTCCTATGCAAACCGTTGTTTGGGTATGTTACCGCTTTTGCTCAGCCCCTCTTATAGCGTTGCTAGTTGCAGGTGAAGTTGAAGATTTCTCCATGGTGAACATGATTTTTGGTTGGGATATCACAATATCTCTTATATTATTAATGCATCTATATACTTGGTAAAGGGTGGAAGACTCGGCCTTTTGCCTAGTGTTTTTTTCCACTCTTGCCGCCCTAGTTTCCGTCATACCGGTGTTATGTTCCCGGATTTTGCGTTCCTTACGCGGTCGGGTGATTTATGGGACCCCCTTGACAGTTCGCTTTGAATAAAACTCCTCCAGCAAGGCCCAACCTTGGTTTTACCATTTGCCTCACCACCACCTATCCCTTTCCCTTGGGTCGGCCAACCCGAGGGTCATCTTTATTTTAGCCCCCCCCGGGCCAGTGCTTGTCAAAGTGTTGGTCTGAACCGAGCGATGTCCGGCGCCCCCTGGGCAACCAGGGTCTATGCCAACCCGACGTCTGGCTCATCCGGTGTGCCCTGAGAACGACATATGTGCAGCTCCTATCGGGATTTGTCGGCACAGCGGGAGGCTTTGCTGGTCTTGTTTTACCATTGTCGAAATGTCTTGTAAACCGGGATTCTGAGTCTGATCGGGCCTTCCTGGGAGAAGGTCTATTCCTTCGTTGATCGCGAGAGCTTGTCATGGGCTAAGTTGGGACACCCCTGCAGGGTATAATCTTTCGAAAGCCGTGCCTGCGGTTATAGGCAGATGGGAATTTGTTAATGTCCGGTTGTAGATAACTTGACACCAGATCCTAATTGAAACGCATCAACCACGTGTGTAGCCGTGATGGTCTCTTTTCGGCGGAGTCCGGGAAGTGAACATGGTTTCTGGGTTATGTTTTGATGTAAGTAGGAGTTCAGGATCACTTCTTGATCATTGCTAGCTTCACGACCGTTCCGCGTGTCTCTTCTCGCTCTTATTTGCGTATGTTAGCCACCATATATGCTTAGTCGCTGCTGCAACCTCACCACTTTACCCCTTCCTTTCCCTTTAAGCTTTGGTAGTCTTGATACCCATGGTAATGGGATTTCTGAGTCCTCGTGGCTCACAGATTACTACAACAACAGTTGCAGGTACAGGTTTATGCGATGATCATGACGTGAGAGCGATGCTTGCTTGCGTTGAGTTCTTCTTCTGCTTCTTCGATCAGGGATAGGTTCCAGGTCGGCAGCCTGGGCTAGCAGGGTGGATGTCGTTTGAGTTTCTGTTTGTGATTCATCCGTAGACGGATGATGCTCTCGTGTATTGTAATGTTGTATTCATGTGGCATTGTATGCCTTATGTAGGTATCCCCATCTATAATGTAATGTTGATGTAATGATATCCACCGTGCAACAGCGTTTCAATATGCGGGTCTATCCTTGGTGGGACCTTCGAGTTCCTTTTGGATAGGGTCGCATATTGGGCGTGACATCCTAGCGGTTCTTTCTTTGCACTCATCAATGGAAATTATCATGGCTTTGAGAGACTCATTGATATCATGCTTAGGTGGAATAGAGCTAAGTTTCAAAGAATTAACATCAAGAGAAAGTCTATCAATGTTTCTAGCCAATTCATCAACTTTAAGCATTTTTTCTTCAATCAAAGCATTGAAATCTTTTGAGAGATCATAAATTTTTTAACACTATTCTCAAAATCATAGGGCATCTTATTAAAATTTCCATAAGGTTTGTTATAGGAATTACCAAAATTATTCCTACCAACAAAATTCACATCCATAAATTCATTATTATTCCCAATCAAAGTAGACAAAGGCATATCATTGCGATCAATAGGAGCACTCTTAGTAGCAAACAATTTCATAAGTTCATCCATCTCTCCACTCGAAACATTAATTTCTTCTATCGCATGAACTTTTTTACTAGTAGGTCTTTTGGTGTGCCATTGAGAATAATTAACCATAATATTATCTAGGAGTTTAGTGGCTTCTCCTAAAGTGATTTCCATAAAAGTGCCTCCCGCGGCTGAATCTAAAAGATTTCTAGAAGCAAAATTCAATTCGGCATAAAAAATTTGTATGATCATCCATTAATTTAATCCATGAGTAGGGCAATTGCGAATCATTAATTTCATCCTCTCCAAGATTGTGCAACATGTTCATGATCAAGTTGCTTAAAATTCATAATATCGTTCCTAAGGAATATGATCTTAGAGGGAGGAAAATACTTAGAGATAAAAGCATCTTTGCACTTATTCCATGAATCAATACTATTTTTAGGCAAAGACAAAAACCAAGTTTTAACATGATCTCTAAGTGAAAACGGTAATAACTTCAATTTAACAATATCATTATCCGTATCTTTCTTCTTTTGCATATCACTCAAATCAACAAAGTTGTTTAGATGAGTGCAGCATCTTCACTAGGAAGGCCGGAGAATTGATCTTTCATAACAAGATTCAACAAAGCAGCATTGATTTCACAAGATTCTGCATCATTAAGAGGAGCAATCGTAGTGCTAAGGAAATCATTATTGTTGGTATTGGAAAAGTCACACAATTTAGTATTTTGTTGAGCCATCGTGACAAGCAATCCAACACACAAGCACACAAGAGGCAAGCGAAAAAGAGAGGCGAACGGGAAAGAGAGGGCGAATAAAACGGCAAGGGTGAAGTGCAGGAGAGGAAAACGAGAGGCAAATGGCAAACGAGGGACATAAGTTTGTGATGGGTACTTGGTATGTCTTGACTTGAGCGAAGACCTCCCAGGCAACGGCGCCAGAAATCCTTCTTGCTACCTCTTGAGCACTCCGTTGGTTTTCCCTTGAAGAGGAAAGGGTGATGCAGCAAAGTAGCGTAAGTATTTCCCTCAGTTTTGAGAACCAAGCTATCAATCCAGTAAGAGGCTCCTCACAAGTCCCTCGTACCTACACAAAAAAACAAGAACCTCGCAACCAACGCGATAAAGGGGTTGTCAATCCCTTCACGGTAACTTGCGAAAGTGAGATCTGGTAGAGATAATAAGATAAGACAAATATTTTTGGTATTTTTATGATATAGATTGGAAAGTAAAGATTGCAAAATAAGATAGATGGGAAACTTATATGATAAAACATAGACCCGGGGGCCATAGGTTTCACTAGTGGCTTCTCTCAAGATAGCATAAGTATTACGGTGGGTGAACAAATTACTGTTGAATAATTGATAGAAAAGTGCATAGTTATGAGTACCTAAGCATGATCATGTATATAGGCGTCACGTCCGCGACAAGTAGACCGAATCCTGCCTGCATCTACTAGGATTACTCCACACATCGACCGCTATCCAGCATGCATCTACACTATTAAGTTCATAAGAACATAGTAACGCATTAGGCAAGATGACATGATGTAGAGGGATAAACTCAAACAATATGACATAAACCCCATCTTTTTATCCTCGATGACAACAATACAATACGTGCCTTGCTGCCCCTGTTCTCACTAGGAAAGGACACCGCAAGATTGAACCCAAAGCTAAGCACTTCTCCCATTGCAAGAAAGATCAATCTAGTAGGCCAAACCAAATTGATAATTCGAAGAGACTTGCAAAGATAACCAATCATACATAACAGAATTCAGAGGAGATTCAAATATTTCCCATAGATAAACTTGATCATAAACACACCACAAAAATAGTTGCATCGATTAGATCTCCAAAAAGATTGAGGAGAACTTTGTATTGAGATTCAAAGAGAGAGAAAAAGGCATCTAGCTAATAACTATGGACCCAAAGGTCTGTGGTAAACTACACACAACTCATCGAAGAGGCTATGGTGTTGATGTAGAAGCCCTCCATGGTCGACTCCCCCTCCGGCGGAGCGCCGGCGAAGGCTCCAAGATGGAATCTCGCGGATACTGATGGTTGCGGCGGTGGAAATAGGGTTTCGTGGTGCTCCTGGATGTTCTCGGGGTACGTAGATATAGATAGTAGGAAGAAGTAGGTCAGTGGAGCCACGAGGGTGGGGGGCATGCCCACCCCCTAGGACACACCAGGCACCCTCGTGGCCGCCTCGGCTGCTTCTTAACGTCCACTCCAAGTCTCCTGGATTGCGTTTGTTCCAAAAAGATCTCTCCTGAAGGTTTCATTCCATTTGGACTCCGTTTGATATTCCTTTTCTTCGAAACATTGAAATAGGCAAAAAAACAGCAATTCGGGCTGGGCCTCTGGTTAGTAGGTTAGTCCCAAAAATGACATAAAAGTGTAAATTAAAGCCCATAAACATCCAAAATGGGTAATATAATAGCATGGAACAATAAAAAATTATAAATATGTTGGTGACCTATCAGATGTCTCTACGGCAAGGGCTTGAGGCCCTGCCGGAGCCTGCTGCTCCCCGGCAAGCTTGGGGTCCTTGGCAACTTCCTTGTCGACGGCTCGTGGGAGCTCAGCGGGAAAGTACTTGCTGGGACCCGCCCTCCTTCACTTGTTCTATCCTACTGATGGTTCAACAGATGACTGAGTCAATTGGAGCACAAAGGTTCCTAGTTCAACGGGCAACTTGAGGGCAGTGCATTTTCAAAAGTTGTCGGATACGCTATTTTCTGCTCGAGGAACATGCTCTGCTTGCACACCGTTAAAACGCGCTTCCAGCTTCCTCACTTCATCTACATAGGCTTCCATCAACGGGCTCTGATAATCTTTGTTAACTTGCTTAACGACAAGCTGTGAATCACCTCTGATGATGAGCTTCCTGATTCCGAGGTCTGCCGCGATCCTGAGACTGGCAAGTAGTCCCTCTTAGTCTGCAGTGTTGTTTGTTGATTTTTCCCGGGGAAGTGCATCTGGACTACGTACTTGAGGTTCTCTTCTGGGGGCACGACGAGTAGCACGCCGGCACCAGCAACTTGCAGCGAGAAAGCCCCATCAAAGTACATAATCCAATCACGGCTCGTCTCCTTGCCGGGAAGAGTGGTCCCTTGAATTTCTTCATCAGGCGTTGAGTTCCATTCTGCTATGAACTCTGCCAAGGCTCTGCTCTTAATTGTCGAAGTGCTTTCAAACTTGAGGCCAAAGCTTGACAGTTCTAATGCCCACTCCACAATCCTCCTGGTTGGATATGGGTTGTGCAAGATCCGTTGCAACGGGAGGCGAGTGACAACGGTGATCTCATGTGCTTGGAAATAATGACACAACTTTCTTGAGGCCATAAGAAGGCCTAAAAGAAGCTTCCGCATACCAGAATATCTTGATCTAGCCCCCTGCAAGAGGGAGCTGACAAAATAAACCGGGTGTTGCATCACCTTCTTCTTCTGTTCTACTTCGCTCGCTTGCACAAACTCTTTCTTACCGGGACCGGGCTCTACGGGGGGTCCTGCCTTGCCGGCGTCAGGTTCTGCCGGGGAAGGCCCCGGCTCATCATCTGACGGCCTCATCGCTGATGCTGCTTCTTCCTCAACTTCTCTTTGTGCCACTAGGGTGGCATTGACCACTTGATTCGTCGCCGCTAGATGTAGCAGCAACGGTTCTTGTGGTTTAGGCGCGACTAGTATTGGCGTAGAGGATTGTACCTCTTCAAATATTGCAGCGCTGCCTCCGGAGTCCATTTCATTGGACCCGCCTTTTTCAAAATTTTGAAGAAGGGCAAGGCACACTCAACAAATTTGGAGATGAACTTAGTCAGAGCAGCAACGCAGCCGGCGAGCCTATGGACATACTTGACTTGTCTTGGCGCCTCAATCCACTCAATCGCCTTGATCTTGTCGGGATTTGCATCAATTCCGCATTGAGACACAAAGAACCCAAGAAAAGTTTGTCGGATGGGACACCAAATACACACTTCTCAAGGTTGAGATTGAGGTTGATCTTGCGCAAATTTGCAAATGTTTCCTCCAGATCTTGCACGAGCGTGGCCTTGTCCTTGGTTTTGACCACTATATCATCCATATAAGCTTCCATATTTCTATGTAGCTGGGGCTCAAAACCAATTTGGACCACCCGGGAAAACGTCGAACCAGCGCTTTTCAACCCGAAAGGTATTCGTACAAAACAGTACGTACCACATGGGGTGATGAACGCGGTCTTTTTTTCATCTTCCTTCGTCATGAAGATTTGGTGGTATCCTGAGTAGGCGTCGAGGAACGACAGCAGGTCGCACCCGGCAGTGGAGTCCACTATCTAGTCAATGCATGGCAAAGGGAAAGAATCCTTTGGACATGCTTTATTGATATATGTATAGTCAATACACGGCCTCCATTTTCCATTTTCCTTACGCACCACTACTGGATTGGCCAACCACGTTGGGTGGAGCACTCATGTGACCAAGCCTGCCACTTCCAACTTCCTGATCTCCTCGACAATGAACTCTTGTCGCTCCAAACCTTGCTTCCTGACCTTCTGCTTGACGGGCCATGCATGAGGACAAACAGCAAGGTGGTGCTCAATCACCTCCCTGGGAACACCAGGGATGTCAGATGCTTGCCACGCAAACACATTGACATTCGCCCGCAGGAAGGCGATGAGCATGCTTTCCTATTTGTTGTCAAGCGTGGAGCTTATGGTAAAAGCTCCATCCGTGCCATCCTCCTTGACGGGTACCTTCTTTGTTTCTAGTGGTGCTGCCTTGGATTTCTTGCTCTTGCCGGTGGAGCTCTCTGGCATGTCCTCAACGGGAACGCAGCACTCCGAGGAGGCGCGTTTGCTGAAGTAGGTGCAGGAGTCCCTGCCGGGGCCAGAAGTATTGCCGATGGTTGAGGTCTTGTCGGCGACCGAGGCCTTGCCGGTCTTCTTCCCCTCGGGGGCTCCAGTCGCAAGGAGCAAGTGTTTTGGCGGTAGGTGCTACAACTGCCTCTCGATAGAGTTGGTCGGCACAGATGAGTGCATCCCTCTTGTCGCAGTCGATAGTGATGATGCTCATTGGGCCGGGCATCTTCAGCTTGTTGTACGCGTAGCGTGACGCCGCCATGAACTTGGCCAGTGTTGGACGGCCAAGGATCTCGTTATATGGCAACGGGATATCGGCGACATCAAAAACGATCCTCTATGTTTTGTAGTTGAGGTCGCCACCAAACGTGACTGGTAGTGTGACCTTTCCTTTAGGCTGGCTTCTTGTCACGACCGGTTTTCCGGGTATTAATTTCCAGAAAATGGTCGTTGTGCTCACCATCCCCAGGATTACTGTTAGCTGATGAGGCACCAACTTGATACAGAAATTCCAAGCAAAATACAAAATATGTAGTACAAGACCATTCTGGCCTATGGGTACAGCAAGTGATTACTAGTGGTTGATGGCAGAAGCGGTCTATGGATCATCGGTGTCTATGGGGCTCCATTTCCCCAACAGGAACAGCTGACCAGGTTAACTCCTATCTTCGCGAGGCTGCTATCACCGTTGCTTAGGTTCTGGGGCTGTCCTCGCAACGCTCCTCTCCAACCAAGAAATCT
Source organism: Triticum dicoccoides (assembly GCF_002162155.2). Taxonomy (NCBI): domain Eukaryota; kingdom Viridiplantae; phylum Streptophyta; class Magnoliopsida; order Poales; family Poaceae; genus Triticum; species Triticum dicoccoides. The sequence continues at coordinate 102,466,262 of NC_041389.1, read as the reverse complement.
GGCCAAGAGAATAGCCAGGGACAAGCCAGTGAGTACTTTGAATGTACGCGCAAACATTATGAATACCGATATAATATAACAAACGATAATCATGCTCTGAATATAATCCTATGATCATAGTGTCAGTCAAAAAATATAATCCATGATGCATGCAAGCAGGTTATTTGTATACAACATGAATTGGCAATATTGGAATAGAAATATCATGCACCGATCGGGTCTCTGAAGCGAAGCCTCGAAAGGATCATGATATGAAGCATGCCTCAGTCGGGTGTCTGAGCGACACCACATACAGGGCTTATAAGAAAATAATCACAATGAATATCCAGGAGGTAGAACTATTCCAGGGATACTCAGTACTTCAAATAATGTAAAGGGGTTAGTTCGTAACAATAATAATCATGATCACCATAAGTCACACGTCATGATTCCAAGTTCTGGTTTAGTAGTTCTCCTTCGAAGACCGACACTAAGACCGACACTTGACCGACCCAGACTGTAGTCCTTAACCATGGACACGGCTATTCGAATAGATATTATCTCTGCAGAGGGTGTACTCTTTACCCACAAGTAACGGATTCCTTTATTCCATCGGACTAATTCCGTCTACGGTCTTTTAATTGAAAACGCACCAGACTTGCACACACCATCTTAACTTACCGGTGTCTGGAATCACCCACGACACCTGTCAAGTAAAACTCTAAGTGGGGAGCCTACAACCTCGCTTAGCATGGGATCAAATTTATGACACGCGCTCTAAGGGGTGCCCCCCTCTCGGTCCCAACCGAAAACACCCATGCCCCCGGACCAGGTGGCCTGCCTACCAGATGCAGCCGGTATCTTCCACCATGGCCTCTCTGTACGGTGTGTGCCAAGAAAGGGGTTGACAACTTACTGAACCGCACCCTACATGCGGCAGGGCAAGTGGTAGTACGAAACAAGTATGGGGTTACTGGAACAAGACTCGATCTACGGTTGACTCAGGAGGTTTAAAAATTACCTGCAAGATATGTGTAACGAAAATATTTCAACCAACAGAATCACCACTCATTATATCTCACTATGCCATACCGGACATAACCGTCCCGACGGAGACCGGCGACAACCTCACGCCTACCCAAGGCAGAGGCTTTCCCGGATTCTTTTCCGGCATGCATGCAAGGTACATGAGGATGTTTACAATCACATACATATTCATTTCCAACAGCAAGGAAATAACTAATATGCACTTCAAGCAAATGATCACGTCACCACATAAAATAACGCGTTCTCCGTATCAGGGCGGTGTTATAAGCGTGCCAACTAACACACAAAATATCATGCCAGGGTTCAGAATGCTTGCCTTCAAGTTGTGTAGAGGCAGGGTGCATCCTAAAACTTTTGAAAGTTTTCTTCTTCTCCAAAATTCCTATTTTGAAAAATATTCAAATAACACATACTTCAAAAACAGTGCGAAGAAGTCGTCTGAATTTTTTTCAAATAAATCTTAAAATAAACTAGACTAAATTTGAGAGAGGTAGGAAAAAGAATCAACCCATTTGGAGTTTTATTTAAAAATATATAGCCAGTCAAAGTTTAGTCAAATTCTGTTTTTTTAATAAAACAGAAAAAGGAAAACGCTTCTGGCAGAATACGTTTTGGAAGCAGAGGAGACGTACTCGGGGGCTTTGCGCTTCCACTTACGCCAGCATGGACCGGCGCTGGTCACTGACAGAGGGTCCAGGGGGCCCACTGGTCAGGTTTGACCAGTCGCCCCCGCCTCCTTCCTCCTCTGTCCGAGCCGATGCGGGGCTCCAGCGATGCTCACCGGCGAACGTCAGCACCATTTGAGAAACCGAGGCCATCCGCGGGCTCAGGGGGTCGAGACGGTCCTTTCGGTGGTCGCTAAGGTCCCTGGGGTGGGCGGAGTCGCCGGCGGCGAGCTTCGCAGCGGACGGTGGCCGTCGGGCAGAGTGGGTTTTCGCCTGCGGCGAGTCCTGATCAAAATTGAGTAGGGGGATGGACTCACGAGAGGGAGAGGGAGCTCCTGGTGAAGAGAGTGGAGAGGGGGAGGCCCTAGTGGCGCCGGAGTGATCAAGACAGTGGCGGCGGCTGTGATTGCCGGAGATGAGGAAGACGACCTCTCTGGTCTTCCTACTGCTACGGGCGGATCGGTGAGGGAGTGAGAGAGGTTGCTTGAGGCCTGGACGAGCTCAGGGGGGTCCTATTTATAGCGCATCCATGGCGGTTCCGCGGCCGAGGATAAGGTCACCGACGAAACGCCGCTCTGTAGCGGTCAGGGCGACATGGCGGCGACGAGAGCTAGAGGACGCGCTTGTGGATGAGTCTGAGCTACTCCAGGGGCAGGTGGCGAGTGCTGGTGGCTCGGGCGGCGCCGACCGGGGCAGGAGCCACTGTGGCCGGCCGCTAGCCATCGTGGATGACCTGACCTCTGCCCTGTGCGGCTCCAGAGGAAGGCTTGGATGGTTCCTGCGATCGGATGAGGTCGGGCACGGCTCTGCGGGCGAGCAAGGGCCAGGGTTGCGACGCGGCGGCTCGGGTGCACGCGCGTGCAAAACGCACGCTCTGGGCGCGCCCAGAGCACGCACGGGACGTGCTCGACAAAATGCCAGGGCATGCTAGAGGTCTCGGGTGAGGTTGGGGTTTAACAGACCTAGGTTAAAGTCATCTAGAGGCTTAGTGGACACGTTAGTTTTCCCAGAGGTGCAAGGTCATAGAGCAATGACAAAAGTCATGTTAAAACTGATCATGCCCATAAGGTGTTTGACACAATGCCAAGGGCACTAAGGCATTTCTTGGAGTGGCCAAATTCTCCAGGCTAGTGTCTCTTTGGATGAATGAGAGGGTGGTAAAGTTAGTTTGTCAAAAGGAGAAACTTGTTAGTGCAAGTTTTGCAAAACTCAGTTTTGGACAGGAAGAAAAGGGCATGTTTGCAAGCACTTAAAATCATCCAATGGGTCCACTCTCCTAGACTTAAGGGTTTGGTAAGGTGCACTACAAGTAGGAGAAAACTCATGGGTAAAGGAGCAAGTTAGAAGATGGTTGCAGTACAAATCATCAAGTTGGACCAGAATGAAAAAGAGGATGATTCACTCAAATTTTTCAAAGAACATCAATGGGTTTTTGCACAAAGTGGAATAATATGCTCCTACTGACCTCCCCTAATTTTGGTAGAAGTTTTAAAGAAATATTTAAATAGGTTGTGGTGTAAAATTGCCCACTGGACCAGATTTGAAAACTTGGTGTAGAACCCAAAATATCCAATGATTGAAATATATTTTTGCATAAAAGTGATTTAAAAACATCACATGACATCTCCAAATTTAGGTGGGATTTTTAAATAAATTTATCAAATGGTTGTAGTGCAAAAGAGGCCCTGAAACTAATGAAAAACCCATTTAGAGAAATAAAGCTCAGGGAATAATAATTATATAAATAATCCCACTGATAAAAGAATTGTTTTATTTGAGAGGGTAAACAAGTCCAACAATGATTGAAAAGTTTTTCCTTGGGGCAAAAACTCCATAATAATAAAGAAAAGAATGGTTCTGAAATCAGGAGAAAATCCAGAAAATAAAAGTTTTAGTTTCTTGACAAATTTTAATTAATAAAACAAGGTTAAAATTTTGGGGTGTCACACTTCTCCCAGGATTGATCCATTGAAAAGCACCTATTTCTTTGAGATCTTCATCAGGGATCTGCAACCTCTTGCTCACGTTGGGCGAGATCAAATTCAGACCAGCCCCACCGTCAACTAGCATTTTTGTCACCTTGAGGTTGTGGATTGTTGGTGAAACCAAAAACGGCAAACACCCGACCGCGGTTGTGCGGTCGTGGTGATCCTCAGCATCAAAAATGATAGGCGTGTTGGACCATTTCAGTGGCTTCTGTGCATCAATTATCGGCTTGGTTGCATTGATCTCAGGTGCCCAATGTTTAAGTTCATGGCGGGGAGAATGCAATGATGCGCCTCCATCAACACACATAACCTCTGTGGCTTTCTGAAACTCGTGCTCGCTAGACTCGTCATCATCGTCATGATCATCATCTCCTTCTTTCTTGTCACGGCCTCGAGCAGGCCCTCTCTTGTTGCTTGTCTTTGCCGTGGCGCCTCGGTCGCCGCGCTTCTTGTCCGATCCCTCAGCACCATCTTGGCCCTTCTCTTTGTCTCATCTTTCGTATTCAGCCCTTTGCTTTTCCATCAGCTGCTCAACTTGACGGCAGTTTTGGAGGTCATGGCCCTTCGTGCGGTGAATCTTGCAATATTGCTTGTCGGAGTCCTATGGCTTGGCGACAGCCGCCAAGGCTCGGCTAGTGTCGCATCCGGCAATCTCCTTGTCGGGGTCGTCTACCTTGGCCTTCTTAGCGGTGCCGGCATTGCCAGGTTCCTCGACAGCAAGCACGGTCTTGCCCTTGCGCTTCCTGTTGCATCGTCGGCCCTTCTTCACCGGGGCGATGACGTCTTCATCTTCAGAGTCACTTCCCGCATCGGCGTGTTCGCCGGGGTACTTCCTTCCTTCTTCAGCTCGGACACACCTGTCGGGCAAAACATAAAGCTCGGCAACATCCGTAACCTTGTTCATCGCCAGCTCTTCACACATCTTATGGTTGCGCACGTTCTGATGGAACGCGCTAATGACAGCGGCGAGATGAACATCGGGGATGTTGTACTGCAGACGGCTAAACTTTTGTATGTATTTGCGCAAGCATTCGCCATCCCTCTGAGGGATCACATGCAAATCACTTGCCTGGCCAGGAGCTACGTGGCCGCCAGTAAAGGCGCCAAGAAACTCATGGCACAGATCCGACCAAGAGGAGATGGAGTCTATCGGCAGGTGCATCAACCATAACCTGACGTTGGCTTGAGTACCAATGGGAAATAGTTCGCGAGTACCTTGCCGTCCCGAGCTCCGGCGGCTTGCATCGTGATGGTGTAAACGCTCAGGAACTCGGACGAATGAGTCTTGCCATTGTACTTCTCTGGGACCTCTGGTTTGAACGTGCGGGTGGTGGGCCACTGGAACTGCCATAGCTCATGAGTAAACGCTGGACAGGTTGTTGCATAGGGCAAGTCGTCAGCATCCTCTAGCGCAGGCCTGTACACAGTGGGCCCAGCACGCCTATCAAATTGGTGGCGCGCCTCCCGTCGCCGCTCGATGGTGGTCCGGGCGTCTTCCTTGAGCCGTTCAGGAAGAACTTGACATTGGTCGCGACATGCTCGTGGATCAGACGACGTCGTGGACACGTTATCATGGGCGTTAACCCAACGCGCTGGCGACCGCCGCTACCGCGGTGGAGGGGAGTGCACCATGGTTGCGGTGCCTCCACCCCTTCCACTGTCAACGTGCGCTGGCTCAGTGGTCCAGTGCCGTGAGGGACTTGCCTCCTGGTGGACATCCCTGTTGGCGTGGCCAATAAGGCTTTGGATAGCAGCCTTCTGCTCTTCTTGCTTCTCCGCAGTAGTGGGGAAGTCGAGGAGTAGCTGTGCTCGTGCAAATGCTTCTGCTCGCGTCGGCGGCAGAAACAAGTGGGAGAAACAGGAGGAGCTCGGACTTCTAACTACGTTAGAAGGAGTTCCGTCATGGTTCCGCGGCCACGCGCCTTTTTCACCAGCATCTTGGCATGCATGTCGCCCTGTGCATCTTGAGAATGATGCTGAGGGCTCTTGCCGCGATGACGCCCGGGGTCACCAATGTCGCGACACTGCTCATCACGCACGACCAGGGAGGGCCGTGGTGTGTGTGTCGGCGGGGTCCTCATCCTACCCTTGCAGGTCCCCGCAGCGCCTGTAGGCAGCACGGGTCCATCCTTGGATGCGGCGGCGCGTGGATCATTGTTGCCGCTATGGACGATGCTGCTCGCCTGGCTTCTGGTATCAGGATGATGTGGATGATCTTGACCTCCTCCGCCACTGGCTTCAACCCCGTCGCCTGTTCGCACTGGCATGGGCAGACCGGCCCCAAACGAACCGATCATCGTGATCGTCTTCTTCTTTGGAGCCATAGCGATGAAGAAACTCGTGCACTAACTACTAGACTAGATTTGCACAACTTCTGCCCCTACCTGGCGCGCCAAAGATGTTCGGGAAATGGCACCTATGGTATCATGAGGATCCCTTGTACGGTTGGTAGGGAGAGAGTTGCACAAAGAGCAGGTTCGGTGATTAGCACGAGGGATTTTTACCCAGGTTTGGGCCGCTGAGGAGCATAAACCCTAGTCCTGCTTTCGGTGTATATTTAGTGTCCTTGAGTTCTTAAACTAGCTGCTATGCATGCCCAGTCCAAAAAATATGAATCCTTCCCTAGTATGCCTCGGGCCTCCTTTTATATGTCAAAGGGTTGCCATAGTGGCATACAAGAGGTGTAAAGTAGCTACAATGTACAAGCTTATCATTGACATTGTAGGAAAAATGCATTAAATGCGCTACTTACAAGCCCTCCAACTTTATAGGGAATGGTAACAGAACCCATCCCGTCCGCCGCCGCCTCATCCTGCCTTGACACGCGTCCAGGCTGACGAGGAATGCAGCGCCAGGCTGGCTGGCAAGCCGTTGTGCTGGCGTGGTGGCAGGACCTTCACGAAGATCAGCATGCCACCACATAGGTGCTTGCTTAGTTGGCAGGCTGGTCACTGCGCTGGAATGGCTGTGAGGTGGCGAAGCCTTGTCGGGTGCAGGCCTGGCTGTGGACCCGTAACTGTCCCCGGTAAGGGTCTTGCCGGGGCCTCGCAGTCGTCCCCGGCAAGGGTCTTTCCGGGGGTCTTTGTCTTTTGGCCTCCACATAGCCTCGCAGGTTGTCAGTCTTCACAAAGATCTGCATGCTACTACGCACGCATCCTCGAGTCTTGGCCTTGACTTTGTCAATGGTGTTAGAGCTCTCAGCCTCGATGTTGGTGGCCATGTTGGTGCTTCGCAGGTCGCCCCAGCAAGGCTCTTGTCGGGGCTACATAGGCTGCCCCGGCAAGGGTGTTGCCGGGGGAGGTCTAGCCTGTCTTCTACTCTTTGTTCACTGGCCTAAGTGTTTGTCTTGGTAGTCTTGTATTTTGTCTTCTACTGCCCTGCTAAGCCTTGCCACAGGTGTGGCTACGACTGCCCGTGCACAAGTAAGGGGTACAAAAAAACCATACTTTTGTACACCAACACTGGATATGAAGTTATCCAGGAAGCAGATGTAAAAAAACCAGTCCAGCTTCTCTAACAGTGGGTTTTCCTGCAAGTTACTCCAACTAAATTGCCTCCCTTTTAAAGGCAATTCTAACAAACCCAGGTTGCTAATAGCCTCATTGAAAACTAACATTTGGTTCATGGTTTATTTCTGTCACTTGGAGATCTGATAAAGTTGAAATCACCCATAACTATCCAATCCACCTCAGGAGGCATTTGAATGTTACTAAACCATTGTATAAATTCTGCTTTATCTTCCTAATTACTAGGACCATATATGTTAGTCAATATCCAAGACTAATTTGAGGTGTTGCAAATAAATTTCACTGAGAGGGAAAATATGTTTTGGAACAAAACTTCTCCTTGGAAGAGGGAACCAATCCAGGCAATAATGACTCCTTAGAAGCCCCTACAGAGGGCAAGTACTCAAATTTATTAAATCTTTGTGGGCAAAAATTGTGTACATAAGCCAGATCAAACATCTCTCTTTTGGTCTCCTGTCAACAAATAATCCCAGGTGCACTTTCCTCAATTTTCTACTTTAAGGCTAACCATTCTGCTTCTGCATTAATGCCCCTAATATTCTAGTTTTGAATGTTCCAATATCTGCTACTATTCATTTTGTAACTTCTTCATCATTATTTTGCTATCGGGGTCCATCCCTTGACATACCAGAGCAGTCCAGACTGAGAACCTAAATTAATATAGATAGCAGCATAGAACCTGTATATAGTCAGGTTGCCAAATCCCCTTCTTTCATATCACCCAGTTATAGGATTCATTACAGCAAAAGCAACAAAGTCTGCATACATAGATGTCATTCAAATACATAACAAAATACATCTGACACTACTTAAAGCCAACAGTCTAGAATAAAAATCATAGGAACATTTCTCCTTTGATTCCTGGCTTTCCAGTCAATACATATTAGTATGGTACCAATCATTAGGCACTAGTGTTGGAGTTGTTGTTGTCCTTGGCCTTGGAATTCCTGGCCTCCCCATCAGGCTCCTTGCTTTTGGCCCTCTTAGCCAGTTTCTCTTGCAGCTCCTCCTCAGCCACCTTGCAAAAAGATGTTGTGAGGTTTTTAACTACTTTACTAGGTAAAACTAGAGGGACAACATTGCAAGGAAGACAAATATTTCTAGAGCATGAGTTTCTTTTGAAACCCTTGTTTTCCTCTCTAATTCTTGCACTCCTCCTTACCTGAGTTTCAACTAAGGGACCTTTTACCCTCCTCTTTCTTGAGATTGCCTCACCAGTAGGTAGGAGAATAACATTCCCAGGAGAGACCATTTTGAGGGGGCTACCTGCTCCAGATGAAGAGTGTGTTGCTGGGCTACTAAATGCATTCTCTTTATTAAAGCCCATTGGGGAATGAAGCCTACAGACAGGAGCCTGAGAGATACAACATTTATCAGGAATGCAAAAAGTCATGGTTTCTTCCTCCTTACAGTTTTCAATCAAAATTTGCCATAGTGATGATTTTAGCAAATGCAGTGTCCATTCAAACTTGTCTGGTGTCAGAAGTAAGTGAAGGATGAAATTGAACCAACTTACTAGAATTTCAGATGAAAAGGAACTTGCCACCTGTGTAGGAGAAGGTGCAAAGTGTTTCCCCCAAAGATCTATACCTTCCTCAGACATAAGATGAGCACCATCAATAACAGATAAAGCATGTTGTGAGGCCAAATTAAATATATCTTGTGAATTGATACTTGCTTTACTAGCATTATCCAGATTAAGAGTGTTTATAGTTGTAGAAGTACCAGCATTTTCCCCAATAGGACCAGGAATAGAGTTCATTGGAGCCTCACTTACTTTTGACCCCTCTTTAGTCAGTTCTTGTATTGTAGCAACTTGCAATTCTTCTGCAATCACCACTTCTGTAACTGCAACCCCATTTCTCTCCATTCCAGTGACTACAACATGTTGAGCCTCCGCTTGTTGGTTCTGATATATCTCATTCTCATTCTCTTCTGCATTGTTTTGTTCTAGTGCTACAGTTGCAGATGCAGATTGTTCCAAATGCTCAGCAACTCCCAACTTCTGATCCACAGGTGCAATGAACTCTCCTTCTTCAAAATTATTGTCCTAATCATCAGAAGGGTATGCTTGCAGTAAATTGTCTAGGCCAATACCTAGAGGGGCCCCAATGTCTCCCAAAGCTATTTGATTCACTGCTTGGTTCTGAATGTTGATCCCACCATTGTTATGGGAAGATAAACCTTCAGACAAGGACATTGTTGTGGTAATGCTGCTGTTAGGCAGAGCTTCATTACCATCTAACTGAACTTCTTCCTGCTGAACCATGTCCATAGGTTGAGCTGCTGGCTGAGGAAAAGCCCAGTGACCCTGCTCATCCCACTCTTCCCACTCAGCATTGTCTGCAGGTGCATTGTTGATCTGCATGTTATGAAAACCTAGAAAGTCATTTGCATTCTGAGGCACTGGATGTGGGAACACTACAAAAAAATACACTTCCGTGATGATACGTGTTTGTCACAGTAGGTCGCGTTTTCTGTCATGCATGTACATCAATGACGATTTTCTGACAGAATCAAGATAGTCATACATGTGCTGTCATAGAAGTGTTCCATGACATTACCAAAATTATCATCACAGAAGTGTCCACTTCCATGACGATAAATCCCGTGTCACAGAAGTGCTTTCATCAAGGGTGACCGACACGTGGCAACCACCGTAACGGAACGCCGTTAAGCTATCGGGTCGGGTTTTGGATCCGATAACCCATTAACAACCCTGACCAATGGGGATTTTCCACGTGTAAAATCATCATTGGCTGGAGGAAACACGTGTCGGCTCATTGTTAGGACAGATGTCATCCACTCGTTGGACAGAAGGCGCCTATGATACGTCGACACGTGGCACGGCCCCACAGAGGCCCATTCCTGTGAAAAGGCCGGCCCGTTTGACTTGGACAAAAGGTGGCGGGCCGGCCCATGTAAAGCCTGTTAACGGCCTGTTCGCATATAGCCCATTTACAGCCCGCTAACCCAAGGCCCGTTATGGCCTATCCAAATTAGGCCCAGTAGCGTCATCTGGGCCACCCAATATGATTCCAGCCCGTTTTCACTTCTGGCCCATGTATCGCCCATGATGTCTTTCGGCCCATATGAGGGCCTATGTAACTCTTGGCCTATTAACAACCCTTGGTGAAACTGGCCCATAATGAACAGTGTATCACTTTACACCCATTAACGGCCCGTGGTGAAACTGGCCCGTAATGAACAGTGTATCACTTTATACCCATTAATGACCCATTATTCCATTGGGCCGTTTCCAGCCCATGTTATCTTTCGGCCTTCTCAGAGCCCATTTATTCTTGGGCTCATTTCCAACATTCATTTACTTACGTCCCATTACTGTCATTTTCTGCTTGTGGGCCAAATTCAGCCCGTGGTTACAGTCGGCCCGTTTGTGGTCCGTTAACACGTTGGGCCGTTTTCATAGCATCATGAAATATGGCCTATTAATGATGGCCTGTTATGGTCGGCCCATGAACGGACAATTCCAACTCTAGCCCGTTTACGGCCATAATGCGGCCTGTTATTGGCCCATGTTTGGCCAATCGATCATACTGCCCGTATAAGGCCCATTGATGATATGGCCCATAGAAGGCCCATTGTTTCTACGGCCCATAGAAGGCCCATTGTTTCTACGGCTCGTAGAAGACCCACTGTTTCTACGGCCCGTAGAAGGACCACTGTTTCTATGGCCTGTAGGAGGCTAAGTGTCACTACAGTAAATATTAGCCCATGGTTATTGGGGCCTAGTTTTAAAAAATAGGTTATTGCAGCCACTAGCAAACCGCAGAAAAAGAACTGCTATGACTACAAGCAAACAAATAAACAAGACAACAAGGAAATAAATAAGCAAGCAACTTACGCTCGGCTATCACGGCTATCACACATATTACATCCACTGGGCATCAAAGTTCGCCACCAGTGCAAATAAACGCGCCGACAAAAGAATATACAAACTGAGAGCACTTCAGAAGGCACTAGGCCTGGCAAGGTCGGCCCCCCCAAACAGCTGAAGAAGCTGAGTAGACCTCAGTTGTGTCAACGATAGATGCATCAACACTAGATTTAAGGCATGATGGTGCGCATGGCAGTCCTCTGAAATCTTCATTGCATCTTTGACTTCAAGTCGGAGCTGAGCTGAAGCAAGCCTTTTCGCTTTAAGTTGAGACTGAAGAAGTCAAACTGATTGAGGCAGTGACTGCACAGAGGTTGTCTCACACCTGCTGGTGAGTAGCTTCAACTCACTGTCTTCATCAAGACAGGACCTTGGGGTCATCTCGCTGTCCTCAAGATGGTTTGGCTCACTATCTTCCCTAAAGTTCTGCCTAGCGTAAGAGATACGACTCTGAAAGAGAAACAAGGAGAAATGTAACAGGTTTCACAATTTTATAAGCAAATAAATGGATCTGTTCTGCATAAGGAACATGTTTTTACAACTACAATTTGAAACTGGTAGTTGTTGCAAACATCCAGTTAGATGTAAACAGCAATGTAAACAGCAGTGGAGGAAATAATGCCTATCCAAATCTATACTAGAACAAAGTTTGAAGGCTTGAGAAGGATGAACTTACATTACATGTTAACACGGGCTGGACAAAGCCCTTCTCCATGTTGATGGAAGGATAATTCAATAAATTCCCCAAAGAAAATTCTTTATAAGCGTTGCCATTATTCTACATTGTGCAAAGAGTAAATATAGATCAAATAATATTGGAAGAAACAGAGGATAATGAAGCTCAGGTGCAGACTGATGATACATAATCAAATAGCAATTAATCAAGTACAGCGTTACAAGGCAAAAGGGAGAGAGGTACTGACAAGAGCAATGCAGAGCCCATTATTGTTTGAGGTCGTATGATCCTTTGAGCAAGGAGATTCATCTGAAATTAGTTTTCATACAAGAAAGAAGGGAAGGCACAAGCAGAAATTTAGGAGTTCAAATTTTGAATTGATATCATAGACAGTACCTGACGCTGGGCTCCCAGCAGTTCTAATAGGGGTTTGGCCACTGGAGTAGGGGTAAAGTGTGGTACAGTTGGGCCTGTGTTTTCTGTGGCTGCGGATCTATCTGATTTAACAGCTACCACTACCTTTTCCAAATACCTAGTTTGTACTCCTTGAGGATCTGCACTCACCCTCGTCCTTTTGGACATCTATTACGAAAGAACAACATTTGACTGGAAAAACATAGTGTGACGACACATGGAATAGGTACAGAAAATGGATAGTTATGGCATATACTCATATATGATGCTTAAACTAAGCAGATGGTGTAACAAAGTAGAAGTAATGCAAGAGGCCAGATGCAAAATATGTGCGACCAGTACAACTTTGCAAAGTTAGAGCAAGCACCTTGATGGGTGAATAAGATAGGCCATCCTCCACCATGCCAAGTTTGTTAGCCAGTGGATCATTCCGCAATATTCCTCTCGTGCGCCCGTTCTCATATTCATTTTGATAATGTTCAATATCTGACATGCACAAAAACATAAAAACAAGTGAGATTTTCTTTGTAATGCAGAAGTTATTCTAATCCAATACTGCCTCCCTATAAACCCCTTTGTGCTATCTCTGCAATTCTTTTAAAAAATGCCATGCATGCTGTAATTTGTTGTGTGCATTAATATAATGTGGCCTACTACTCAAAATATGAGAGCTCCAGAAGTGATGACACTTCGCAGATGATAGCTTCAACATATAGTAAAGAAGAACAAGTCGACCTGACCTGACAGATTCAAAATATACTAAGGGAGAACAACTCGACCTGACCAGTCGACCGCAAGAGAAGAGTATCATCTTAAAGAAGAGCAGAAGAGCAAGCAGATTGAAGATATTACAAGTGTTTCAATGCAATGTCGGTTGGCCACACATGATGAACCAGAGTGCACAGAGAAATACTATTCTTTCCGGTCTCTCCATATGTGGCTCACATGCATTTCGAAACTAAAGTAGGAACATTTAGCTAACCAATTAAACATCTCTCAGTTTTACTAATATCTGCATTACAAAGAAAATCTCACTTGTTTAGCTCCACACATGAATTTTTAAAACTAAGCTTGTTTAGCTCGATGGGTGGAGTAGTGCTATTACGGCACGAACCATGTAGGCTGATTGTGATCATCATAAAATGGGGAAAACATAAGCATGATGAGTACAGTGTTGACCGTGGCAGTGGGATAGCAGATCTGAAGCTGCAAACCGCGCAAAGGGTAGTTAGCAACCGATGTTTGCTTTGAAATAACAACTAGATTTGGTATGGACAAGAAAGTACGGTCAACAAGTGATAAAGAAATGTAATTATGCTGTCTCTCTATATGTCACGACATGCATGTGGAAACTCAAGTGGGACCTTTAGCTGACCAATTAATGTGTCGGTTAACTAATATCAGTATCATATCACAATCATATTTGAACAACTAAGCTTTCGAATTCTGAGTGTTGTGTTGTTTAGCTTGAAGGGTGGAGTAATACTAGTACGACAGAAAGCACCTACGCAAATCATAGTAGAGTAGATAAAAGGGGAAAACCCAAAGCATCAAGAGAAAAATCAGGAAAGTGGAACTAGCTGGACCAGTGGGTGGCGCACATGCTTTTCGAAATGAATATAGGAACATTAGGTGACCAATTAAACATTCTCTGTTTTAGTGATATGAGCATCATATCAGATTCGTATTTCAACACGTAAGCTTTGGGTTGAGGTCTTGAGGAGCAGTACTAGCACGACATGAAGCACCTACAATGATGGTAGTGAATATAAAGGGGGGAAACCATAAGCTTTACGAGTATAGTGCCCGTGCCATGGCGGATCTGAAGGTGCAAACCGGATAAAGCTACTTCGCAACCAATGTTTGCTTTCAACTAGCCACTACGATTCGGTACGGACAAGTAAAGTACAATAAACAAATTACGATCTATTTTCCAGGTGAGATCAATAACTTAAGCACATATGGAAGAGTACCACCTCTCTTGCGATGCCGTGTAGGCCTATGCTGATATGTTGAGGGTGCTACAGGTGCGATGGCTGTCGGCGGCGGGGAAGAAGACTTTAGACGGCAGACGGCCGGGTCGGGGGATATATCATATTGCCGTGGACGAGGCGGTTGTAGGAGCGGCAACGGCAAGGTGGACGACGGCGCCGATGAAGTGAGAGGAGGCGATGAAAGGATCCTGGTCCAGCGCCGTGGATGAGAGACGTCCATCTCTTGCAGTGGATGACGAGGTAGGGGTAGCGGCTCTGGCAAGGTGGAGGATGGGGTGGCGGACGGAGGAGGCTGGCCGTAGTGCGGAGGTTGTCATGCCGCCGATGGTGTATGAATGGGGAAATGGAGGGGAGGGGGGATCTCAAACTTTGGGACACGCTTCTCTGAAATGGGGGAAAGTCACGAACTTATCCCCCGTTTAAAATTTCGGACATCGCGTCGGTTGGGGATAGGACGGTAATCTCGCATCTCCCAAATATTTGCCAGTAACTATTTCGAGCGAGGAGAGGGTATTTTGACGCCCACGGTTGGCGCCCACGGTGTATGAACGGGGCAGACAGGTAGGGCGGTTGTGTCACGTCTGATGGAAGTTACACATCTGTCCCTATTTAAAATATTAGCCTACATCGATTTCGGACGAGGAGAGTTTGTTTTGCCGCCCATCGTGTATGAATGAGGAAATGGAGGAAGAGACACATGTCTTTCGGACGAGCTTGAATCAAATGTGTTTTGCCGCCCACATTTGACGCACACCATGTCTGAATGGGCTCAGAGGCCGTCGTGTCACGTCTGATTGAAGTTACTAGTCTACCCCTATCGACAGCAGTGTAAATCCGGTCGATAAGGATGTCAACTGTCAGGGGTAGACAGTAATTTTCCATCTCGCAAACACTTGCTTCGGGCAGCCCACAAATTATAGTGGGTGCTTAGCCGCTTTGTTCAAAACTTGGGAGAATTAACATTCATGTTTGCCCTGGGACCTGGCAAACTAAATTCAAATCCAATTTGTATTCGATTACGAATATCCATAGATAATTATGCATTTTTTTATTTATTTCTTCAAAACCACAACAAAGATTTATTCCACCTTTATATATGATTATGATTTAGAAATGCCATGATCTTCGAATTCAGTAGGTTGGATACACTCTGAGTCAAACAGTTATTTCATCCAATACAATATGCTCACACGAAAAACAGTTCACCTTATGTCAATCATACAAGTACTGAGGATTAGCTCGCCTAAAAAATTTGGATCATTACAACACATGGACAACATAGGGGGTCTTGCAACATAATCAATTCAGAGACATGACACAACATGCAAGTACAATAATCTAATGACAATTTCAACTGGTATCTAAAGAAGAACCGGGATTACCTTGGGCTTCAGATAGCAGAAACAGCAGGACCTCCTCCGCCTTCAAATGCAACATTCTTACTTCCTCCAATTCTTGGGTTGCTTGCATAATGCGTGTCACTAATTCCGTAATTTCCAGCCTCAAGATAAAGATTACCTCATTCATGGCAGCCACACCATCTCTTACTGCCTCTAGTAGAGCCTCAAGCACTATAATATCTGTGCTCAGACTGCTCTCCGGCGGTGTTGCCTCTGAACTGCTACCATCTGGTAACATGGGTGGCGCACTGCTTCCACAAATAGATTCTGGGGTTGTACATTGTGTCCTAGTGTGAACGGCATCCTGAAAGGTTTCCGCTGCACATAAGTAAGAGATAGTTATCGTATGATCCAAGCAGTAAGCTTACATGGTAAACAACGGACGAATTATTGCCGAGCATGGCAAACTATATTTAAATGGTTCGAAGCAGCATCAACCGAAAAGAAATTAAATTGGTAAGATGAAACTAGGGATGTAAGTGGCAAATAAACGACATCCGCCAGTCCCATCTAGTTAGTTTTTGCTACCTCCCTAGTTCATTTTCCTCAAAAAACAAAAACTCTTTTGAACTATCATACCACTAGTGGACTTTAATCGGGATTAAACGGGACCCAGTTGACATCCCTAGTTGAAAGGGAGTGTACAACCGCTATATTTAAGTTGCCAAGGCATCTAAGCAGTTGAAATAATCTGAGAAAGCACTTAACAGTGTGGCCTCATATAAACTACGAAGACAGTCTTGTGATGAAGTTGAGAGGAAAAGTTAAGGACTCAAATGAAATAGGCATGCATTTCTTTACGATAGTACAGCAGGCACTGCTGACATATTGGCCAACTCAGGTATAGCGTAACAACAACCAACCATTCGAATCAAGCAATACAGCAAAGCAGACAACTGAACTATTTGTAATTCGGTAGGATTACATGTTGAGGGCACAAGCCAAGAAAGCAGCCCACTCGCATTACATTTCACATGTACTAAAACACACTGGCTTACCATATGTTGTTGTGAAGCCTAGCTGCTGTTACAATGTTCTTTGACGATATCGTGAGCATCCCATGGTTGCAAATCTAGTTGTTGTAGTTTATTTTGCACCATCTATTTAGGTAAAATTAATTTTAATCAGATGCACTGGTCCGAACTAATCATCAATGGTTCATCTAAACTAATGAAAGAAGGGTGTGTGCATACACGACAATATATCTACTTCCCTCTATTTTTATGCTTGTTCGAGGTGCCAGCCCCAAAAGAACAAATATTTTGCTTGGTGGGGTTGGCAGCTCCATAATTAATAGAAGCATCGAATTAGTCATGCAACTTGGGAAGATCAAGAACACACAAACAAGTAATGAAAAGAGACTCGGAGCAGTGATGTAATAGCTAGCATCAGAAAATGTAGGGTAAAACGAACAAAAAGCAGCGGAACCACATGCTAGTTTGCTGATGTGTAATTAAGCATAGAGAACATTAAGCAGTCTGATGGAACCAACAGGTGGCATTAGAACAAAACTAAAGCATATTAACTATATGTGCACTGGTATGTAATTTAGCACATGTAACATGTTCACTGCCAGAAGTATGGCCCTACAGGTGCAAGCAGAATAACACGTCTCATGAAAAACTGAATGATGCCCTGAAGAAATTCAAAGGTGCACTGCTTATGCTAGGAAAGTGAATGTAGGCGCCGGCCGTTGGATAATAGTACCTGATTCTTGGCGGCGTATGGGTATCATTGTCATACTTGATAGCTAAGGATAGTCGATGGTGCTCGTGTTGTGGTTGAGTTTGAGCCGGCTGTCGCCGTCGCTGAAGCGGCTCCGGTGCTATGGTTGCGGCGCCTGTCGACATACAAGAAAGATCATTTGTGGTAAGTGAACAGTTGCACGATAAAGAGAAAAACCAAAGGAGTACAAATCGAAATAAACTGATGAGGCTGCGGCATCGGTAAAGTAGGGCCGGTGGAGTTGAATATGGCGTCCATGGAGCGGGTCCGGTGCAGTGGACAAAGGCTTCGGCGGGCGCGTTGTACAGTGCTTTCGGTGAGGCGGGTCTGTTGCGGCGGACGAGGGCTTGTATGAAGGGCCAGCGAAGGGGCGGACAAGGGAGTCAGTGAAGGGCCTACGCTGTGGTGGACGAGGGCGCCGGTTAAGCAGATTCGGTGCAGTGGACCGTGATGGCGGTCAAGGAGATCTGGAGCGGTGGACAAGCCAGTCGCTGAAGCGGCTCCGATGAAGTGGTGAGTTGGCAGTTGGGGGTTCCAAGGTGCGGAAGGCAGATCCGGCGGGGTGTGAGGTCCACCGCTGCGGCGGAGGACTAGATTCGGCGGCTTGCCGTGGTTGGGGGGTCGAGGAGGGGAAGGGGAGGGGCTCTGGGGAAGAAAGTTGGGGGCAAAGAGGGGAAAACAATGGAGTTACCAAAGTAGCCCTTTTCCGTTCATGTGGCAGGGGTAAAACAGGAATATCGCAGGGCTAAACTTTCGAGCGCGTGATATTTCAATGTGAGCAGGAAGTTTGAAATCTTTTGGCGCCTAAAATTATAAGTATCCTGCTCTTGTACGGCCGACTATGATATCATGGCCGACAATTTGTTTTTTTTGCACGCAAAGAAAATGTGCAAGTTTTGAAAATCAATGTCTCCAACTCGAAACTTAGATTGTCCATTCAATTCAAATATGGATCATTGAGCTACTACAAGCAAATACCATCATACGGTCCAATTCAAATGAAATTCCAAATGTGTTTATCCTAAATATGATGACAAAAGCAAAAATGTGTATGTGTATGAATAAAGTGGATGACTATAAAGTTTGAACATGCTCGTATGTGTATATCTCTAGGTCTGATATATGAATTTGAAATCACGAAATCCCGGCTTAAAAAATGTACCTCTGTTTAAATGAATTACAAAAGCTAATGATGGAGTCGAATTCCAAAATTCCAATCTTAGGTTTGTAATTCTGGTACATCAAGGTATATCACACATGTTCAAAAGTATCATTATCTCATAGTACAAACTGTGAAACAAATTGATCAACCATGAGTGCACAATATCTCAATTACACTAAAGTCCCTCAAATATAGAAACCTCACTCTTTTATCTGAAGTCACCCCCCCACCACCACACACACACATAGAGAGAGAAGTCGTTCTCTCCCCCAAACACCAACACACGAGCACATTAACACCCCTCTCTCTTTTAAAGTCCGGACCCCAAAATAGGTCTCTATCGCTTTGTCTCTCGGGCATGCACACATCTCTTCCCTCACTCTCTAGGTCTCCCTCTATCTCTCTTACCCAAGCACACGCGCTATGTAGAGTGTATATTTCCCATACACACAAAACATCGCCCCCAAACGTCTATCTCCCTAGTTATGTGGTTCTCGCGCACTCACCTCATACACCACCCCCACTGCAAACAAGCACACTTTGTCTCCTTGTGCACCACTCTCCTCTTTCTATCTCTCCCACATGCCGACCCGCCCCAGCTCCTTCCCTGTATACATATATGTCATGACTCTTTGCATAGCTCCCTAATGTATAATCGTTCTCGATTTCGCACATTGTTCTCTACACCATCTATTCTAGATATCTCTCACGAAGTCCCTATCACACACACGATGACTCACTTCCGTTGCGTCTCAGTTCATAGGCCAATTTTGGACAACATCAACATTGTCTCCCTATCTATACGCCATGTATGGACACAAACGACCCCTCTCGCCCCCTCTCTTCCTCTCTCTCTCTCTCTTTGTTGCTAGCTCTCTCTTTCTCTCGCTCTCACACCCCTCTCCCACACACACACTCAATGTCTCTTCCAAATAGTCCGCTCCCCCCGCCCGCACCCGTGCTATCCCACTACTACACATGTCACACCATTCCCCCTTCCCTTATACTAGGTTTACATCATCAGTGGTCTCCCTACTCCACATACACTCTCTCCCTCTCACACACAAACGCGTGCACAAACACACACAGACACGCACAAACACCCATTTATCTGGATCCTCATCTCTCCCCATGTCCGCATGTGTATCTCACACACTCACTCTCTAATTATGTATATGTGTCTCCACGTTACACAACACAAAGCCCCATGTACATGTCTCTCTATTCTCCACACACATAGACACAAAGAATCTGTTATCATTGCCTCAGTCTCTAACATATCACACACGCACACTGTCTCTCCCTCTCTCGCAAACACGCTCAACAAGGGTTTCCCCATGAATAACTTACCGTCTATTCATCAACATTCGTGGCAGTACGGCGAACACGAGACGTGAAAAAGAATAAATCTACACGTGCTTAGACCACCTAGTATGACTACTAGGACTAGAGCAAGCCAAACAGCGTGCCGCCGTCACCCCCTCCTTGTCGGCGATGGGAAAATCTTTGTTTTACACAGTCGAGAAGTCATTGTGCTAAGGCCCCACATGCCGAGGCGTTGAATAGAATGTACATGCTAGTTTACGGAAGCAAGTATCGATAATATGTTTGTATCTCCATACTTATATTTCTTCTCTTATAAAAAACCGAGTTAGTGATGATGGTACGTGTGCCATCTTGCAATATAGACCATCCGATCTATGTCTGATGGATGGAAATTAAACTAAAAGATACCCGCACCCCTCTCCACATATGCAGACAAGGCCTTCCCTCGTTCATCCTTATCTCCAACAAACCTCATTGTTGAGCAATTAAGAAACGAAGCCTCTGGAACAAACTGGCTTGGTGGCCGCTGCCAGCATCGTCAATCCCCATGTCTCCGCTCAGTCCGACCACCAACCACCACTGATACGTCTCCAACGTATCTATAATTTTTGATTGCTCCATGCTACTTTATCTACTGTTTTAGGCAATATTGGGCTTTATTATCCACTTTTATATTATTTTTGGGACTAACCTATTAATCAGAGGCCCAGCCCAGATTTGTTGTTTTATGCCTATTTCAGTGTTTCGAGGAAAAGGAATATCAGACGGAGTCCAAACGGAACGAAATCAACTGGAGAAGTTATTTTTGGAAGGAAAGCAACCCAGGGAACTTGGAGTGCACGTCAG
>NC_041389.1:102419453-102445329 GCF_002162155.2 Triticum dicoccoides | reverse complement strand
CGCCCCCCTACCTCGTGGGGCCCCCGTAGCTCCTCTGACGTACCCCCTGCACCCATATATACTCTTGTACCCTAAAACTTCCAGAACAGAAGATAGATCGGGAGTTCCGCCGCCGCAAGCCTCTGTAGCCACCAAAAACCTCTCGGGAGCCCGTTCCGGCGCTCTGCCAGAGGGGGATCCGATCACCGGTGGCCATCTTCATCATCTCGGCGCTATCCATGACGAGGAGGGAGTAGTTCACCCTCGAGGCTGAGGGTATGTACCAGTAGCTATGTGTTTGATCTCTCTCTCTCTCGTGTTCCATCTATGGCACGATCTTGATGTATCCTTAGCTTTGTTATTGTAGTTGGATCTTATGATGTTTCTCCCCCTCTACTCTCTTGTGATGAATTGAGTTTCCCCTTTGAAGTTATCTTATCGAATTGAGTCTTTTATGAGAACACTTGATGTATGTCTTTGATGTATGTTTTGGTGATCAACTTGCGGGTTTCGTGACATTGGGAACCTATGCATAGGGGTTGGCACACGTTCTTGACTCTCTGATAGAAACTTTGGGGCACTCTTTGAAGTACTTTTATGTTGGTTGGATGAATCTGAGATTGTGTGATGCATATCGTATAATCATGCCCACCGATACTTGAGGTGACAATGGAGTATCTAGGTGACATTAGGGTTTTTGTTGATTTGTATCTTAAGGTGTTATTCTAGTACGAACTCTTTTATAGATTGATCCGAAAGAATAACTTTGAGGTGGTTTCGTACCCTACCATAATCTCTATGTTTGTTCTCCGCTATTAGTGGCTTCGGAGTGACTCTTAGTTGCATGTTTAGGGCTTGTTATATGATCTTTCTATGTTATTATTGTTGAGAGAACTTGCACTAGTGAAAGTATGAACCCTAGGCCTTGTTTCCTATCATTGCAATACCATTTACGCTCACTTTTACCTTTAGTTACCTTGCTGGTTTTATATTTTCAGATTACAAAAACCCATATCTACTATCTATTTTGCACTTGTATCACTATCTCTTCGCCGAACTAGTGCACCTATACAATTTACCATTGTATTGGGTGTGTTGGGGACATAAGAGACTCTTTGTTATTTGGTTGCAGGGTTGCTTGAGAGAGACCATCTTCATCCTACGCCTCCTACGGATTGATAAACCTTAGGTCATCCAGTTGAGGGAAATTTGCTACTGTCCTACAAACCTGTGCACTTGCAGGCCCAACAACGTCTACAAGAAGAAGGTTGTGTAGTAGACATCAAGCTCTTTTCTGGCGCCGTTTCCGGGGAGGTGAGTGCTTGAAGGTATATCTTTAGATCTTGCAATTGAATCTTTTTTGTTTCTTGTTTTATCACTAGTTAGTCTATAAAAGAAAACTACAAAAAAATGGAGTTGAGTTTGTCTCATACGCTTCACCTTTTTGATATCTTTCGTGAGTATGATGGAAAGGATAATTGTGCTCAAGTGCTAGAAGAAGAAATCTCTAAATTGTTTGGCACTAAATCTTTGAATGATGATCATGATTGCAATGTTGTTAGTACGAATTCTTTGCATATACATGATGCTAATGATGATTGCACTAGTTATGATGAAAATATCTCTTATGAGCATGTCAACTTTTGTGGAGTGCATGTTTGCATGAACACACCAAATAGAGAAGATATTTATTGCAAGAGGCATAAGTACTTAGAAACCAAATTGTTGCAAGAAGAGCTAGATGAATGTGCTGAAAGATTCAATATTTTTTGCGCCCCTTGTGAACTTTGCAATGAAAATGGTCATTTAAAGCTCCAATGCTATTTGTTTCATGATCAAGTCGTTTCCAAATATTGTGATAATTTGATTACCCTTGAGCATCATAAAGAGATTAGCCTTCTTTTGGGTTATGAAGAAATGAAACGGATAACTGAGGGTATTCCAAAATTTAATCATGATAAAGTTCTTCATTTTGATCTAGAGAAAATTTATATGTATTGTGTGGAGAATTACATTGAAAATCCTTATATTGTCAATTACATAAAGAAAAGGAAACAAAGAGAGGATGATGAGAATACTAATGAAAGGGAAGAGACTTCCCAATCTCCTCCTATTATTTCTTACGATGAATCAGGTAACGAGGAGGAGCTTTCTATTCAACCAATCTCATCAATAAGGAGCTGAAAGAGGAAGGTTGAACCTACACATAATGTGAAGAAGAAAAAGAAAAGAAGGAGCAACAAAGGTAAAAAGTTATCCCTCCCAAATGATGTTACTCCTACTACTCATTGTGATGATGATAATTGCTATACTATTGGTGCTATCAATATTTTTAATGATGAGAGTGATTATGCTTATGATATGAAAGGGCCCAAGCTTGGGGAAGTTATGTTTGATTGGGATGAAATATTTGAGAATATATTTGCTGGAATTAATGTTTGTCCCAAGCTTGGGGATGCTATGTTTAATGAAGATGATAATTTTAGCATCCCAATATTTGATATGCAAAGTTGTTATGATGATAGCATGCCTCCTACCTATGATGATTATATTGATGAAAGTGGGTTCGGAAGAGAGTCAACTTTAGGAAGTAGTGATCCCACTATTTTGGAGGATTTTGAATTTTATTGTGATGAATATGAAAGTGGATTTGGAAGAATGTCAACTTTATTTAGTGATTCCACTATCTTGGTAGAGGTTTCAATCAATTATGATGAGAACGAAGTTGCTACTTATGATGATTATTGTGATGAAACTTATGCTATAAAAAGTAGTGATGATTATATTTACAAATCTTGTCATGATTATGATTACCCTTTTTCTGAACATTACTCTTTTAATGTGGAAACAATTTTTAGTGTTCAAGTCTCTTTTGATACTCCCACTATTATTCATGAGAAGAATTTGGCTTATGTGGAGAGTAGTAAATTTTCTATGCTTGTAGATCATGAAAAGAATGCTTTAGGTGCTGGTTATATTGTTGAATTCATTCATGACGCTACTGAACATTATTATGAGGGAGGAATATATGCTCGTAGGAATTGCAATAATATCAAGTTTCCTCTCTATGTGCTTCAAATTTTGAGGCTATGCTTCTTTTACCTTCCTATGCTTGTTGATTATTGTTCCCATAAGTTGTTTGCTCACAAAATCTCTATGCATAGGAAGTGGGTTAGACTTAAATGTGCTAGTCATATGCTTCATGATGCTCCCGTTATGTTTCAATTCTTATCTTTTATGTGAGCATCATTGTCATCATCATGCCTAGCTAGAAAGGCATTAAAGAAAAACGCTTGTTGGGAGACAACCCAATATTTATCCCTACTGTTTTTGTGTGTCCACATGATTATGCTACTGTAGTAATCATGTTTTATAGCTTTTGTTTCAATAAAGTGCCAAGTAAGACCTTTAGGATAGCTTACGGTGATAGTTGTGTTGATCCTGGTGAAAATCAGAAACTTTTGCACCCAGTAAATTAGTTTTGTTAATCCACAAAAACGTGCTTATGGTTTGATTATTTTTTCTCTGCATTTGTACACAAATTTCTTCGGACTTCCTAATTTGGTAGGATTTTTGGAGTTCCATAAGTATATGTTTGATACAGATTACTACAGACTGTTCTGTTTTTGACAGATTCTGTTTTCTATGTGTTGTTTGCTTATTTTGATGAATCTATGAGTAGTATCGGAGGGTATGAACCATAGATAAGTTGGAGTACAGTATATATTACACCAATATGAATTTAGAATGATTTAATTACAGTATCAATGTGGTGGTTTTGTTTTCTTTCACTAACGGAGCTTATAAGATTTCCTGTTGAGTTTTGTGTTGTGAAGTTTTCAAGTTTTGGGTAAAGATTCGATGGACTATGGAATAAGGAGTGGCAAGAGCCTAAGCTTGGGGATGCCCAAGGCACCCCAAGGTAATATTAAAGGACAACCAAGAGCCTAAGCTTGGGGATGCCCCGGAAGGCATCCCCTCTTTCGTCTTCGTTCATTGGTAACTTTACTTGGAGCTATATTTTTATTCACCACATGATATGTGTTTTGCTTGGAGCGTCATTTTCTTTTGATAGTATTAGCTTGATGTTATTTATATTAATGTTTTGCATATTTAGTTTCAATAAAGAAGTCAAGGATAGCCTTTGCCATGCTTATTTTGCTAGTATACATGTTGCTGTTTGAAAACAAAAAGTTTACCGCTGTTGCAAAAATTCCTTAGAAAAGTCAGAGAGTGGTATAATGTTGAATCCTTTTGAATATTGAGATATGATAAATTTATTACAGTGGGAATTTTAGTTAATAATTTTTTGAGTTAGGGAAGTATGATGACTCTTGCATTCTTTACAGACTGTATTGTTTTGGCAAATTGCTATTATGGTTGGATTGTTTGCATAGGTTTGCTTGTTTAATGATTCTATTTGGAGATAGGAGTATTAAATATGCAGAGGCATTTAGTATTCAATGTTGAATAATAATTTTAGTGATTTGTTACAGTAGAAAATGATAAGGTTTTGCATTGGTTTATACTAACCTTTCTCATGAGTTATTGTTGAGTTTGTTGTGAATGAAGCTTTTGATAAATAGAGAAACCATGATATGAGAGGAATTAAGGAGACACAAAAGTTCAAGCTTGGGGATGCCCAAGGAACCCCAAGATAATATTTCAAGAAGTCTCAAGCATCTAAGCTTGGGGATGCCCCGGTAGGCTTCCCACCTTTCTTCTTCAACAACTATCGGTTAGTATCGGTTGAGCCTAAGTTTTTGCTTCTTCACATGAGTTGTGCTATCCTTGCAATGTAGTTTTCTTTAGCTTTGCTTGCTGTTTGAATAAAGTATCAAGATCTGAAATTATTAAATGAGAGAGAGTCTTCACATAGTTGCATAATTATTCGACTACTCATTGATCTTCACTTATATCTTTCGGAGTAGTTTGTCATTTGCTCTAGTACTTCACTTATATCTTTTAGAGCATGTTGGTGGATTCGTTTTAGAGAAACTATTGATCTCTCATGCTTCACTTAGATTATTTTGAGAGTCATTAATAGCATGGTAATTTGCTTAATGTTAATATACTTGGTATTCAAGATATGTGAAACTTTCTTTTGAGTGAATTGAATACTAAGATAAGTTTGATGCTTGATAAATGTTTTGAGATATGGAGGTGATAATATCAAAGTCGTGCTAGTTGAGTAATTGTGAATTTGAGAAATGCTTGTGTTGAAGTTTGCAAGTCCCGTAGCATGCACGTATGGTTAAAGTTGTGTAACAAATTTGAAACATGAAGTGTACCTGGCTTGTGCATCCTTATGAGTGGCGGTCGGGGACGAGCGATGGTCTTTTCCTACCAATCTATCCCCCTAGGAGCATGCGCGTAGTACTTGATTTTTGATGACTTCTAAATTTTTGCAATAAGTATATGAGTTCTTTTGACTAATGTTGAGTCCATGCATTATACGCACTCTCACCTTTCCGCCTTTGCTAGCTTCTTCGGTACCGTGCATTGCCCTTTCTCACCTTGAGAGTTGGTGCAAACTTCGCCGGTGCATCCAAACCCCGTGATACGATACGCTCTATCACACATAAACCTCCTTATATCTTCCTCAAAACAGCCACCATACCTACCTATCATGGCATTTCCATAGCCATTCCGAGATATATTGCCATGCAACTTCCATCATCATATTCATGACATACATTACTTTTGTCATATTGCCATTGCATGATCATGTAGTTGACATTGTATTTGTGGCAAAGCCACCATGCATTACTTTTCATACATGTCACTCTTGATTCATTGCACCATCCCGGTACACCGCCGGAGGCATTCATATAGAGTCATATCTTGTTCTAAGTTTCGAGTTGTAATCCTTATGTTGTAATCAATAGAAGTGTCATGATCATCATTATTAGAGCATTGCCCAAAAAATGGCCAAAAAAGGAAAGGCCCAAAAAAAGAGAAAAGCCAAAAAAAAGGCCCAAAAAAAGGGGGAAAGGCCAAAATAAAAAAAAGGCCCAAAAAAATAAAATAAATAAAATAAAAAGGGCAATGCTACTATCTCTTTTCCACACTTGTGCTTCAAAGTACCACCTTGTTCTTCATGTAGTGAGTCTCATATATTGTGCTTCAAAGTAGCACCTTGTTCTTCATGTAGTGAGTCTCATAAGTTGTCTTTTTATACTAGTGGGAATTTTTCATTATAGAACTTGGCTTGTATATTCCTACGATGGGCTTCCTCAAATGCCCTAGGTCTTCGTGAGCAAGCAAGTTGGATGCACACCCACTAGTTTTCTTTTGTTGAGCATTCATAGCTCTAGTGCATCCGTTGCATGGCAATCCCTACTCCTCATGTTGACATCAATTGATGGGCATCTCCATAGCCCATTGATTATCCTCGTTAACATGAGACTTTCTCCTTTTTTGTCTTCTCCACACAATCCCCACCATCATATTCTATTCCACCCATAGTGATATATCCATGGCTCACGCTCATGTATTGCGTGAAGGTTGAAAAAGTTTGAGATTATTTAAGTATGAAACAATTGCTGGCTTGTCATCGGGGGTATAGAAGTTGGGAACATCTTTGTGTGACGAAAATGAAGCATAGCTTAACTATATGATTTTGTAGGGATGAACTTTCTTTTGCCATGCTATTTTGAGAAGACATGATTGCTTTGATTAGTATGCTTGAAGTATTATTATTTTTATGTCAATATGAACTTTTGTCTTGAATCTTTCGGATCTGAATATTCATATCACAATTAAGAAGATTTATATTGAAATTATGCCAAAGTAACACTCCGCATCAAAAATTCTTTTTTATCATTTACCTACTCGAGAACGAGCAGGAATTAAGCTTGGGGATGCTTGATACGTCTCCAACGTATCTATAATTTTTGATTGCTCCATGCTACTTTATCTACTATTTTAGGCAATATTGTGCTTTATTATCCACTTTTATATTATTTTTGGGACTAACCTATTAACCGGAGGCCCAGCCCAGATTTGATGTTTTATGCCTATTTCAGTGTTTCGAGGAAAAGGAATATTAGACGGAGTCAAAACAGAACGAAATCAACTGGAAAAGTTATTTTTGGAAGGAAAGCAACCCAGGGAACTTGGAGTGCACGTCAGGGGAGATATGGGCTGCCCACGAGGGTGGGGGTGCGCCCACCCCCCGGGCGTGCCCCCCTGCCTCGTGGGGCCCCCGTAGCTCCTCCGACGTACCCCCTGCACCCATATATACTCTTGTACCCTAAAAATTCCAGAACAGAAGATAGATCGGGAGTTCCGCCGCCGCAAGCCTCTGTAGCCACCAAAAACCTCTCGGGAGCCCGTTCTGGCACCCTGCCGGAGGGGGATCCCATCACCGGTGGCCATCTTCATCATCCCGGCGCTATCCATGACGAGGAGGGAGTAGTTCACCCTCGGGGCTGAGGGTATGTACCAGTAGCTATGTGTTTGATCTCTCTCTCTCTCTCGTGTTCTCTCTTGTGTTCCATCTATGGCACGATCTTGATGTATCCCGAGCTTTGCTATTGTAGTTGGATCTTATGATGTTTCTCCCCATCTACTCTCTTGTGATGAATTGAGTTTCCCCTTTGAAGTTATCTTATCGGATTGAGTCTTTTATGAGAACACTTGATGTATGTCTTTGATGTATGTTTTGGTGATCAACTTGCGGGTTTTGTGACATTGGGAACCTATGCATAGGGGTTGGCACACGTTCTTTACTCTCCGGTAGAAACTTTGGGTCACTCTTTGAAGTACTTTTATGTTGGTTGGATGAATCTGAGATTGTGTGATGCATATCATATAATCATGCCCACGGATACTTGAGGTGACAATGGAGTATCTAGGTGACATTAGGGTTTTGGTTGATTTGTATCTTAAGGTGTTATTCTAGTACGAACTCTTTTATAGATCGATCCGAAAGAATAACTTTGAGGTGGTTTCGTACCCTACCATAATCTCTATGTTTGTTCTCCGCTATTAGTGGCTTCGGAGTGACTCTTAGTTGCATGTTTAGGGCTTGCTATATGATCTTTCTATGTTATTATTGTTGAGAGAACTTGCACTAGTGAAAGTATGAACCCTAGGCCTTGTTTCCTATCATTGCAATACCGTTCACGCTCACTTTTACCTTCAGTTACCTTGCTGTTTTTATATTTTCAGATTACAAAAACCCATATCTACTATCTATTTTGCACTTGTATCATTATCTCTTCGCCAAACTAGTGCACCTATACAATTTACCATTGTATTGGGTGTGTTGGGGACACAAGAGACTCTTTGTTATTTGGTTGCAGGGTTGCTTGAGAGAGACCATCTTCATCCTACGCCTCCTACGGATTGATAAACCTTAGGTCATCCACTTGAGGGAAATTTGCTACTGTCCTACAAACCTGTGCACTTGCAGGCCCAACAACGTCTACAAGAAGAAGGTTGTGTAGTAGACATCAACCACCACACCCCACTCCTCTTCATCTTATCTCATATTTCTCGAGATATCATTAGTTTTTACACATGGGATTACTCCCTCAAGGGTCAATCACAACAAGTGTTTTATAAAAAAATGCATCTTGATGTTCCGTGCAATTCACGGATCTTGCTAGTACTCCTACACAAGACTAAGTTGGTGATGTTGGTGTGTCTACCATCCGTCGTTTCTGACAATTAGATCTACATCTAACGATTGTGAGGTAAGTTGTTGCCTTTTCTCACCAACATCCCACTTGTCTACCAATTTGCAGAAAAACCCATAATTAGTATCTTAAAACCAACCACATCCCTCCCTGACCTCACCAAAACAGCCCAAGGAATATATTCTAACTGAAACATAATATATCTCTAGTGACATATGTATATCAAAATTAGAGTGTTTTGTACCAAGTTTGTGAATAAGTATTATTCTAATTATGATTCGTTGCAACGGACATGAACATTGCTAGTATTTCCAACCATGCATTTTTTTCCTAGTATTCCATAGTTTCGAGTTTTCCATCAAGATATTAGTCACTCATGGTTGATATTTACTTTCAATCATGTACACATATGCACTATGTAACTAGCCTTGCTTATTGGCTTCCAAAGCTTAACTTTCACTCTTACTTACAATATGTAGAGTATTTAACAAAAAACTACCACTTTCAACCAGCCCTAGGAAGAATCTATTGTACAAAAAATAGCAAAAACATACCCAAAATTTCTTAGTCCACGCCAAAAACTACTACCTAGTACTCCTATCGATTAGGTTCGTTTAAACCCATTTATGACAGGGTTGGCCCACACGTCCGTGCTGACGAGCCAACTTAAACCAACACATTTTGTTTGACCGTTGACACGAGGGACCCACATCTGACCTTCTATCATGTTATTCCCCCTCAAATCATTATTTTTCCTGAACATTACTTCAAACAGTACTGATGCGTGTTCGTCGGTGGTGCCGGTGATGAGCGAGTTGGCCGCCGCTCCGCCGGACGGGCCGGACGCCACGCTGGCCTCCGCACGGGTTGGCAGGCTGGCCCGAGCATGACTCACGAGTGAGCAAGCCGCCGCGCTGGCCTTCGCTCGAGCCAAATGGCTGGCCTGAGCGCAGCGCGCGCGAGCAAGCCGCCGCGCTGCCATGCCAATCTTGCTAGCAAACCTTGCAGACAAGTAGCTGGATGGAGCTATCTTGGCTAGCTAGCGGCCGCGAGCGCCGGACGGAGCTGGCATCCGGGCTGGCGCAACATGGGCTCCGCACCGCCGGCGGTTTTGACCTCACCTTCTGCCGGCGGCGGTAGCTGCGTCCCATGGCCGAGGATGACTAGGTGGACGGGCCGGAGGTAGGAGGTCACTTGAGGATTTTTGTTGGTAAGAGCATGTACAATGGTTGATAAGGTAGTCTTATCTTAAGTCTGCCACGTATGCAAGTGGTAGTAGTTTCTTGGAATTTTAGTGGTTTCTTGCATTATTAGGGGTTTCTTGTAAGGAACAATGTGCGTACTACTAGCGACAAAAGGCGATTCTAGGTTGCGTTGTACTCCAACGAGTACTACTAGTGGCCGCGGGAGTGTATACCTAGTTTTGTGGGTTCGATCCCGGCCGAACGCACGGCGGCCTTTAAAAAAAATAGTACTACTACACTTAGCTGCGAGCCAATATTTTACACGGGTAGTTTGAGTTTTGAAGTCAAACGAACGTGCGGCCCCACAATCTGGGTGCACTGGACAGCCTAGCCACGTGAACGGGTTTTCCTTCCCAGCATCCCGTGGCTCGCGTGCTCGCCCTAGCCGCACCTCGCTTGCAGCTTCCTCATCAGCTAGTAGCATATTTAAACTAGCGCCTCCTAATTAAGACCGAGGAGCCGGAAAAGCCTGGCGGGGCATTGGGAACTGTGCAATATGGCTTTGTACGTAAAGTGCTCTACTACTACTCTATAGCTTGTGGAATTGCACGCATGGACTTCACTCCATTATCGGCTCTACTGTAAAAGAAATTCCTCTTGACGTGTTTTTTTAAACGAAGGCAAAAGCTTTGCTTCATCTCATTCATAAAGAAGGAACTACTAACAAAGTTCGACGAGATGCATTACACCTCCACAAATGGAAGCGAAAAGCCTAGTCTCATTGTATCAAATAACTCAAATGTTCTGCCACCATAGTAACCGTCGCTGATAAACAGGCTGCTAGTGTGTGCATGAGAGGAGCGGCTGAGTAGGCCAGCTACTGAGAGGAGCGGCTGGATAGAGCACCGAGAGTACCCACTAGGCCACTACGCAGGTGTACTTCCCCTGCATTGATAGTACAGCGATGGTTCTAGAGAACAGTAGTACCCTCCACTTCCAACTGTAGCTCCTTGGCCCTGAGGTTCAAGAGTTCAAAATGGGTGCACTATACTAGACTAGACTAGAAGTACAGTATATCACACTACTAGTTGAGAAAAGTAGTACTAGTACTGCTACAGTACGAGTACATACTCCTCCGTCACATAATGTAAGACGTTTTTTGACACTAGTTGGTGTGTACAAAAAATGGCAAAAACATACCCAAAATTTCTTAATCCACGCCAAAAACTACTACCTAGTGCCAAAAATTTCTTACTAGTGCTATTATTTACAGTATAATGCAATCCCGTAACGTTCCATAATGCTAGTACTAGTAGTAAATAATAGCCTCACCCCTTCGCTGAGGAACGATCTACAGTTGGAAGGGACGAGGCCCTGCGGTTACTACGCTCTTATCTCCTCCTCGCCAGTTCCCCTCCCCCCGAAGAGAAGGCAGTTCGTCGCTGCTCCCATGGATTCGCCAGGCGGTTCTCCTCCTCGTCGGGGCTAGGAGACCTTGGATTACGATCCTCTAGGAGAAATCGCACGCCGCTCCGACATCCTCACCGCCGCAAGACTCGGTGCTTCCTACACCAACTTTTTCAAGACGCTGCTTAAACAGGCTTGGGAAAAGGCCATGCTTGTTGGTCTTCCATGCATCCTCGAGGAGAAGGTTCTTCTATGGGACAATCCTTCAAACAGTCCACCGCTCCCTGGCCATGGTTGCACGTCGATTCCGCTAGAGTTGCCGACGTTGAGAGGTAGTTGGATTTTATCCGATGAGCAGGTCAGTAATGGAGTTTGATCATGTAGTACTTAGTTATTCCATTTCCATCCCATAATTTCTCTGCTGCCCACCGTCTTATATATAGGTCTGGGTCGGTGCCAACGAAGATTGGCTTGCATACCTCCGGCCGGATACCACCATCATTTTGCACAACATCCACAGCAGTGTGGCCGTTCTGGTAGACCCCTTCTCCACCATTGGGATCGGCCTTCCGGATTGGATGGGCTTGAATACGTATGATGATGCCTACATGAGATTGAAGAAGATAGCAATTGCAGACCCGCCGACAAAGCGACGCGGCTACGATGATTACTATCTCATCGCGGTGTTCTGGCGCATGTTGGCGGTGGCAGATTTG
This sequence comes from Triticum dicoccoides, assembly GCF_002162155.2. NCBI lineage: Eukaryota > Viridiplantae > Streptophyta > Magnoliopsida > Poales > Poaceae > Triticum > Triticum dicoccoides. The sequence goes on along the minus strand of NC_041389.1, from coordinate 102,433,398 downwards.
TACCCCTACATGTTCGAAGACGCCATGCGCCATCTAGGCCGCATCTTCGCGGTGATAAGCCAAGGGACTTGTTTCATCTGGATGCCATCCTACGGTACGGGAGATTACAAACGGAATGCACAAACCATCATTTGCATCCCTAACGGTACTCCATTATTTTGCAGGGACCAGTCATCTCCCGATCAAAATAAGATCACCGATCCTGGATGTGCATTTGCATCCGCGATTCGGTCTAACCTGGAACCTTGTAGATGACTTTGGCATATTGGGATCAACTATCTTAGCAGTCGTTACCCATGGTACCACTGATGTGCAACATGCTCACACAATCTACCACGATCGGACCGTCACCATCTACCCAGGTATTCCATTTTTTAACCCTCTCGCCTTATCTTTCATTGTTGTACTAGTAGTATACTTAGTAGTACTAGTAGGAGTACTTTTTACCTTGGAGGACGTGTATAGCTAGCTAGGCCCTTGAAGACTTGAACCCACTAGCTGCCACCATTTTTGTTTTTCCATGTCTTACGTATCTCATCCATGTAGCCAAGAGTGGCTATATATAATAAGTCAGTTATTTTACTTCCTCTATACCGGAGTAGTACTATTTGTTGCACAGTATTACTGACTGCCATATTTGAGCACAACATTATTATGCATGGACCTTGACTATGTACGTCACCATGTATCCAGATCTAGGATGCTGCGTGTACCAGATGAACGGCGCCGAGTTCGACCCCCGTGATGCTACGTGGGTGCCGAGGAACACTCTTGGAGAGTACTCTCTTTTCATTGGGGACAGCTACCCCATTGTGAAGCGGATGCCACCTTCCGTGCACAACATGGAAGGCCTGCTGTTCATGAAGCATGGTTGTGTCTTCAGTATGCAGCGCCAGATGAACGACATGCTGGGACACGCTATCCCTGATTTATGCCGCTTCAGCTAGGATGAGTCTCCATCGTGTGGAACCGGACTAGAAAGCTGCGACAATGATTCCCGTTGCCCACCGCTATGGATCGTGCCATCCATGAAGAACACCTAGGACTGGAACCTGGAGGAGGACATGTAGCCCATCTATAACGTGTAGGTGGAGTACGGTAATTGTGAATGGTAGCGCTGTGAATATATGTAGACTAGTCGTGCACAAATTTATCACATGAATTGGAGATGAACTTGTGTGGCAATACTGGCATTTGTCCTTTAGAATTTATTACTAGTAAATGTGTTATGTGTACGTGCAACTTGTGTGGTTGTTGCACGGGCTCCAACACGCTCTTTGAGAAAAAAAGGTGGCACAGCTTTGGATATACATGACGTGGCGGCATCATACAGTAGCATCGTTCTCTATAGTTGTAGTACACTACTACTAGGACGACAACTCCTATAAAACCTTGCGCTTGGCTCTTTGCCTCTTCGGGAGGTTCAACAGTTCGTACTCATGTGAACTTTGCACTTGGCTCTTCGCCTCTTCGGAAGGTCCAACAATGATGATACTACAGTACAATATGCTTCTGGCAATCTGACACCGGTTGAACTGCTGCACGTCCACCGCGAGGGCGAGGGCGAGGGAGAGGGAGAGGGAGAGGGAGAGGGAGAGGGAACTGTAGTCAAAACCCTCTCCTCGTCCTGCGAACCACCGCGCGCCTGGGCAAGGGAGAGGCGTAGTAAGCAAGCTTCTCCTTGTTCGGTGAGTTGACGGGCACATCAAATCAGTAGTAGTACTAGTAGTAGTCCATACTGCGTCCTTCCCGATTAATATGGCTTAATTTGAAACGAGAAAAATACACTGGCGTTCAATGTATGTAACAATACGCTCTTTACGGTCACTATATATAGTTTTGTGGCGATTATACGATCACTAGCTCATCGTAGAGCACCGTATTGCACCCTACTGACCGGCCACATAGTCGACATGGCACTTTGTTGACTGGTTAAATTGTCACCTGGTTTCTGGGTCCCACCTGTCAGTTGGCAGAGCAATGAAATCAGTTAAACAAAACTTTACGCAGGCGCGACACGAGTCCAACCCTTGCGCGCGAACCGCCCTGGCTGTGTATGTGAGTGCATGCACGTGTCCTCCCTCGGTCTTCCAACAAAGAGTGTACATCAGCTATAAAACAAAGAGTGTAGTATATGATGTACATCTACACTTCCAATGCATTTAGCCTTTAATCTAAATCGATATTGATTGACTAATGCACCAACTTGTGTTGTAGGTATAGGCTACATGTCTATCCTTAATTACAGCATGCAACGGCCTTCATTTAATCTTCTTATCTCAATGGTCGCATGCATACATAAGTCTACTACTTTTGGGCGTTAATTATGCCCTGGTCAATGTGTAAATCTCTAAATGTACAGTCTTTCACGGACGTAGGGAGTAGGTTGAGCACTTGAGCATGAGCATGTGTGTTGCATCGTGTGCTGTGTGCCGCATGGGTGCGTGAGTGTTGCGTGCGTCCATGTGTACGTGTGAGTGTTGCATGTTGCATGCATGCATGGGGCTTACTCCCTCCCATTTACATGTTCATATTTCAAGCTTCCTCTGTTTCCTCCATATGGTGATACTCCCTCTATTCCCAAATAGTACGGAGTAAAAGCCTCCCTTTGTTCCCAAATACGGAGTATTTGTCTTTCGACAGATTTCAACAAGTGACTAGGTACGGAGCAAAATGAGTGAAGTGAGCGTAGAGGCATAGGGATACTGTAGAAAGGAAGTCCTCGCGATCCATTATTCCCCATCTCCGTCAGAGAGAACTATTCAACTAGTCTTCGCAGTGAAGTGACAATACACGCTGCAGCAGATGGGACACATAATTAATAAGCTGAACCAGCATGTTGGTGTTACTAAATCAGCCTTACCCAGTACTGTCATCATATTTGCCAGTAGAGCACGCTTCCGCAAATACGCCTACGCACCTCTGTCCTCCATTAACTGACATATAGGCCCTCTTGTGGTAGACCCACATGTCATCGGTGTAACTATTTACACTCCGAAGGACGGTATATCCTGGTAGTAGTACTAGTAGAATTGAGATTTAATGCACTTTCTTCCCCGTCTTCCACTCTTCTTCCTCCTCTCTTCTTCTTCCTCCTCTCTTCCCCATCGTCGGCCGAACACCATTACCCCCGCTCACTGCTCGCCCGCCCGCGCCATCTTCCTTGGTAGCTCGCGTGTACCATATCCCCCCGCTCACTGCTCAGCCACACGAGGAGAAGCTTCTTCACTCGCTAGCCCGAATAAACTTCCCCGCTGGCTCGCAGGCACCGAAAACCCTAATGGCAGAACCGACTGACATGCAGAGCCGTGATTGGAATTCCCTCCCCGATGTTCTCTTGGAGCAGTTCTGTAGTCGTATGAACCTACTCAGCACCGTCCGTCTGGCCGCATGCTCGGTGTCTTTGTACCGTCTACTCATCTGCAACCGGCCGGCTCTTTTCAAGACACCCTGCTTGCTGGTGCCCGATCCTCGCAGGTGGCGCAGACACCGACTTGATGATCCTATGGAGGTTGCCGTGGTGCCCCTCGACATGCTACCACTACCCGTCCACCTGTCCTTCATGCGCGGCCACTATTGGGCGGGCATGAAGGCCAACTGGATCGTCCTCATCCACCACAACGGTAGTACATGGCGTCTCGTGGATATCTTCACCCAGCGAGAGATCACCCTTCCATCGTTGGATACCGCCTCCATCGAGCCTCGCGGCCCGCCGGACACTCCTGCCTACTACGCACGAGACGCGTCAAGCTTTTGGCTCGACCTCTGTTTGCAGAAAGTTGTAATCTGCGAAGTGCCCACACCATCAGAAGACTACATGGATTACAAGCTCATTGCCATGTTCAACATGGGATTAGTCTATCTGGAATCCGGTCACCATACATGGTTATGGCTCATCATCAATCCTGTTCAGGCAACATTTCTGTCTGATGCTATAGTGCACGATGGCATCGTTTACGCGGTTGACGCACAGATTGGCTGCCTATACTGGTGGAATCTATCGTCGTGTAATTGTTCTATCTCATCTCATCTTTATCTTATGAATACGACTGCCTGTTCATTTGTTACAAATTTAGAATGCATAGCATGTCTATAACCACATCATTTCCATATGTTCCTCTCATTTCCTAGATTTTTATGACCACACATGTTTATTGTTAGAGTTGATATGAGAACAATTGGCATCTAATGATTGTTAGAATACATATTATGAGCATAACATCATGATTGCTATATGTTACTCTTGTTTACAAGATTTTTATAACAACGCATGTTATTGCTTAGAGTTGATATGAGAACAGTAGTAGTAAGTGCTATGGTAGAATGTGAGTAGGCGCTGTCATAGCTGTTTTCCTCTCATTGTTACATGATGTTTGAACCATGACATATTGCTAGAATATGAAAGCTATTGGCTTATTTTTTTAACTTGGGGTATGATTATGACCACGGCATTGCAATTCTCTGTCTATGATATGTGTCACTGTTATAATAATCTTAATTCCACACATACTCTGAACATGATTGTTTATTTTTGTCCTTTTGGTCTCCAATTTGAATTATTGCAGCAGACGCAAATGTGTTGGCCTTCATGATTCCAGGACCTGGAATCATACCAGCCGATGGGTGGTGGTTTATCGCTCGTTCAGCTGACGGCGGTCATTTGATGCTCATTCGCACGTACCAAATTGACCAAACCATTACATCAAACCACATGCAGTACAATGCGTGGGGCGTTCGTGACATTGATGGCTATGGCTGCTTCGTGTTCGAGAAAGATCCCAGCTCCGTTGGGCCAGGCGTATTCAACTGGAGTCGGTTTACAGCATCGACAACCACTCCTTGTTCCTCGGGCTCAATTATCCGATCATCCAACCAATCATCGATCATATCACCAGCGATGATTATTGTGCTATGCAACTTCCATTCGCGAGGGGGGCTGTGTTTACACATGATACCATGGGTTTTGTCGGTGTCAAAACCGGCGGATCTCGGGTAGGGGGTCCCGAACTGTGCGTCTAGGCGGATGGTAACAGGAGACAAGGGACACGATGTTTTTACCCAGGTTCGGGCCCTCTCGATAGAGGTAAAACCCTACTCCTGCTTGATTGATATTGATGATATGGGTAGTACAAGAGTGGATCTACCACGAGATCAAGGAGGCTATACCCTAGAAGCTAGCCTATGGTATGATTGTTGTTATTGTTATGTCCTACGGACTAAAACCCTCCGGTTTATATAGACACCGGAGAGGGCTAGGGTTACATAGAGTCGGTTACAATGGTAGGAGATCTACATATCCGTATCACCAAGCTTGCCTTCCACGCCAAGGAAAGTCCCATCCGGACACGGGACAAAGTCTTCAATCTTGTATCTTCATAGTCTTGGAGTCCGGCCGATGATGATAGTTCGGCTATCCGGACACCCCCTAGTCCAGGACTCCCTTAGTAGCCCCTGAACCAAGCTTCAATGACGACTAGTCCGGCGCGCATATTGTCTTCGGCATTGCAAGGCGGGTTCCTCCTCCGAATAATTTATAGAAGATTGTGAACACCAGGATAGTGTCCGGCTCTGCAAAATAAATTCCACATACCACCGTAGAGAGAATAATATTTACACAAGTTCAATCTGCTGACGTATTCTGTGGCGTGACGTAAGACCACAACCAAGCTTTTACTCGAATCGTTTTTATTATACCACCTCAGCGCGTTTAGCGAAGCGGTTTCCTTGGCACGTCGTGTCAAAGCAGAGATTGTGTTCCCCTTATTCCGGGATTCCCATCAATACGGACGTGGGTAACCCAACCGCGCCTGTTGCCACGCCCCCTCCATCAAAGGCGGGTTCCAAACGGTCACGGGGACGGCTCTTGGTATTATCCCTCTTTATAATGAGACCAAGGCTCGTTCCTTTTCTTCAATCCTCAATCGAATCCGCCCCTCGCCCCGAGTTCCAGCACCCAGGGCTCCAGATCCGGGCACTTCGAACCTTCAACAATGTCCGGCTCCGACCTACAGGGCCGGTGGATGCCCTCCTCCGTCGCGGAAGAGGACGTGCTAAAGCTGAGGGAAGCCAGGTACTTAACCTACGAGATTTCGCATAGGTTGCCTGCCCAAGGGCAAGCCATTCCTACTCCCGAGCCCGGCGAGAGTGTCGTGTTCTTGTCTCACCTCCGTCGGGGTTTAGGCTTCCCGATGGATCCCTTCGTGAGGGGGCTCATGTTTTACTATGGGCTGGAATTCCACGACTTGGCTCCGGAGTCCATCCTCCACATCTCATCATTTATTGTCGTCTGCGAAGCCTTCCTCCGCACTACCCCTAACTTCGGTTTGTGGCTCAAAACCTTCAACGTGGAGCCGAAGATGATTGAGGGGCGTCAGGCAGAGTGCGGCGGGGCGGTTATAAGCAAGAGGGCCGACGCTCCATGGCCCGAGGGCTCTTTTCAGGAGGAGCTTGGCTTGTGGCAGCAGGAGTGGTTCTACATCACCGCTCCTAGGGGCAGCAGGCAGAGGCCGCCGGCCACCTTTTGCTCGGGCCCTCCACAACGGCTGACGTCATGGGTCAACAAAGGGCTTGACTGGGGGCCGTCCAAGGACGTACCCCTATTGCAGGGCCGATTCGAGACCTCCAAGAGAGGGAGATCAACCTGGTCGTAGTGACGCAGGTTATGCTGATTCGGCGTCTTCTGCCCTGCAAACGTCGCCCCCTCCAGCTATGGGAATTCAATCCGGAGGGACCTCGAGCTCTCCAACACTTCATGGGCACGACACCCGTGGAGATGTACAAACTGTTCTTCGGATCACAAGAGATGTGTCCGGAATTGATCGAGGACGCTGGCCTAAGCTGCAATCGCCCGGATACTCAAGTAAGTAGCCCTGTGTCTGGACATATCGTCCGTTTATTTATCATGGATTTGCCTCTTAACCAGCTATCCCTTGGACAGGAGTGGATAGTGCAAGCAAAACTGATACGGTGTCCGGCCCCCCTCCCTGAGACCATGCCAGATCCTGTGTTAGTCAAGATGTTGGAGGTTGCGCCTTCGGAAGAGGGCGAAGGGGAGAACAGGAAAACTACCGCCTCCGCTAAGGAGGCTCTCAAGAAGGGAGGGATCGAGAATCCCTCCTTCCAGGGGGGGAAGAGGACCGCTTCCGAGGACCCGGAGGCTAAGGCCTTAAAGCGGGGGAAGAGATCCGCACCGGAAGGTCCTGTGCCGGGAGAAGCCCCGACCGCACTGTCTCCCCAAGGGAATCAGCCCTCCAGTCAGCCGTAAGTAGAAAGAGGGGAGTTTTGTAATAAGGGACATCCCTGTTTTTTATTTCTGAGGATAACCAAAGTTTTTACCTTGCAGTTTGGATCTCAGCCCTTCTCAACAGAGCTCATCTTCGGGGGATCTTCGTCCGGAGATGATGGAGAGCGAGACGCCTCCATCTGCCGCGCCTTCAGGCGGGGCGGGCGACCCTGAGGTGTCGTCGCGGAGGGTCTCCCCCGAGTCCGGCGGGGCCGGAGAGTTCGGCACCGACTGGTGTACGGCCGGAGGAGCTGAAGAATCTGCTCGAGAGGGTGTCTATCTCAGAAGATCACCGTACATTAATGAGTACGGTGATTGAAAGGATTTCATCCGCTGAGAGCAGGTTGCATGAGACCGTCAGAAGTTTACTGGCGGGGTTTGAGGTACGTAAAAATGACATACCTTTTGACAGTTTTGCACATAGAGTGCGCCCTGTATAGATAGTAGCCCCTAAGACTCGATGCGTTGTCAGAAGTGACGGCGTGCCGAGGATCATAATCTCAGTGTTAAGATGTCGTTGTTCCTATTCAGGGGGCGGAGCGTTCGGTGGCTAGCCGGACTGATAGAGTTGCCGAACTGGAGCGGCAACTGGACGTTGCGGATGCAGACATCGCGCTGGTCAATAAGCGACTTGATGAGTCACAAGGTGGGTGGTTCTCCGCGGTCACCTGGTAAGGGAGCTTATGCCCACGCCTTACAACATGTATGTTTGGTGCAGATGGCGCCGCTGCTATCGAGGGCCTTCGGGCAGAGCTTTCTTGAGCCAAGGAGCAAGCCAGAAGGAGTGATGCGGCTGCCTCGAAGGCAGCCGAAGAGCTAAAAGCCGAAAAGGCTGCTCACTGCCGAAGCAGGGAGGAGATAGCCGGAATGGCCGTGAAGCTAAAAGATGCTACCGACCGCTATGAGGTTCTTGAAAGAGAACGCCAGGCGGAGCAAGAGGACCAGAAGAAGGCCACCGCCGAAGCCAAGGATGCCCGTTCTGCAATGCGGGCTATAAAGGAGGAACTGCGTCAGACCGGAGACATTACGGCTGGAAAGCCCTTCCTGCTGCGTAGGAAGTTCACGGATCAGAAGTATGCTCAGTTAGGCCAGTTGTGGGGTGCGGAGGATCCTTATTTGAATTTGGCGGCGAGTGCGGCGGATGCAGTCGTGCACTTCCGAAGCCAAAAGGATCACGAAATGGAAGAGTTTTTTTGGTCTCAATTCCATAGTCCGGGGCGTCCACTTCCGTTAACCGATCGGTTGGCTGAGTGGGCTGAGCTGAATAGGTTGTCCGGACTTGCCATGAAGGATGTCGTGGCTCATTTGTGGCTGGAAAGGCCCAAGCCAAAGAGTTATTTTGGCTTAGTGCAGCAATTCCTTGATGCGGTGCCGCATATCAAGGCGATGAAGCGGTCGGCATGCATAGAGGGTGCACGGATGGCTCTCGCCCGTGTCAAAACATGCGGGGCAGAGATGGACGCCACCGATGTTGCATCCCGAGATTCGGACAGAAACCGATTACCTGTCGAGCACTATTTTGAGGAAGTCCTGCAGGGCGCTCGTTTAATAGAGTCGCAGTGCTCGAAAAACGTTATGTTCAAATGACATGTATGATTTGTAAAACCATATTTATAATGTAAGGGCTTTTTATACTTGTGTGTTCAAGTATTGAAATATCTCCTGTGCGGCCGTTAATGTATACGTGTATATAACCTGAAAGATGGCAGTCTTCGGCTTCAGCCCCCACGCACATGGTGCGGGGGTGTTTGCAAAGAAGCCCATTTTCACACTTAATCCAACGTCTTGGTCCTGTGAAGGAGGTGGTAGCGTAGCAAACTAGGCAACCGGACTATAATGCTTTATCACTTTCACTTAGCCATAGGAGTTCGAAGGTGGGGCTATGATATAGCCCCTAGGGGCACCGCGCTTTCCGAATTCGGGGCGCATGTGTGCCTGACCAGGAAGCGGTCCTTCGTCAAAGCGGAGGAATTCTAAACATTCCAGAAGTCGATCGAGTGGTTGACCAGTCTCTCGCTATATCATGACAATCAGTTTTCGGCTTTCTCTACTGAGGTGCACGCCCGGCCGAACCGGGGCACAATCGCAGTAGTTCTCCTGGTGCCGCGTTAGCCGATGATACGGAACGTAAGGCAGCAAAACACAAGAGCCGGGCAAACCCAACATTTGACCAAAGACATGATTCGGAGCTGATGCATATAAGGCCTAACTCGAGACGCCGAACACTCCCTGAGGTATTCGGTCTTTATGATAACAGGCAGAACAATGCCCTAATCCCCTAGTGTCCAGGTACGGGCGAGAACTTCTGACGTGGCCAATGCCAAAACGCCAGCCTCCTCTTCGGTTGTAGTACGAAACCGGGGGATGTGTGTCAACAAGAGACAGTAAGAAAGGTTTACGCAGGGTCTTAATCTAAAAAGAATCCTTGCAATGGGTCCCTGCTGCACGTCTGCGCCTGTGTCTCCGTTGTGCTGTATCCTGGACGGGTGTAGCACGTGGTTCATCTGTAAAAGAGACGAGCTTAGTTTGGAAAAAATATCGTGCAAAAAATGTATTTAAAACAGAGTATGATTTGGAAGATGAATAAAGTTGAGCTTTATTGGCTCTCGTTGTTCATGCATGCAGCCCCTTGTAAAGAGGTATGCGGCTAGGGAGCCCCTTGTTTATTTATACCGGACTCGCCTAACCGCGTCCGAGGTCTAAATGACCTAATTTTATGGGCTTTGATCAGCAAGGCCGGATTAGTGTGTGGCTGTCGAAGCAGTCTCACGTTTTCCATGGTCGAGGAACACTCGAAGTTACCCTTTAATGAGATTATGCCGCGTGGACCGGGCATTTTAAGTGTAAGAGACGCGTAATGCGGTATTGCGTTAAAGCGGGCGAAAGCTTCGCGTCCCAGTAGTTCTTGATGGCTACTTTTGAATGGGGCGATATGGAAGGTTAGCTTTTCGCGACGGGAGTTGTCGGATGAACTAAACACAACCTCTAGTAGTACAGAGCCTGTACAATTGGCATAAAGGCCTGGCGTCACTCCTTTGATGGAAGTGCTGCTATGGCGAATTTTGGTAGGGTCTATCCCCATTCTGCGAATGGTGTCCTGGTATAGCAGGTTTATATCACCGCCACCATCCATTAGGACTTGTGTGAATTGTAGTCCGTCGATTATGGGATCCAATATCAAAGCGGTCCCTCCTGTGTTTCAAATACTTCTGGAGTAATCCTGATGGTCGAAAGTAATTGGTTTTGACATCCAATTTCGGGACTCCACTAGGGTGGACCGTGCGGCGCGTGCTTTAGTGGGTACCGCACTATTTTTCCTTGTTATCACATGAAGTGAGTTTACTATTTTGACTTCTAGTGGGAAAGTCTTCTGTTTTCCGGTGCGCTGCTTGTGGGATTCGTCATCGTCTTCGCTTGGTGTGTCGAGCCCCTTGTGTTCGGCGTTAAGTCGGCCGGACTGCTTGAAGACCCAACAATCTCTGTGGGTATGGTTTGCAGGCTTCCCGGGGGTACTGTGGATTTGACATATCCTATCCAAGATTTTGTTTAGATTGGATAGCTCGTCACTGTTGTCCTTAAGGGGCAGTGTTTTGTTATTCGGCCGAGAGCTTTTGAACCCGGCGTTGACCGCCGTGCTATTTGGGCCATTTTCCTTATTCCGGCGCTGATCTTTTCTGCGTCGTGCTTTCCCATTTCCATCCCTGACCTCGGATGTACTCGGGTCGCTGGTGCTGCATCTTGCCAGCCAGCTATCTTCCCCCGTGCAAAAGCGGGTCATGAGGCTTGTTAGCGTGGCCATTGTTCTTGGTTTTTCCTGGCCGAGCTGTCTGGCGAGCCATTCATCTCTTACGTTATGTTTAAAGGCTGCTAAGGCTTCGGCGTCCGGACAGTCGACTATTTGGTTCTTTTTGGTGAGGAACCTGTTCCAGAATTTGCGTGCTGACTCTCCGGGCTGTTGAGTTATGTGACTTAAATCGTCTGCATCCAGAGGGCGGACATAAGTCCCTTGAAAATTTGCTCGAAACGCATCCTCGAGCTCTTCCCAGCTTCCAATGGTATTTTCTGGGAGGCTTTTGAGCCAATGCCGAGCTGGCCCTTTGAGCTTGAGGGGTAGGTATTTTATGGCATGGAGATCATCTCCTCTAGTCATATGTATGTGCAGGATGTAATCCTCAATCCAGACTCCGGGGTCTGTTGTTCCGTCGTATGCCTCTATGTTTACGGGCTTGAATCCTGCTGGAAATTCATGATCCAGTACCTCATCGGTGAAACATAGTGGGTGTGCGGCGCCCCTGTATTTAGGTGTGCCGTTATCTTCGAACACTCGGCGTGTTGTATTGCTTCCTGGAGCCTTCTTTTTTGGCCCATAGATGGACCTGACCGGGTCATCCTTTTTGCGAGGATCCTTGCGTGGATCGTGTGCCGGCTTGTGTGCGGCGCCGCTTGCCGCTCTTAGCCTGTCATCTGGTCGTCTATCCGGCCAGGCGGCCTCTTTGTTTTTTGACTGTGGGGGCTCTACGGCCTCCTCGTCAAATTTGGGCAACAGCTTGTGCTTCGGGTAGCTCTTTGCCTGGTGACTATGATCGTGTTTATCTGCGGTCTTGAGTACTTTGCTCCATCTCATTCTGAGTACGTCTTCCGCTGTTTTGAGCTTCCGCTTCTGCTTCTTCAAACTTCTTGCAGTGACGACGAGCCTTTTGTGAAGGTTCTTATGCTCTGGTGATGTGTCCGGCGTGAGATCATCTGGACTGTTGTTTTCGCCGGGGATGGGTTGCTCGTCCAATTCATCCTGTTCGGATGGTTGCTTGGTGGCGTGTTCATCGTCCGCTGGTTCGCCCTGCTCTACGGCTGGGTCAGTATGGGTGCTATTGTTATCGAGGCGGGACTTCGGGCGGTGCTTGCGTCGCCGTTTTGGTTGTTTTTCGGGGGAATTATCCTTCGCCGCGTCCCGTTGTTCCTTGTTATCGCTTCCTTTTGGTGTATCCACCATGTATATGTCGTATGATGAGGTGGCTTTCCAGTGCTCAGTGGGCGCTGGTTCTTGGTCGTCTCCGGCATCATCGTCCATACCGTCGATGTCTTCGGAGTCGAAGTCTAGCATGTCGGTTAGATCGTCGACAGTGGCTACAAAGTGGGTGGTGGGTGGGCTTTGAATTTCTTCGTCGTCCGCATCCCAACCGTCCTGACCGCAGTCCGGCCAGGGCTCTCTTGATAACGAGAGATATTTTAGCGAATTCAAAATGTCGCCGAAAGGTGAGTGTTGAAAGATGTCCGCAGCGGTGAACTCCATGATCAGCGCCAAATCGGATTCGATTGGAAGGGGCGTGGGAGGTTCGGAGTCCGGCGAGGAGTCCGGCACCTCGGAGTCACGAGCTTCACAAGGGACAAGGTCAGTATTCGGCTCCATCACCGTAGAAGTTGCAGCCCCCGAGGCGGTGTCTAGCCACCCGTCCTCGATCTGTGCAGCCGGCTCCGAATTAGGGGTCGGAGCGGACTCGTGTGCGGCCTCCAGGGCACTGTCCGGCAGCAGAGCTAAATCATGCCCATTGTGATAGTGCGGTGCGCTCGGCTGTGGCTCGAATCCGTTGAAGATCAAGTCTCCGCGGATGTCAGCCGTGAAGTTCAGACTTCCAAATCTGACATGACGGCCAGGGGCGTAGCTTTCGATCTGCTCCAGATGGCCAAGCGAGTTGACCCGCAGTGCAAAGCCACCGAATACGAAGATCTGTCCGGGGAAAAAAGTCTCACCCTGGACTACGTCGTTGTTGTTGATGATCGAAGGAGCCATCGAGCCCATTGGTGATGACACAGAGGAACTCTCAATGAGAGCACCAATGTCGGTGTCAAAACCGGCGGATCTCGGGTAGGGGGTCCCGAACTGTGCGTCTAGGCGGATGGTAACAGGAGACAAGGGACACGATGTTTTTACCCAGGTTCGGGCCCTCTCGATGGAGGTAAAACCCTACTCCTGCTTGATTGATATTGATGATATGGGTAGTACAAGAGTGGATCTACCACGAGATCAAGGAGGCTATACCCTAGAAGCTAGCCTATGGTATGATTGTTGTTATTGTTATGTCCGACGGACTAAAACCCTCCGGTTTATATCGACACCGGAGAGGGCTAGGGTTACACAAAGTCGGTTACAATGGTAGGAGATCTACATATCCGTAACGCCAAGCTTGCCTTCCACGCCAAGGAAAGTCCCATCCGGACACGGGACGAAGTCTTCAATCTTGTATCTTCATAGTCTTGGAGTCCGGCCGATGATGATAGTTCGGCTATCCGGACACCCCCTAGTCCAGGACTCCCTCGGGTTTCATGAATCACCATATCCAGAGATTCGTCGACACAGCTTGTTGCTAGATAATCTTTAGTGTGTGAAAGGCATCAAGCTTCCATGTGATGGATGGCTTTTGCAAACCCGACATGCGGCGATGTGGTTCATGCCAACAGAAAATATGCACAACTTGATTCGTGCTGATATCTAGACTGAGCCATGTATTCTACTACTGTAGCACGACCCTCTTTTGTTGGATATTATGTATTGTTGTTAGTTTGAAGAACTCCTATGGTTTGAAGGATAGATACCTTCCTGGGATCAAGTGCATCCTAACTCACCTGCGTAGGATGTACTGATAATGATGATGGAGATGTTGTGCA
>NC_041389.1:102411912-102419105 GCF_002162155.2 Triticum dicoccoides | reverse complement strand
CAAGTGCGTACTTGTTAGTTAAACCTATGTATAAATTGTGACACTAAATACGACTAGTAAGTAGTACAGTAGCAGTACTAGTATTTGTCGGTCAAATTATTCATCATGTCCACACATTGAATTGACGTGACAACACGTTGCGCGTGAGGTGACACAAGAATCCCGACGGCGTGTTCGGGTATTCTGGATTTCAGATTTGGAGTACCACTTATCTGTCGACATCTTTCATCATTCACTTAAAACAGTCGATTGATCATACATTGAGTACCATATAACTGGAATTACCGATGCAAGTCAAAGAAGGATTGGCCGGTGCTGCCGGCTGGCGTCAAGTTCGATCCCATGGATCAGGAGCTGATCGAGCACCTTGAGGCCAAAGTGAGTGCTGACAGCGCGAGATTTCAGTCTCTCATCGATTTGTTCATACCAACCATCGACAGCGAGCACGGCATATGCTACACCCAACCTGAGAAACTTCCAGGTAAGACACCGATCGGCCGTCTACTTGCACAAACATATTCCTTTGTTTATAGCTCTATTTTTCTTTTTAGACGCAAACCTGGTGAAGCAATTACAATTTTATAGTTAATAAAAAGTGAAACAAGTGACTGCAACATGCCAAAGATGTTATGAAAATGCCAACTAGGTACACTAAAACCTGTATTCCACAATACTGCAGGTATCACACTGAGTGGCCTAAGGAAGCATTTCTTCCAACGCGATTCCAGGGCGTTCAAAAGGGGCACGTGGACGCGTCGCAAGATACAGTTAGAGTGCGGCATGCACGCGATGTGGCACAAGACCGGCAATACCTTGCCGGTGATGGTCAACGGCCGGCAGACGGGCAGCAAAAAAGGTTCTAGTGCTGCACACCAACAAGAACTTCGACCAGCAGAGGACCAACTGGGTGATGCACCAGTACCACCTCAGGGACCTTGAGCAAGAGAAGGAGCGGGAACTGGTCCTCTGCAAGATTTTCTACCAAAGGAACACTAGGGCCAGGAGTAAAAAGATTATAAGCTAGTTTGGTATTGGTAGTTGTACTACCTTGTCGTCCGCAAGTTGGTATTGTTGTTAACGATCTTTTGGTATGAACTTGCATTTGCTTCCAACCATCATGCCGAGGGTCGACGTGGATATAAAGTTGAATCATTTGTTTTGAAACGAATTTTCAGGCACCTGATTTTTATTTGATGGGTAGCATAAGCACCCGCCGTTCGAATTCCCAGTTCTCCATTTTTTTTCGAAACAAGTGCATGCACTTATTACCACGATAAAAAACAATATCCGTGTTGCATCCCAGTTATCAGTCTATACTTGCAGAATTCTCTCATTTATTGAGCACGTATATTGTTTTTTCAGGTCGAGCAAGTTTCAACTAGGCTGTAGACTGCCCAGGGTTGGTTTTGTTTTTAACAAGCCTAGCCCATGACGACAACGGGGCACAAAGATCCAGCAGGTATCTACTGGCCTCTGGCCCGCGAGTGTTAGTTATATTTTGTCTTACAACATCCGCAGGCGGTTTTTTACTGAATCAAACACACAGCCCAGTTCTATTTTCCTCTTGAAACGCATGTCCTACATCCGTTTTCTAATCTCTACCTATAGTTTAACTAGTTCATATACACGTATCATTATATTGAAAACACATGCAATTACCTTTTCGTATATACATCCTTATTTTTGTTGTTTTTTCCCACCCAGCGCTGATTTTTTTACCACTGGTTTTCCCTTAAACCAACTCAATTGTCCCACGTCTTATTTGCTTACAAAACAAAACGATTATTTTGGCAAATCAATAAGTTCTTAAAAATGTTTATCAATTCGGGATTACAACAGTTCGGACTCCACCGAAATATGCAAAATAAGGTTGAACTTTTTGACCGTGGTCCTGGGCAGAAAATGGGTTGTAATAAATTACTTAAGAATTAGCAAATGGGCTACAAATTATAAAAAATAGCAAATGGGCTTTATGTTGTCTGCCACATATTTGGAGGCCGACTTGTGGGCCTACTAAGTTCATGCGTACACAAGGTTTCTCAGAAAAGAAACTTAGTCAACAATCGACTCTACCAGTGTCAGACCGTTAGATGTCAATCTAATGGCAATCATGGTTCTTCAGTCTCAGATCTTCGTGCCCCAGCCACCCAAACCAGCGCCGTCGGAACCGCTTGCTCCCGCCTTCCGTGGCCGGCAGTGCTGCCGGGCGGCCTCACGGCCCCATCATACTCGCATCCCTGGCATGTCTACCCCTCTAATCACCCACACCTCCTGTTATTTTCCGGCGACGGCAGCCGAACCAGTCAACCCTCGTACTCTCCACCGCGTGGGCAGCCACTACCGTGTCCTCCCCGGCTTCGTGTCGTTCCCTTCGTAGGCCTCGCCGTCGTCCACCGCCCTGGTGCTCTCGACGCGGCTTTGTCAACGATGTCCATCCAATGGCCGTAGTGCTTCTTCAACCTCTGGTCTTCTTCCCCTAGCAGCCCAAAGCAGCGCCGGTCGTGCCGCATGCTCCTGCCTCCCGTGGCCGGCTGTGCTGCCGCGGAGGCCTCGATGTCCCCATACTACTCCCACCGCTGGCCAGGACATCCCTCCACTCACCCACTCCCCCTGTTATTCTGTGATGACGACAGCCTCACACCGCAGCCGAACCAGTGAAACCTCGTACTCCTCTCCGTGTGGGCATCCACTGTCGCGTCTTCCCCGGCTCCGCATCGTCCCCTTCCAAGGCCTCACCGTCGTCCACCGACGTGGTGCTCTCGGCGCGGCGTGGTCAATGTGGTCAATGACCGACTTCCATCGTAAGTGTACTGTACGTGGAGAGGCTGATAGCTGGGTCCACGGCAGCCGCAAGGAAGTGCCTCCTTATTACGCGCAAAATAATTATTCCTCCACCTGACAGCAAGGACCCACCAGACGGGCCACCAGTACTTCGGGGAAAAAACGTTTCCCCCCAGACTGTTGGGACCCACCAGACGGGCCACCGTATTTCACGAAAAAAACGTTTGCCCCTGACTGCTGGGACCCACCGGACGGACCACCGTATTTCGCGAAAAAAACGTTCCCCTCGCTGTCAGCTTGGACCCACCAGAAGTGCCTCCTTATTACGCACAGAAAAATGAATAATCCCCCTGCTAGCTAGGACCCACCATGGTGGGAGGCTGACTTGTGGGCCTACTAAGTTGACGGGGACGGAGGGCTTTGTCAACTTAGTCAATATGAACGATTCTAGCTCCAGTGACCGTACGATGTCCATCCAACGGCCGTCGTGCTTCTTCAATCTCTGCTCTTCCTGCTCCAGCCGCTCAAACAAGCGTCGGCGAGACTGCCTGCTCCCTCCTCCCCGTGGCCGGCTGTGTTGCCGCGCAAGCCTCATCGCCCCACCGTACTCCCATCGCTGGCCTAGCCATCCCTCTACTCACCCATACCTGCTGTTATTCTCCGGCGAGGGCAGACGAACCAGTAAACCCTCGTACAGTCGTACTCCCCTCCGTGTGGGAAACAACTACCGAGTCTTCCCTGCCTCCGTGTCGTTCCCTTCCTAGGCCTCGCCGTCGTCCACCACCCTGGTGCTCTTAGCGCGACCTGGTCAACGTGGTCAACAACCGACATGCATCTGTACGTGGAGAGGCTGACAGCTAGGTCCATGGCCGCACGCAAGGAAATGCCTCCTTATTACGCGCAAAATAATGATTCCTCTACCTGACATCAGGGACCCACCGAAAGGGCCTCTGTATTTCATGAAAAAAATGTTACCACCGCTGACATCTCGGACCCACCAGCTATATCTTCGCACGCAAGGAAGTGCTTCCTTATTACGCACAAAAAAAATGAATACCCCCTATTAGCTGGGACCCAGTATAGTGGCAGGCTGACTTGTGGGCCTACTAAGTTGACGGGGACGGAGGGCTTTGTCAACTTAGTCAATATGCATGATTCTAGCTCCAGTGACTGTACGATGTCCATCCAACGGCCGTAGTGCTTCTTCAACCTGTGGTCTTCTTGCTCCAGCCGCCCAAACCAGCGCCGGTCGTGCCTCGTGCTCCTGCCTCCTGTGGCCGGCTGCGATGCGGCGGAGGCCTCACCGCCCCCTAATACTCCCACCGCTGGCCGGGCCATCCCTCTACTCACCCACACCCCCTGTTATTTTGCGGTGACGGAAGCCTCACACCGCAGCGAACCAATGAACCCTCGTACTCCTCTATGCGTGGGCATCCACTGCCACGTCTTCCCCGGCTCCGCGTTGTCCCCTTCCTAGGCCTCACCGTCATCCACCGCCATGGTGCTCTCGGCGCGGCGTGCTCAATGTGGTCAATGACCGACTTCCATCAGAAGAGTACTGTACGTGGAGAGGCTGACAGCTGGGTCCACGACAGCCGCAAGGAAGTGCCTCCTTATTACGCGCAAAATAATTATTCCTCCACCTGACAGCAGGGACCCACCGGACGGGCCACCAGTATTTCACGGAAAAAACGTTTCCCCCTGACTGCTGGGACCCACCGAACGGGCCACCGTATTTCGTGAAAAAAACATTTTCCCCTGACTGCTGGGACCCATCGGACGGACCACTGTATTTCGCGAAAAAAATGTTCCCCCCGCTGTCAGCTCGGACCCACCGGAAGTGCCTCCTTATTACGCACAGAAAAATGAATACTCCCCCTGCTAGCTAGGACCTACCATGGTGGGAGGCTGACTTGTGGGCCTACTAAGTTGACGGGGACGGAGGGCTTTGTCAACTTAGTCAATATGAACGATTCTAGCTCCAGTGACCGTACGATGTCCATCCAACGGCCGTCGTGCTTCTTCAATCTCTGCTCTTCCTGCTTCAGCCGCTCAAACAAGCGCAGGCGGGACTGCCTGCTCCCTCCTCCCCGCGGCCAGCTGTGCTGCCGCGCAGGCCTCACCGCCCCACCGTACTCCCATCGCTGGCCCAGCCATCCCTCTACTCACCCACACCTGTTGTTATTCTCTAGCGAGGGCAGACAAACCAGTAAACCCACGTACAGTCGTACTCCCCTCCGCGTGGGAAACAACTGTCGAGTCTTCCCTGCCTCCGTGTCGTTCCCATCCTAGGCCTCGCCGTCGTCCACCGCCCTGGTGCTCTCGGCATGGCCTGGTCAACGTGGTCAACAACTAATATGCATCTGAAGTGGACTGTACGTGGAGAGGCTGACAGCTGGGTCTACGGACGCACGCAAGGAAATGCCTCCTTATTACGCGCAAAATAATGATTTCTACACCTGACATCGGGGACCCACCAAAAGGGCCTCTGTATTTTGTGAAAAAAACGTTACCGCCGCTGACAGCTCGGACCCACCAGCTATATCTTCGCACGCAAGGAAGTGCCTCCTTATTACGCACAAAAATAATGAATACTCCCCCTGTTAGCTGGGACCCAGTATAGTGGCAGGTTGACTTGTGGGCCTACTAAGTTTATAGGGACGGAGGGCTTTGTCAACTTAGTCAATATGCACGATTCTAGCTCCAGTGACCGTACGATGTCCATCCAACGGCCGTAGTGCTTCTTCAACCTGTGGTCTTCTTGCTCCAGCCGCCCAAACCAGCGCCGGTCGTGCCTCGTGCTCCTGCCTCCCGTGGCCGGCTGCAATGCGGCGGAGGCCTCACCGCCCCCTACTACTCCCACCGCTGGCCAGGCCATCCCTCTACTCACCCACACCCCCTGTTATTCTGCGGCGATGGCAGCCTCACACCGCAGCGAACCAGTGAACCCTCCTACTCCTCTACACGTGGGCATCCACTGTCGCGTCTTCCCCGGCTCCGCGTCTTCCCCTTGCTAGGCCTCGCCGTCATCCACCGCCCTGGTGCTCTCGGCGCGGCATGGTCAACATGGTCAAGGAATGGCTTACATCGGACGTGGACTGTACGTGGAGAGGCTGACAGCTGGGTCCACGGCCGGAGCAAGGAAGTGCCTCCTTATTACGTGCAAAATAATTATTCCTCCACCTAACAGTGGGGACCCACAGGATGGGCCATCGTATTTCGCAAAAAAAACGTTTCCCCCTGACTGCTGGGACCCACCAGCTACATCTTCACACGCAAGGAAGTGCGTCCGGGCAGAAAAAACGATCCGCCCCCTGACTGCTGGGACCCACCAGCTACATCTTCGCAGTCAAGTAAGTGCCTGACAGTCGGTACCCACCTGGTCGAAGCGTACGTAGTGTTGTCATTCTGGTCGTGAAGTGTACGTACATATATACTGGTGGATGTAGAGGCGCGCATGTGTCGTAGTAGAGGCGCGCACGTAGCATATACACGTACGTACAGCGGCCAGGGTGCAAGAAAGAAAATACGGCCACGTATGTGTACATATGGGCGGGGCCTCGAACGCCTACTCACGCATACGTACGGCGAGGGATTGTGTTCATGGGGAGGCAACGGAATGCGTCGTGTTCATGGGGAGGCAACTGAATGCGTCGTGTTCATGGGGAGGCAACAGAATGCGTCGTGTTCATCGGGAGGCAACAGAACGCGTGGGAGCGAACCAGCTGGGTCGGAACGGAATGTGTGGTCGTGTTCATCGGGAGGGCTTGGACGGAACAGGCAATAGAAACGAGGCCTAGCGTACCGCACAACGGCGGAAACGGACCTCCTGCGTTCGGAACGGGGTCCTGTTGATCGGGAGGGGTCTGACGTACCGCAAAACGGAGGAAACGGACCTCCTACGGTCGAAATAGGGGTCCTGTTGATTGGGAGGGGTGTGGCGTACCACAAAATGGACGAAACGGACCACCTACGATCAAAATGGGGGTCCTGTTGATCGGGAAGGGTGTGGCGTACCGCAAAACGGATGAAACGGACTTGTGTTGGAGCGCTACGGTCGAAACGGGGGTCCTGTTCATCGGGAGGGGTGTGGTGTACCACAAAACGGGACTCCACGGGATACTGTTCATCTCCACCGTCGACCTCCTCCAGCCTCCACGGGCTACTGTCGACCTCCTCCAGCCTCCACGGGCTCCTGTTCATCCAGCCTCCACCGCGCGCTACTCCACCGGCTACTGTTCAACCACCCCTCCATGGGCACCCCTCCACCGTCTACTGTTCATCCAGCCCTCCACCACACCACGGGGTCCTATTCAACCACCCCTCCACGGGCACCCCTTCACCGTCTACTGTTCATCCAGCCCTCCACACCACGGGTCCTGTTCATCCAGAGACAACACCACCGCTCACTA
>NC_041389.1:102369839-102411664 GCF_002162155.2 Triticum dicoccoides | reverse complement strand
ATCCAATCGATCGGCTTCAGTTAGCAGCAGTAGCGAAGGACTCGCTTGATCGGGTTCAGTTAACAGCCATCGATCGATCGCTCGGGTTCAGTAATGCGTAGCCTGCAGTGCAGTCACTCGGGTTCAGATAGAGCCCAACGCCTCGCTCGGGTTCAGTTAGAGCCAACGCCTCGCACACATGCGTGTACGTGTACGAGAGAAACGCGCATCGCTCGGCCCCCGACCTCCCACCGTAATCGGGAACTCCCCGAAATTTTCCTCGCCCTCGCTTCTACCACGGTTTTTTCCGTCATGGACGGCCCAAAGAATGCCATGCAGCTGCG
Source organism: Triticum dicoccoides (assembly GCF_002162155.2). Classification (NCBI taxonomy): domain Eukaryota; kingdom Viridiplantae; phylum Streptophyta; class Magnoliopsida; order Poales; family Poaceae; genus Triticum; species Triticum dicoccoides. The sequence goes on along the minus strand of NC_041389.1, from coordinate 102,411,341 downwards.
TCTCCGGCCCGCCCAGGATGAAAAGCCCATTTTCTGTCATGATTTTTTGTCATAGAAGTAGGAGCCCACCACATCTATGATGATACCGGGTTTTGTTACAATTATCGTCATAGAAGTGTCATATGTATGACAGAAAAAAAAATCGTTCGGCCCAAAATGTCACGGATGTGTCTTTTTTGTAGTGGAAGGATCTTCATCAGCAGGCCCACCCCCTGCATTTCTTCCAACAACACCTCAACTGAACTTGTAAGAGATCCTTCCTCAAAATTCTCTCCTTCAGACCATCTAATGCTCTTTGGGATTTCTATCAGATCTGTAACTCTGGCCTTGACAAGAATCTTGCCCCTTAAAGCATCTTCCTGCTCCCAATTGATGATTCTACCAAATTTGGCTATCGCAGTGGCTATTTCTTCAGTATTACAGTGATAAAATGGAACCCCTACTATCAGCAACCAACAGACCATGTTAAACTGCATTCTCCTCCAGTTTTCTACCTTCATTGTGTTTGGAAAATGTAATAAAATTGCTTAAGATTGATGATTTGGCTAGGAACATGGATAGAATTTCTCTTCAGATTGATTCTTTAAAAATTAGATCTATTCCAACCAAGCATGATATTAATGAATCTCTGAAAGCTATTAAAACTTTTGTTGATGAGTGCAAAGAAAGAACCGCTAGGATGCATGCTAAGCGAGATTGGTTTGTAAAAGCGTGTTCTTCTAGTTTTCGTGAAAATAATGATGAAGATCTTAAAGTGATTGAAGTGACTCATATTGAACCTTTGTTTTCTATTATAAATCTTGATAAATATGGGACTAGAGATGAGTCAACTTTAGTTAAAAGGCGTCCCATTGATTCAGAGTTTATAGATTTGATGCAAAATTTGATAAAAGTGGGATTGAAGAGGTCAAAACTTTAAGTAGCGATGAACCCACTCTTTTGAATTTCAAGGATTTTAATTGTGATAATTGTTCTTTGATAGATTGTATTTCCTTGTTGCAATCCATGTTGAATTCTCCTCATGCTTATAACCAAAATAAAGCTTTTACTAAACATATCGTCGATGCTATGATGAAATCTTTTGAAGAAAAACTTGAGTTGGAAGTTTCTATCCCTAGAAAGCTTTATAATGAATGGGAACCTACTACTAAGATTAAAATTAAAGATTATGAGTGTCATGCTTTGTGTGATTTGGGTGCTAGCATTTCCATGATTCCAAAAACTTTATGTGATGTGCTAGGTTTTCATGAATTTGATGATTGTTCTTTAAATTTGTATCTCGCGGATTCCACTATTAAGAAACCTATGGAAGAATTAATGATGTTTTATTGTTGCAAATAGGAATTATGTGCTCATAGATTTCATTGTGCTTGATATAGATTGCAATACTATTTGCCCTATTATTCTTGGTAGAACTTTCCTCAGAATGATTGGTGCAATTATTGATATAAAAGAAGGAAACATTAGATTTGAATTTCCGTTAAGGAAGGGCATGGAACACTTTCCAAGAAAGAAAATTAAGTTGCCTTATGAATCTATTATGAGGGCTTCTTATGGATTTAATGCCAAATATGACAATACCTAGACCTATGTTTTATGCCTAGCTAAGGGCGTTAAAAAATAGCGCTTGTTGGGAGACAACCCAATTTTATTTTCCTATTTTTTGTTTTTTGTTCAGTTTTTCAATAAATTTATCATCTAGCCTCTGGTTAGATATGTTTTGGTTTTTTAATTAGTGTTTGAGCCAAGTAAGACCTTTGGGATGGCTTACGGTGATATTTTAATTTGATCTTGCTGAAAAACAGAAACGTTCGTGCTCAGTGAAATAATTTTCGAAAATCACAAAAGAGTGCTTTTGATCTGAATTTTTTACACAAGGTTTATATACAAATTACCCAGGTTATCCTAATTTTTCGGAATTTTTGGAGTTATAGAAGTATTCCAAGTTTCCAGATTTCTACGGACTGTTCTGTTTTTGATAGATTTTGTTTTCTTTGTGTTGTTTGCTTATTTCAATGAAACTATGGGTAGTATCGGGGGGTATGAACCATGGAGAAGTTGGAATACAATAGATATTACACCAATATAAATAAAGAATGAGTTCACAATAGTACCAAGAAGTGCTGATTGATTTTCTTATACTAACGGATCTCATGAGTTTTCTGCTGAGTTTTGTGTTGTGAAGTTTTCAAGTTTTGGGTAAAGATTTGATGGACTATAGAATAAGGAGTGGCAAGAGCCTAAGCTTGGGGATTCCCAAGGCAACCTAAGGTAATATTCAAGGACATCCAAGCATCTAAGCTTGGGGATGCCCCGGATGGCATCCCCTCTTTCGTCTTCATCTATCGGTAAATTTACATGAGGCTATATTTTTATTCACCACATGATATGTGTTTTGCTTGGAGCGACTTGTATGATATGAGTATTTGATTTTTAGTTTGCCACAATCATCCTTGTTGTACACACTTTTTGGGAGGGACACGCATGAATCGTGATTTATTAGAATACTCTGTGTGCTTCACTTATATCTTTTGAGCTAGGCAATTTTGCTCTAGTGCTTCACTTATATATTTTTAGAGCATGGCAGTGGCTTTATTTTGTAGAAATTGTTGAACTCTCAAGCTTCACTTATATTATTTTGAGAGTCTTTCTAAACAGCATGGTAATTTGCATAGGTTATGAATTTAGTCCTAATATGATGGGCATCCAAGAGGGATATAATAAAAACTTACATATAAAGAGCATTGAATACTATGAGAAGTTTGATTCCTTATGATTGCTTTGAGATATAAACATGGTGATATTAGAGTGATGCTAGTGAGTAATTGTGGATTGATAAAAATACTTGTGTTAAAGTTTGTGGTTCCTGTAGCATGGACGTATGGTGAACCGTTATGTTATGAAGTCGGAGCATGATTTATTTATTTATCGTCTTCCTTATGAGTGGCGGTCGGGGACGAGCGATGGTATTTACCTACCAATCTATCCCCCTTGGAGCATGCGTGTATTACTTTGATTCAATGACTAATAGAATTTTACAATAAGTATGTGAGTTCTTTATGACTAATGTTGAGTCCACGGATTATACGCACTCTCACCCCACTGGTATCGTAAAGTGCTATACAAACGGTTTTTAACCCTTTTCCACGATGGCATTTGAAACCGACGCTAAGTGAGTGTGGGCGATAGGGGGGTCCTTCCCACATGACCCAGAAACCGTCGGGGATGGGCGAGTGGCTACTGACGTTCGCCATACAATAAACGTATGAGAAGTCGGCCCAGTCCCACACGTTACATCTCGATGTTACGTTTCTGATCAGAGAGACATCCGAAATGATTACGCCGCTATAGTTGTGTGAAAAAGGTGGACATCAACATTTAATCATCCGATATGTTTGTGATAGGTACGTTATCACACACGGTTCAAGAATGTAAAATGTGTGTGATGCCTCTACTAACGACAATGTGTACATTTTCATAACTGTGTGTGATTGGTATTCCTATCACACATGCACACTGGTTTGAAAAGTTTGCCGTGTTACCATGAATCACACATGCATATGAGACGAAACCGTGTGTGCGACCGTCGGGCATCGCAAACGTTTCACGTCAAAGAACTATTTGTTTTCTTTTTTCATCGCACACGTTGTTTTCTTTTGAACCGTCTACACATTATTTTATTCGCTACTGTACATTTTTTTGGCTGTAATTTATTATTCGAATTGAAATTTTGAAATATGAAATGTGCAATTCAAATTCTCAGCATAATGGTTCAACGACGAATCCATAAATAAAATTGTCAGTACAATATGTTCAGTAATTACAGGATTAGACATCAATGAACTATGATGAACCGCAATATCTATAGGCGGTAAAGGTGAAGAGACAAGTGTAAATCATTTTGACTGCTGATGGTGTTGAAGAAGCGGAATGCCCATAATGTGCCTTCCTGCATGCAATAGGCACGAACAACTTTGGTCTAACCCCTTGTGACGATCGCCCGTCCATCCTTCACCGCCTTCAAGAAGACTTCTAGAGCATTATCATGGTAGCATGAATTATATACTTTAACCTTAGTTGCCTCCACTCCGGTCATGTAGTTTGCAAGGTAATCATCAGTAAATAGCTTCGGAAACCACTGAAAAAGAGAAAAATATCAGATCATGAGGTCTAATAGAGTAACTTGTTGTGGGCAGGGGAAAACGCCACACATTACTTACCATCCTAAAATTCACTGTTGTCTTGGACAAAGTGTAAATAAAGAGCTTAATTCCCATCACCCGTTTCTTTCGCCTAACAATCTTTCTTAGTTTCCTCACTTGACGCTTGTTCATGAATATCTCATTGCCTCATACGCAAAAGGGATTGAAGCGTGGATCAGTAATGCTCATATATGTACCTACAAGCAACCAGTAAATGTTAGAAGTGAAACTGAGATTGCACAAATGATATAAAATACAACTACCTACATTCCTAAGTACAAGTATTTTTAGAGATTTCAATATGAACTACATACGGATGTATATAGAATTATAGATATAGTTTAGATTAGAATCTAGATTCACTCAATTTGCTCCTTATGTAGTCTATATTGGAATCTCTAAAAATACGTAAATTTAGAAATAGATGGTGTATAAGACATGGGATGCATCTAACCTCGACGGCAAACAACAGCATCGCCCATTGTAGCCATGTGTAAGTACATGGAAAGCCAATGTTAACTACAACAGGGTTAACATCCACAAAAAATAGCAAATAGTAATAAAACGGCAGCATCTGTAGTGATATCTTCATTGTGAAAGAGTAGCACGGTAGCAAAAGGACGGATTAAAAAATGGATACAACTGTTAATTGCAACAGGCTTAACAACATCCTAATTCATGTTTTGTATGTTTGTAGCCATTGAAATACAAATGTTAATTGCAACAGGCTTAATGGATATTGAAACTGGTACTGATAAAAATGCAATCGGCAGAGTTAAACATCACAAGGCAGGTGCTGCTAGAGCAGATAATGGCTCAGTTGTCTATAAAAAGGTAGGGAAAATAGCTAAAACGTGTTAGGCATGTTTATTACAAGATGTTGAAGACATCGATCGTACAAAACATAGTCATTAATTGCAACTGGTATTGGTAAGATTGAACTGGTGAGTTCATACTTGGTAAGTCCTGAGAGCTAGTTGCTGGGGCACTTCATCTTGGCTAGAGCCCGCCCAAAGTAAGCGGCAGCGGAGGCGAGCTCTTCCTTTGGGTCGAAGCATGGATCAGTTCCCTCGGCATGTGTACCTACAAGAAGCAAGTCAATGTTAGAAGCCAAACTGCAATTGCAAAAATGATGTAAAATACTGTAAGACATGGGATGCAGCTAACCTCGACGACAAACAACAGCATCGCCCGTTATGGCCCTGCGTAAGTACATGGATAGGCATGTTAAGTACAGCAGGGTTAGCATCCACCAAAAATAGCAAATGGGCAGCATCTCTAGTAATATCTTCATTGCGGAGAGTAGCATGGTAGAAAAGGGACAGATTAAAAAATGGATACAAGTGTTAATTGCAACAGGATTAACAGCATCCTAAGTCATGTTTTGTAAGTTTGTAGCCATTGAAATACAGCTATTTAAAAATGGATTCAACTGTTAATTGCAACAGGCTTAATAGCCATTGAAACTGGTACTGATAAAAATGCAATTGGCAGAGTTAAACATCACAAAGCAGGTGCTGCCAGAGCAGATAATGGCCCAGTTGTCTATAAAAGGATAGGGAAAGTAGCTAAAACGTGTTGGGCATGTTTACTTGAACATGCTTAATACATCGATCGTACAAAATATAGCCATTAATTGCAACTGGTATTGGTAAGATTGAACTGGTGAGTGCATACTTGGTAAGTCCTGAGAGGTAGTTATTGGGGCACTTCATCTTGGCCAGAGCCCACCCAAAGCCAGTGGCGGCGGAGGCAAGTAGTTCCTCCGGGTCGAAGCATGGATCAGTGCCACTGACATGTGTACCTACAGGCAACCAGTAAATGGTAGAAATTAAACTGCAATTACACAAATTATGTGAAATAATGTAAGACATGGGATGTAGCTAACCTCGACGGCAAACAACAACATCGGCTGTTATGACCCTGCGTAAGTACATGGACAGGTATGTAAAGTACAACAGGGTTAGCATCCACCGAAAATAGCAAACGGGCAGCATCTCTAGTGATATCTTGAGTCATGTATTGTAAGTTTGTTACTAGTATTGGTGAAATTGAACTAGACAATTAATACTAGAACATCACACAGTGTTTAGTACTGAAATAAACAAGGCATGAACATGCTTAATACATCAACCGTACAAAACATATCCATTACAAGTGGTATTGGTAAGATTTAGCTAGTCAGATCATACCTGTTAAGTCCTGGGGGTAGTCGTCGGGGCACTTCTTCTAGGCCAGATCCTGCACCATGTCAGCGGCAGTAGAGGCGAGGTGTTCCTTCGGGTCAACACGCACAGCGGCCATCACGCCATGGACCGCCATCAGCTCCTCGAGCTCCACGTGATATGTGGTTGGGCTTGCTCGGTAATGCTCTGGAGGTATTGGCAGTGGGGATTTGGAGGAATGAGGATGTTTCGCAGGCGCCATTTAAGCAATCAGGCCAGGGCCATGATAGAGATCGGTGGGTTACCTGACTGGATCCAAGCAGAACGTAGATGTGGTTGAAGTTGTGGTTGCGGCGGTGGTGGTTTGAGCTGCCTATTGGGGGCGTGGGGGGAGGTGGGGGTGGGAGGTACCGAGGAAATTTGATGGGTGGGGATGTGGTTGGAGGAATAAATTCTGAAATCGTGCGCCTAATGAAATTTTGCTGCGAAACTTGAAGCTTGGGCGGGGGAAACACACAACACAGACGAAGCGCGTAAAATACTCATGTGCGAGAAAATAGAAAATTGGCAGAACCCGTCTCCAAACAAAATGTACATGTGTAGTCAATTTTTCGGTCAATGGTACGCCTGGTTTATTAGGAACCATCACATAGGTAACTGACTTATGGATCATTAATGCAAAAGAACACACACGGGTACTGATATGTCTCCAACGTATCTATAATTTATGAAGCATTCATGCTATTATATTATCTGTTTTGGATGTTTATGGGCTTTACTAAGCACTTTTATATTACTTTTGGGACTAACCTATTAACCGGAGGCCCAGCCCATATTGCTGTTTTCTTGCCTATTTTAGTGTTTTGAAGAAAAGGAATATCAAACGGAGTCCAAATGAAATGAAACCTTCGGGAAAGTTATTTTTGGAACGGAACCAATCCAGGGTACTTGGAGTGCACGTAAGGGAAGCTTCGAGGTGGCCACGAGGCAGGAAGGTGCACCCACCTCCCCTGGGTGCGCCCCCACCCTCGTGGGCCCCTCGTGGCTCCCCTGGCCGACTTATTTATCCTATATATCTCCATATACCCTAAAAACATCGGAGAGCACAATAGATCGGGAGTTCCGCCGCCGCAAGCCTCTGTAGCCATCAAAAACCTCTTGGGAGCCCGTTCCGGCACCCTGCCGGAGGGGAATCCCTCACCGGTGGCCATCTTCATCATCCCAGCACTCTCCGTGACGAGGAGGGAGAAGTTCACCCTCGGAGCTGAGGGTATGTACAAGTAGCTATGTGTTTGATCTCTCTCTCTCTCTTGTGTTCTTGACTGTGCACGATCTTGATATATCGCGAGCTTTGCTACTATAGTTGGATATTATGATGTTTCTCCCCCTCTACTCTCTTGTAATGGATTGAGTTTTCCCTTTGAAGTTATCTTATTGGATTGAGTCTTTAAGGATTTGAGAACACTTGATCTATGTCTTGCTGTGCTTATCCGTGGTGACAATGGGATATTCACGTGATCTACTTGATGTATGTTTTGGTGATCAACTTGCAGGTTCAATGAACTTATGCATAGGGGTTGGCACACGTTTTCGTCTTGACTCGCCGGTAGAAACTTTGGGGCACTCTTTGAAGTACTTTGTGTTGGTTCAATAGATGAATCTGAGATTGTGTGATCTATATTGTATAATCATGCCCACGGATACTTGAGGTGACATTGGAATATCTAGGTGACATTAGGGTTTTGGTTGATTTGTGTCTTAAGGTGTTATTCTAGTACGAACTCTATGATGGATCGAATGGAAAGAATAGCTTTGTGTTATTTTACTACGGACTCTTGAATAGATCGATCAGAAAGGATAACTTTGAGGTGGTTTTGTACCCTACCATAATCTCTTCGTTTGTTCTCCGCTATTAGTGACTTTGGAGTGACTCTTTGTTGCATGTTGAGGGATAGTTATATGATCCAATTATGTTATTATTGTTGAGAGAACTTGCACTAGTGAAAGTATGAACCCTAGGCCTTGTTTCCTACCATTGCAATACCATTTACGCTCACTTTTATCATTAGTTACCTTGCTGTTTTTATATTTTCAGATTACAAAAACCTATATCTACCATCCATATTGCACTTGTATCACCATCTCTTCGCCGAACTAGTGCACCTATACAATTTACAATTGTATTTGGTGTGTTGGGGACACAAGAGACTCTTTGTTATTTGGTTGCAGGGTTGTTTGAGAGAGACCATCTTCATCCTACGCCTCCCACGGATTGATAAACCTTAGGTCATCCACTTGATGGAAATTTGCTACTGTCCTACAAACCTCTGCACTTGGAGGCCCAACAACGTCTACAAGAAGAAGGTTGTGTAGTAGACATCAAGCTCTTTTCTGGCGCCGTTGCCGGGGAGGTGAGTGCTTGAAGGTATATCTTCAGATCTTGCAATCGAATCTTTTTGTTTCTTGTTTAATCAATAGTTTATTCTATAAAAGAAAACTACAAAAAAATGGAATTGAGCTTGTCTCATACGCTTCATCTTTTTAATATCTTTCGTAAGTATGATGAAAAGGAAAGTTGTGCTCAAGTGCTAGAAGAAGAAGTCTATAAAATGTTTGGTACTAAATCTTTGAATGATGAGCATGATTGCAATGTTGTTAGTATGAACTCTTTGAATATCCATAGTACTAATGATGATTGCACTAGTTATGATGAAAATGTCTCCTATAAGCATGTCAATTTTTGTGGAGTGCATTGGGTTTGCAAGTACACACCAAATAGGGAAGATAGATATTGCAAGAGGCATAAGCATTTAGAAACTAAATTGTTGCAAGAAAGGCTTGATGTTTGTGCTGAAAAATTCAATATTTTTTGCCATCCTTGGGAACTTTGCAATGAACATGGTCATTTAAATCTCCAATGCAAATTGTTTCATGATCGAATGGTGTCCAAAAATTGTGATAACTTGATTACCCTTGAGCATCATAAAGAGCTTAGTCTTCTTTTGGGGTATGAAGAAATGAAACGTATAACTGAGGGTATTCCAAAATTTAATCTTGATAGATTTCTTGATTTTGATCTAGAGAAGATTTATATGTATTGTGCGGTGAATTGCATTGAAAATCCTTATATTGCCAATTACATAAAGAAAAAAAGAAAATAGAAGATGAAGAGAACACTAATGAAAGGGAAGAGACTTCCCAATATCCTCCTATTATTTCTTATGATGAATCAGGTAACGAGGAGGAGCTTTCTATTCAACCAATCTCATCAATAAGGAGCTTATAGAAGAAGGTTGAACCCACACATAATGTTAAGAAGAAAAAGAAAAGATGGAGCAGCAAAGGTAGAAAGGTATTTCTCCCAAATGATGTTGCTCCTAATACTCATTGTGATGATGATAATTGCTATACTATTGGTGCTATCCATACTATTAATGATGAGAGTAATTATGCTTATGATATGAAAGGGCCCAAGCTTGGGGAAGCTATGTTTGATGAGGATGGAATATTTGAGAATATATTTGCTGAAGTTAATGTTTGTCCCAAGCTTGGGGATGCTACGTTTAATGAAGATAACATTTTTAGCCTCCCAAGTTTTGATATGCAAAGTTGTTATGATGATAGCATGCCTCTTACCTATGATGATTATATTGATGAAAGTGGGTTTGGAAGAGTGTCAACTTTAGGAAGTAATGATCCCACTATTTTGGAGGATGTTGAATCTTATTGTGATAAATATGAAAGTGGATTTGGAGAGGTCATGACTTTATTTAGTGATGATTCCACTATCTTGGAAGAGGTTTCAATCGATTATGATGAGAACAAAATTGCTACTTATGATGATTATTGTGATGAAAATTATGATATAAAAAGTAGTGATGATTATATTTATAAAACTTTTCATGATTATGATTACCCTATTTCTGCACATTACTCTTTTAATGTGGAAACAATTTTTAGTATTCGAGTCTCTTATGATACTCCCACTATTCCGAATAAGAAGAATTTTGCTTATGTGGAGAGTAGTAAATTTTCTATGCAAGTAGATCATGAAAAGAATGCTTTAGGTCCTGGTTATATTGTTGAATTCATTCATGATGCTACTGAAAATTATTATGAGGGAGGAACATATGCCTGTAGGAATTGCAATAATATCAAGTTTCCTCTCTTTGTGTTGAAAATCTTAAAGCTATGCTTGTTTTGCCTTCCTATGCTAGTTGATTATTGTTCCAATAAGTTGTTTGCTCACAAAATCCCTATGCATAGGAAGTGGGTTAGACTTAAATGTGTTAGTAATATTCTTCATGATTCTCTCTTTATGTTTCAATTCTTATCTTTTATGTGAGCATCATTGAAATCATCATGACTAGCTAGAAAGGCATTAAAGAAAAGCGCTTGTTGGGAGACAACCCAATATTTACCTTTACTGTTTTTGAGTGCCCACATGATTATGCTACTGTATTAATCATGTTTTATAGCTTTTTTTCAATAAAGTGCCAAGTAAGACCTTTAGGATAGCTTACGATGATAGTTGTGTTGATCCTGCTGAAAATCAGAAACTTTTTCACCAGTAAATTAGTTTTGATAATTCACAGAAACGTGATTTTGATCTGATTCTTTTTGCTCTGGATCGGTACACAAATGTATCAGGTTTTCCTAATTTGTTAGGATTTTTGGAGTTCCAGAAGTATACATTTGATACAGATTACTATAGACTGTTCTGTTTTTGACAGATTCTGTTTTCTATGTGATGTTTGCTTATTTTGATGAATCTATGAGTAGTATCGGAGGGTATGAACCATAGAGAAGTTGGAATACAGTAGATATTACACCAATATGAATTTACAATGAGTTCACAACAGTACCTAAGTGGTGGTTTATTTTCTTATACTAACGGAGCTTACGAGTTTTCTGTTGAGTTTTGTGTTGTGAAGTTTTCAAGTTTTGGGTAAAGATTCGATGGACTATGGCATAAGGACTGGCAAGAGCCTAAGCTTGGGGATGCCCAAGGCACCACAAGGTGATATTCAAGGACAACCAAGATCCTAAGCTTGGGGATGCCCCGGATGGCATCCCCTCTTTCGTCTTCGTTCATCGGTAACTTTACTTGGAGCTATATTTGTATTCACCACATGCTATGTGTTTTGTTTGGAGCGTCATGTTGTTTTATTTTGTTTTGCTTGCTGTTTGAATAAAATACCAAGATCTGAAATTCTTAAATGAGAGAGAGTCTTCACATAGTTACATAATTATTTAACTATTCATTGATCTTCACTTATATCTTTTTGGAGTAGTTTGTCATTTACTCGTGTGCTTCACTTATATCCTATGAGTAAATGGTTGAATGAGTTGAATGTCATAAATCTGAAATTATATATTTTTCATGCTTACCCCGTTGGGAGTAATGACTTCACATCTAAGAAGTAGAGGTAGTAAATTTATTGAAGGTTAGCAAGCATTGTATTGGTCACTTGAACAATTCATGAAAGAATATTTAAGAAAGAGAAATTTCACATATAAATATACTATCTTAGACATCTTCTATGATTGTGAGCCCCATTAATTATTTTCAAACCTGAGCAAATTAGTTGAAGTTGGACAAGGAAGACAACGTAATGAGTTATGCTTGGGTGTATTTGTATAGAAGTTATATTGTTATAGATCCTACAACATGTGGTGCTTGCTTTTTAGAATCCTTTGCTAGCCAAAATATCTGTACTAAGCGGGAATACTGCTTGTGCATCCAAATTCCTTGAACCAAGTTTCTTCCATGAGTGTACACCATACCTACCTATATGTGGTATTTACCTGCCATTCCAAGTAAATTTGCATGTGCCAAACTCTAAACCTTCAAATAATAATATGTTTTGTATGCCCGAATCGCTCATGTAGTTGGACGGCACCCGTTGTTGATAGTTGGACAAAACTTCCCCAGTATTGTTGATAGTTGGACGGCACCCATTGTTTCGCACAAGCCGTGGAGTGTGATTCTTGGTGGAGGGAGAGTAAAATATTTACCTTTCTGTTTGGGAACCGCCTATAATGTATCTAGTATGGAAGATATTGGGAACTCTTGGTTGTTATGTTGACAATGAAAGCATACCTCTCAAAATTATTTTCATCTCTATTTCAAAATTGAGCTCCGGCACCTCTGCAAATCCCTGCTTCCCTCTGCGAAGGGCCTATCTTTTACTTTTATGCAAGAGTCAGTAGTATTCCTTCTCATTCCTACCTACTCTTTAGTTGGCAAGCATCGTGTGTTGGGGAAAGATCTAAGCATATATGGCCATGCAAATATATTTGATCATGAATTATTATTGCTGACAATTATCTATATGATAAGTGAGTTGGGAGGCGACACACTAAGCCCCTATCTTTCTCTGTGTTCGATGGATGCTATTTGTTCTAAGAATATGCTTTGAGTGGTAGCAATCATGGAAGACTATATGATAGTTGAGTATGTGGAGTTTGCTAAATCAAAGCTCTGACATAGACCCTTCCTGAAAATAAGATGAACTGTAATTGTTTGATGACTGACAATGAAGTTTGCTAGTTTTCAAGAAAGTTTATGGTCTATGCTTTAACATGTGAATAGCTTGTTACTTGATCTTGAGAAGTTTTATGAGATGAACTAATGTTATGACATATAATCATGCTAGAAAAGGTGATTGAAATTATCATTGATCAAACTTGTGCACCTTCTAGCATTCACACTTCATAAATTCTTTCTTTTATCATTTACCTACTCGAGGACGAGCAGGAATTAAGATCGGGGATGCTGATACGTCTCCAACGTATCTATAATTTATGAAGCATTCATGCTATTATATTATCTGTTTTGGATGTTTATGGGCTTTACTAAGAACTTTTATATTATTTTTGGGACTAACCTATTAACCGGAGGCCCAGTCCATATTGCTGTTTTCTTGCCTATTTAAGTGTTTCGAACGAAAGGAATATCAAACAGAGTCCAAACAGAATGAAACCTTCGGGAAAGTTATTTTTGGAACGGAAGCAATCCAGGGGACTTGGAGTGCACGTAAGGGAAGCTTCAAGGTGGCCACGAGGCAGGGAGGCGCGCCCACCTCCCCTGGGCGCGCCCCCCACCCTCGTGGGCCCCTCGTGGCTCCCCTGACCGATTTCTTTCGCCTATATATCTCCATATACCCTAAAAACATCGGAGAGCACAATAGATCGGGAGTTCCGCTGCCGCAAGCCTCTCTAGCCACCAAAAACCTCTCGGGAGCCCATTTCGGCACCCTGCCGGAGGGGGATCCCTCATCGGTGGCCATCTTCATCATCCCGGTGCTCTCCATGACGAGGAGGGAGTAGTTCACCCTCGGGGCTGAGGGTATGTACTAGTAGCTATGTGTTTGATCTCTCTCTCTCTCTCTCTCGTGTTCTTGACGTCACACGATCTTGATGTATCGCGAGCTTTGCTACTATAGTTGGATCTTATGATGTTTCTCCCCCTCTACTCTCTTGTAATTGATTGAGTTTTCCCTTTGAAGTTATCTTATCGGATTGAGTCTTTAAGGATTTGAGAACACTTGATGTATGTCTTGCCATGCTTATCTATGGTGACAATGGGATATTCACGTGATCTACTTGATGTATGTTTTGGTGATCAACTTGCGGATTCAATGAACTTATGCATAGGGGTTGGCACACGTTTTCGTCTTGACTCTCCGGTAGAAACTTTGGGGCACTCTTTGAAGTACTTTGTGTTGGTTGAATAGATGAATCTGATATTGTGTGATGCATATCATATAATCATGCCCACGGATACTTGAGGTGGCATTGGAGTATCTAGGTGACATTAGGGTTTTGGTTGATTTGTGTCTTAAGGTGTTATTCTAGTATGAACTCTATGATAGATCGAACAGAAAGAATAGCTTTGTGTTATTTTACTACGGACTCTTGAATAGATCGATCAGAAAGGATAACTTTGAGGTGGTTTTGTACCCTACCATAATCTCTTTGTTTGTTCTCCGCTATTAGTGACTTTGCAGTGACTCTTTGTTGCATGTTGAGGGATAGTTATATGATCCAATTATGTTACTATTGTTGAGAGAACTTGCACTAGTGAAAGTATGAACCCTAGGCCTTGTTTCCTACCATTGCAATACCGTTTACGCTCACTTTTATCATTAGTTGCCTTGCTGTTTTTATATTTTCAGATTACGAAAACCTATATCTACCATCCATATTGCACTTGTATCACCATCTCTTCGCCGAACTAGTGCACCTATACAATTTACAATTGTATTTGGTGTGTTGGGGACACAAGAGACTCTTTGTTATTTGGTTGCAGGGTTGTTTGAGAGAGACCATCTTCATCCTACGCCTCCCACGGATTGATAAACCTTAGGCCATCCACTTGAGGGAAATTTGCTACTGTCCTACAAACCTCTGCACTTGGGGGCCCAACAACGTCTACAAGAATAAGGTTGTGTAGTAGACATCAGGTACGACATAGAAACCGTGTGTTTTGTGATCTTATAATAATTAACGCAAAAAAACGCACACGGGCACACATGCTAATCAATGCTCAAAGCCCTCAAAGGATGCTCTTGCCGACATTGTACGTTAATACTACAAACTTAAAGTACTACAGGTAATTTGCTCTAATACTACAAATTTAAACTACTTCTCGCATGCTGCCATCGGCGCATGCTGGCCAGACGCCGACGTTCTCCTTCCTGGCCTTGTAGGCGGCAGCCCACCGAGCTTCGATCTCCGGCAAGCTCTCCTCACCACCGTGTGTGGCCTCTTCTTTCTTGCGGCGACGGGACTCTCTTTTCTTGACTACTTTTTGCCTTCTCTGATCCTCCTATGCGGCTTTGGCCGCCTCTAGATCCACCGCCCATTCGGCCATGGCAGCGTCAAAGTCCGCCCACGTAACTGTGTGGCCACCGGCGGCGATGAACTAGGCACGGCGAGATGCCATTGCTTCCTTCCCATGTGTGCGGTCACGGGCGGCGAGGAACGCGGCACGGCGGGATGCCATCGCTTCCCTACCAGTTATTGTGCACCACGGTGCCATGAACAATGCTTGGAGAGAGCTCTCGGACGGAGGGGCCGGGCAGCCGTACAATGCAGTGGTTTTTAAGAGCTCAACGACAAACGACAAAGGAAATTTGGCTTCCCTTACAATTTAGCTCATTCATTATCACACACGGTTCATCTCTGTCGCTTCCGGAAACAGTGTGCCCTGATGCTATTGTGTGTAGCTTTATGATTGGGCGGAACCCCAGCGTGGATCGCCCATGTGCACCGTAGGATGCGCCACGATCAAACGGCAATCCACGTCCCTCACATCACATCCGCGCAGTTGTAGCTGGATTGGATTTAGATGCGCCAAATGCCTAGAAAATGCACATAATCCCCTAAATATGGTAAATGAGCCCGGAAAAATGCCAAATTTGAACATGGTGATTGCAGGGTGTATGTTC
Source organism: Triticum dicoccoides (assembly GCF_002162155.2). Taxonomy (NCBI): domain Eukaryota; kingdom Viridiplantae; phylum Streptophyta; class Magnoliopsida; order Poales; family Poaceae; genus Triticum; species Triticum dicoccoides. The sequence continues at coordinate 102,395,519 of NC_041389.1, read as the reverse complement.
TTCGTAGAAAAAAAACTCCAGGCAAAGAACAAAGAAAAATTGGATTCCCCTTTAATCTTGGTGATTTCCCTCTCGAAAGCATGGAACTTCCCCGACGATGGTTCGATTTATGAAGGGCATGCATGATGACATAAGACAAACCTTCTCAAATTTTTAACAGGGGATGGTGAGGTCATACCATGGCACCATGCCAGGCATCATGTTTTTCAAGCATTTATTTTATTTTTCTATAGTTGAAAACCCAATAAACAAACGTTTGTGGTTGACTATTGCCACACATTTCATCGAAATATCTGTCCATTCCTTGTAAAAGGCATGAGAATTTACTAAATGGCACGAGCATCATTTTCTAGGCCGTTCTTGTGCACCCTTTCATGCACCAATTGTTTGAACTTGAATTATGTGCATTAATGCCTAGAAAATGCACATAATCCCCTAAATATGGTAAATGAACACGAAAAAGTGTCAAATTTGAACGCGGTGATTTGCAGGGTGTATGTTCATCATAGTAAAAAAACTCATGGACAAAGGACATAGGAAATTTGGAACCCCCCCTTCAATCTTGGTGATTCCCCCCTTGAAACCATGAAACTTCCTCAGTGATGGTTCGATTTATGGAAGGCGTGCATGACGACATAAGGAAAACATTCTCAAATTTTTACCAGGGCACGGTGAGGCCATACCATGGCACCACGCCAGGCGTCATGTTTTCCAAGCATGTATTTCATTTTTGTATAGTTGTTAACGCAGTAAACGACGCGTTTATGGTTGACTATTGCCACACATTTCCTTGAAATATCTGCCCATTCCTTGTAAAAGGCATGAGAATGTACTAAATAGCACGAGCATGGTTTTCTAGACCGTTCTTGTGCACCTTTTCATGCACCGATTGTTCGAATTTGAATTGTGTTCATTAATGCCTAGAAAGTGCAAATAATCCCCTAAATATGCTAAATGAGCCTGGAAAAATGTCAAATTTGAACACGTTGCATCTGAGGCAGTATGTTGATTGTTGGAAAAAACTAAATGACAAACTAGGATGGAAATTTGGATGCCCCTTCAATCTTGGTGATTTCCCTCTTGAAAGCATGGAACTTTCTCGGTGATGGTTCGATTTATGAAGGGCGTGCATGACGACAGTAATCAAACTTTCTCAGCTTTTAACCAGGGCATGGTGAGGCCATACCATGATGGCACCATGCCAGGCGTCATGTTTTTCAAGCACATATTTCATTTTTCTATAGTTGCTAACCCAGTAAATGACGCGTTTTGGTTGACTATTGCCACGCATTCCCTTGAAATCTCTGCCCATTCCCTGTAAAAGGCTTGAGAATTTACTAAATACCATGAGTATGGTTTTTCCAGACTGTTCGTGTGCACCTTTTCATGCACCGATTGTTTGAATTTGAATTATGTGGATTAATGCCTAGAAAATGCACACAATCCCCTAATATAGTAAATGAGCCTTGAAAAATGACAAATTTGAGCACGTTGCATTCGAGGGGGTATGTTGATTGTAGAAAAAACTGAATGAAAAGCTAGGAAGGACATTTGGATTCCCGACCCCTTCAATCTTGCTGATTCCCCTCGAAATCATGAATTTTCCTCGGTGATGGTTTGATTTATGAATGGCGTGCATGACGACATAAGACAAACATTCTCATTTTTTTACCAGGGCATGGTGAGGCCATACCATGGCACCACGCCAGGGGTCATGTTTTCCAAGCATGTATTTCATTTTTGTATAGTACCCAGTAAACACATTTCCTTCAAATATCTGCCCATTCCTTGTAAAAGGCATGATAATTTACTAAATAGCACGACCATGGTTTTCCAGACCGTTCTCATGCACCTTTTCAAGCATCGATTATTTAAATTTGAATTATGTGCATTAATGCCTAGAAAATGCACATAATCCCCTAAATATTGTAAATGAACCCGGAAAAGTGCCAAATCTGAACACGGTGATTAGCAGGGTTTATGTTCATCGTAGAAAATAACTCATGGACAAAGGACAAAGGAAATTTGGATTCCCTTTCAATCTCAGTGATTTACTATCGCACACGATTCATCTCCGTCGCCTCTGTGAACCATGTGTGTTCGCTCACACATGCAAAAGTAAAAAAGAAAACCCTCTCCCCCTTCGTCCCCACCCACTCGCCACGGACTCCTCTGCAACTCTACACCTCATCAACTTCTATCGCGGCGGCCACCCTAAGCTCGACGACGCTGTTGTCGGCGGGCGGAGATCGGGCTCCAAGCGACACGGGATTTCGCCCCTACCGCTTTCCGCCGCCTATCTGCATCGACATTCTAGACTCTGGTCGACTGGGGTTTTCTGCGGGGTTGGGCAAGAGATTTTTCTCATGGAGAAGGTAATCAACTTAGCGAAACATTCACTCATCTCTTATCGCAGTCCGTTCGTAGCTATTAATCAACCGGCGGAAATCGCCGTGGAATCACTTTTGTTCTAGCTGATTCGTGGGTGTTCATTCATGTGTCCACAATGCAAGCACAAATCGGGCGAGTGTGGTTGCGGCCAGTCGGAAACGAAGTTCTATCTCACCATTCCGGATGACTTCAGGGAGCACTCGGTATGTTCAATCTCAACCTACCACGGTTGGCATGGCCTAAATTTGTGAACATACACCGTCTGTTGCTACATTATCTATATATTTGCATCAAATCTTTGTTACATTATCTATTTTTAATTATATATTTTTGTACTTTGCTTTCATCTATATATTGCTTTGTTCTATCAGTTACTCCCATATTTGCATCTTGCTTTGTTATTTCAATATATCTAATTTACGATCTTAATTTTCATTTCAAGCAGTACATCCTTGCTTTGCAAGAACAGGAGTAGAAGGAAATCTTGGGCTTTACTTTGTTGATGACTCACAGGATGTCATATTGACAACGCAACATGGACATACAATGACGGTTAGCGTAAAACTTGATAAAGATGGTCACTCCTATTTTACTGCGGACCTTTGGAGAAAAATGTCTAAGTGCTATGAATTGAAAGCTGGTAATAAAATTCTAGTGTGTGCACCACAGCCTGGTCTAATTAACATGGATGTTTAGTTCTCCAATGTCATCAGCCGATCAAAGTCTGGTCGAGGTTAGTGTCCTTTCTACTTTCTCCATGCTGTCATATTACTTAGCAAAATCGGGGTATTTGTTCTGACTAATTGATCACTATTTAAGCAACCAATTGTGATTTCATTTTCTAACTCCATTCTTAGTCATTAACAAATTCTATTAACCAAATTATGCACACTATATATTCTTCTGCCATGTTTGGAATAAATAATACATTTCCACCTTTTAAGCAAGATATGTTGGATGCATAGTGAATGATTTGTATGTTACTATGCGTACCAAATTTCACTAGAAGGACTTGAAGCATGTCATAAACTTTGTTGATAATCTGATAGAGATAGCACAACATATGAACGCTGGATTTTGGATGGGATTAATTATACATATGGTGCACACATTGAACATCTTCCTCTTGGAAGTGGCCTCATCTGCAACAAAATCATCATCCTTGCTGTCTAAGGTTTTCTTCTTCCTTGGTTTGGTGGCAGCCTTTGGCAAGTTGCTTGGTGTGCTCCTGCTGCCCTCATCATAATTGTCAATAGGACTTGAGCCTTCACTGAGATTAACCTCTTGCTCTGACTAATTCTGACAGTCACTGGCACTAGACATCTTGCAAAGCTGACCCTGTGAGTATATAGGTACGGGAAGAGTAGATGAGCATCACAGAAAGCAGATAGTTTTTCAAAAATTTGAATCCAAACTTTAGTTTTAGTTTCCACAGGAGGCATTTCGGAGCTACCGATATGATCATCTTGGTGACACAAAAGCAGCAAGAGAGCCTAAATACACAAGTACTGTCAAATCGAGTTGTGATTCGGTGGCTCCGAGTTACTAGGGTTTCACTAAGATTTTACTTTCAGTCTCATCGATCAATAGACTGTTCAGGAATTCACCCAATTAATCAGTTAATAGGCCAGTTAATCGCTACTCATATCATGGTCGAATCGAATAACACCTATTCATTGCGTTAACTTGTGAGGCTGATTAATTGGCCAGTTAGACCGATTAATCAGTTGTCATGCCGATTAATCCCTGCTCGCCCATTAATGGGTGGGCAAACAAACCCAAATTTTTGGCAGGTAACCCCTTCCAGCCCGATCCCGCTGGGACTAATAATTTTAACTCCTCTCTATGCTTTTCATATGTGTATGAAAGCATGTTTTGGTATTCTACATAGCTGGGAGAGTGAGAGTATGGTATAATACACAAAAAAGTCTAGATATATATTGGCAAGTTCCTATTAAATCAACTGATTAATCTAGTTAATAGGCTGATTCACCGATTAATCGCTACTGCTAAACCAACCGAGCAAATACCAGTTAACGAATTCCGGAACATTAACACTTCGCTAGCACCGAGTTGTACTTGTGCAATGGCCAGAGCCAATCGATGGGATCGTAAATTCCATTTCGGTAGGTCCAGGATGAATCGGCGGAAACCTAACCCTAGATTTTTTTTTCTTTTAATCTACTCTTAATGATTATTTTGGTGGAAGGATAAATCTCAAACGTGGCAGGAAACTAGGCATTATCCTCGTGCATTGAATCAGAGGAGGAAAGTGCTACGTCTTGACCTTGCGTTGGTTTTCCTTGAAGAGGAAAGGGTGATGCAGCAATAGTAGCGTAAGTATTTCCTTCAGTTTTTGAGAACCAAGGTATCAATCCAGTAGGAGGCTCCTCAAAAGTCCCACGCACCTACACAAACAAACAAAGAACTCGCAACCAACGCAATAAAGGGGTTGTCAATCCCTTCATGGCCACTTGCGAAAGTGAGATCTGATAGAGATAGTATGATAAGATAAATATATTTTTGGTATTTTATAATATAGATTGGAAAAGTAAAGATGCAAATAAAAGTAGATTGAAAGCTTATATGATAAAAGATAGACTCGGGGGCCATAGGTTTCACTAGTGGCTTCTCTCCAGATAGCATAAGTATTACAGTGGGTGAACAAATTACTGTCGAGCAATTGAAAGAAAAGTGAATAATTATGAGATTATCTAGGCATGATCATGTATATAGGCATCACGTTCGTGACAAGTAGACCGACTCCTGCATGCATCTACTACTATTACTCCACACATCGACCGCTATCCAGCATGCATCTAGAGTATTAAGTTCATAAGAATAGAGTAACGCATTAAGAAAGATGACATGATGTAGAGGGATAAACTCATCCAATATGATATAAACCCCATCTTTTTATCCTCGATGGCAACAATACAATACGTGCCTTGCAACCCCTATTGTCACTGGGTAAGGACACCGCAAGATTGAACCCAAAGCTAAGCACTTCTCCCATGGCAAGAAAGATCAATCTAGTAGGCCAAACCAAACTGATAATTTGAAGAGACTTGCAAAGATAACTCAATCATACATAAAAGAATTCAGAGAAGATTCAAATATTTCTCATAGATAAACTTGATCATAAACCCACAATTCATCGGATCTCGACAAACACACCGCAAAAAGAGTTACATAGAATAGATCTCCACAAGAGAGGGGGAGAACATGGTATTGAGATCCAAAAAGAGAGAAGAAGCCATCTAGCTAATAACTATGGACCCGAAGGTCTGTCATAAACTACTCACAACTCATCGAAAGGGCTATGGTGTTGATGTAGAAGCCCTCCGTGGTCGATTCCCCCTCCGGCGGAGCGCCGGCGAAGGCTCCAAGATGGGATCTCACAGATACAGAAGGTTACGGCGGTGGAAATTGTTCTTCGTTGGCTCCCTGGATGTTTTCGGGGTACATGGGTATATATAGGAGGAAGAAGTAGGTCGGTGGCCGCCCGAGGGGCCCACGAGATAGGGGGCGTGTCCTGTAGGGGTGGGTGCGCCCTCCACCCTCGTGGCCGCCTCGATCGCTTCTTGACTTGCACTCCAAGTCCTCTGGATCACGTTCGTTCCGAAAATCACGCACCCGAAGGTTTCATTCCGTTTGGACTCCGTTTGATATTCCTTTTCTTCAAAATACTGAAATAGGCAAAAAAATAGCAATAAGGGTTGGGCCTCCGGTTAGTAGGTTAGTCCCAAAAATGATATAAATGTGTAAAATAAAGCCCATAAACATCCAAAAGGGGTAATATAATAGCATGGAACAATCAAAAATTATAGATACATTGGAGACGTATCAAGCATCCCCAAGCTTAATTCCTGCTCGTCCTCGAGTAGGAAAATGATAAAAACAGAAGTTTTGATGTGGAATGCTACCTAGTATAATTCTCAATGTAATTTTCTTTATTGTGGCATGAATGTTCAGATACAAATGATTCAAAATAAAAGTTCATATTGACACAAGAAATAGTAATACTTCAAGCATACTAATCAAAGCAATCATGTCTTCTCAAAATAACATGGCTAAAGAAAGTTCATCCCTACAAAATCATATAGTTAGGCTATGCTTCATTTTCGTCACACAAAAATGCTCCCAAATTCTACGCCCCCGATGACAAGCCAAGCCATTGTTTTGTACTTAAATAATCTCAAACTTTTTCAACCTTCACGCAATACATGAGCGTGAGCCATGGATATAGCACTATGGGTGGAATAGAATATGATGATGGGGATTGTGTGGAGAAGACAAAAAAAAGGAGAAAGTCTCACGTTGACGAGGATAATCAACGGGCTATGGAGATGTCCATCAATTGATGTCAACATGAGGAGTAGGGATTGCCATGCAACAGATGCACTGGAGCTATAAGTGAATGAAAACTCAACAAAAGAAAACTATTGGGTGTGCATCCAACTTGCTTGCTCACGAAGACCTAGGGCATTTTGAGGAAGCCCAACGTAGGAATATACAAGCCAAGTTCTATAATGAAAAATTCCCACTAGTATATGAAAGTGACAACATATGAGACTCTCTATATGAAGAACATGGTGCTACTTTGAAGCACAATATATGAGACTCGCTATATGAAGGACATGTTGCTACTTTGAAGCACAAGTGTGGAAAAAGAGATAGTAACATTGCCCCCTTTTTTCTTTTTTTCTTTTTTCTTTTTTTGGGCCTTTTTTTGCCTTTCCCTTTTTTTCTTTTTTTCTTTTTGGGGACAATGCTCTAATAATGATGATCATCACACTTTTATTGATTTATAACACATGAATTACAACTCAAAACTAGAACAAGATATGACTCTATATGAATGCCTCCGGCGGTGTACCGGGATGGTACAATGAATCAAGAGTGACATGTATGAAAAATTATGCATGGTGGCTTTGCCACAAATACGATGTCAACTACATGATCATGCAATGGAAATATGACAAAAGTAATGCGTGTCATGATGATAAATGGAACGATGGAAAGTTGCATGGCAATATATCTCAGAATGGCTATGGAAATGCCATAATAGGTAGGTATGGTGGCTGTTTTGAGGAAGATATAAGGAGTTTTATGTGTGATGGAGCATATCATATCACGGGGTTTGGATGCACCGGCAAAGTTTGCACCAACTCTCAAGGTGAGAAAGGGCAATGCACGGTACCGAAGAGGCTAGCAATGATGGAAAGGTAAAAGTGCATATAATCCATGGACTCAACATTAGTCAAAAGAACACATATACTTATTGCAAAAATTTAGAAGTCATCAAAAACCAAGCACTACGCGCATGCTCCTAGAGTGATAGATTGGTAGGAAAAGACCATCGCTCGTCCCCGACCGCCACTCATAAGGATGCACAATCCAAGGACACTTCATGTTTCAAATTTGTTACACAACTTTAACCATACGTGCATGCTACGGGACTTAATAACTTCAACACACGCATTCTTTAAATTCATAATCACCCAACTAGCATGACTTTAATATCACTACCTCCATATCTCAAAACAATTATAAAGTATCAAATTGATCATAGCATCCAAATCACTTCCTATGATAGTTTTTATTATACCCAACTTGGATGCCTACCATTCTAGGACCAATTTTATAACCATAGAAAATACCATGATGTTCTAAGAGACTCTCAAAATAATATAAGTGAAGCATGAGAGACTAGCAATTTCTACAAAATTAAGCCACCGCCGTGCTCTAAAAGATATAAGTGAAGCACTAAAGCAAAAACTATCTAGCTCAAAAGATATAAGTGAAGCACATAGAGTATTCTAATAAATTCCAATCAAGTGGGCTTCTACCAAAAGGTGTGTACAGCAACGATGATTGTGGTAAACTAAAAATCAAAAACTAATATCATACATGACGCTTCAAGCAAAACACATATCATGTGGCGAATAAAAATATAGCTCCAAGTAAAGTTACCAATGAACGAAGACGAAAGAGGGGATGCCTTCTGGGGGCATCCCCAAGATTAGGCTTTTGGCTATTATTGAATATCTTGGGGTGCCATGGGCATCCCCAAGCTTAGGCTTTTTCCACTCCTTATTCCATAGTCCATTAAATCTTTACCCAAAACTTGAAAACTTCACAACACAAAACTCATCAGGAAATCTCATAAGCTCCGTTAGTGAAAGAAAGCAAAACCACCACATAAGGTACTGTAATTAACTCATTCTTTATTTATATTGGTGTTAAACCTACTGTATTTCAAGTTCTCTATGGTTCATACCACTTAATACTAGCCATAGATGCATCAAAATAAGCAAACAACACACGAAAAACAGAATCTGTCAAAAACAGAATAGTCTGTAGCAATCTGTAACTAACGCAAACTTATAGAACTCTAAAAATCCTACCAAAATAGGAAGTCCTGAACAATTTGTCTATTGATCTTAATAAAAAATAATCAACGCCAAATCACGTTTCTGTGATTTAAAAAAACTAATTTCGTGCGCGCAAAGTTTCTGTTTTTCAACAGAATCAAATTAACTATCATCGTACATTATTCTATAGGTTCTACTTGGCACAAACACTAAATAAAACATAAAAACACATCTAAGCAGAAGGTAGATGAAAAATTTATTACTAAACAGAAACAAAAACAAAAAACACAAATAAAATGGGAAACGTTTGGGCGCGGTGCACCGGCCGAACTTTCGGCCGGTTCGCTCGCCACGCTGGCCCAACGCACGATACGTAGTGGTTCCCGCATGCCCCGCCTCCATCCCCTACCTTCAGCCCTCATCCCGCATCCCCTCCCCCTCCCCGGGCTGCCACGGGGGCCACCACGAGCTCCATCGCCGGCGGCCAGGCGCTCCCTCGCGCACCCGCCATGGCTGCCTGCTGCCATGGCCAGATCCATCCCCTACCTACATCCTTCACGCGCGCACATCCCCTCCCCCTCTCCTATCGGGCTGCGACTAGGCCACCACAGGCTCCATCGACGACGGTCAGGTGCTCCCTCGCCGGTCGCCATGGCTGCTTACCACCATGGCCGGATCCATCCATGTATACAAGTGTTGCAACTGTCACCTAGAAAAGCTTCAATAGCTATTGAAAAAAGCTTCAACCATAGACACAGAAAGCTTCAATGGCCCTTCATAACAAGGGGAAGCTGCAACCGTAGTTGGATTTTGCTACTACCGGCTAAGCTTTTTGCTACATCCACCAGGCGGAGCTGCGACCTCGCGACGACGACAACGATGATTTTCGCTGCAACCATAGTAGATTTTTGCTACTACCGCTGAAGTTTTTGCTACATCCATGTAAGGCAGAGTTGCGACCTTGCGAAGACGGCAACGGTGTTTGATTTTTGCTGCAACCGTAGTTTTTATTTGCTACTACGGGTGAAGTTTTTTGCTACATCCATTCAAAATGGCGTTGATTGACTGACGGCCGCCATCGACATAATTTCCTGCAGCGAGCATCAATGGCGAGGGGCGGCGGCCGAGCTACAACCACCGCCGTCAAGAGCTGCAACGCAGGTGGAGTTGTTGCATGGGGACCGGCGACGAGGACGGCCGGCGACAGCGAGGACCGACGACAAGGACGGTCGGCGAGGGCGGGATCCGGCGGCGACGAGGAAGACCGGCGAGGGTGGGGACCGACGACCACCGGAGGGGACAGGAGGCGCGGCGCCGCGCTGCCCCGAACAGGACTGTCCGAGGAAGAAGAAAGAGAGCAGGGGGTGATTCGTTTTTTTTTTGCTTGGATCCAATCGAACGGCTGTGCGCACATGGCATCGGGCGGTTGCGGTGCGACCGGCCGAAACTTTTGGCCGGCGCACCGGCGCAGAGTGCTGCCTAAATAAAATTGGGTTGCCTCCCAACTAGCGCTATCGTTTAACGCCCCTAGCTAGGCATAAAAGCGAAAATAGATCTAAGTAGTGCCATCTTTGGCACTCAATTCATAAGTAGCTCGCATGATAGATTCATAAGGTAATTTAATTTTCTTTCTTGGAAAGTGCTCCATGCCCTTCCTTAATGGAAATTGGAATATAATATTCCTTTCCTTCCTATCAATAATCGCGCCAATCGTTTTAAGGAAAGATCTACCAAGAATAATATGGCAAGAAAGATTTGCAATCTATATCAAGAACGATAAAAATCTGCGGGCACCAAATTTCTATTTGCAACAATGAGAACATCATTGATCCTTCCCATTGGCTTTTTAATGGTGGAATCCGCAAGGTGCAAATTTAAAGAGCAATCATCAAGATCATGGAAACCTAGAATATCACATAAAGTTTTCGGAATCGTGGAAACACTAGCACCCAAATCGCACAAAGCAAAACACTCATGATCTTTAATTTTAATCTTTATAGTAGGTTCCCACTCATCATTAAGTTTTCTAGGTATAGAAACTTCCAAATTAAGTTTTTCATCATAAGATTGCATCAAGGCATCAACGATATGTTTGGTAAAAGCTTTATTTTGACTATAAGCATGAGGAGAATTAACAACGGATTGCAACAAGAAAATACAACCTTCTAAAGAACAATTATCATAATAAAATTCCTTGAAATCCGAGATAGTGGGTTCAATGCTATTTAAAGTCATGACCTCTCCAATCTCACTTTTACCAAATTTAGCATCAAGATCTAAAAACTCCGAATTATTAGGACGCCTTCTAACTAAAGTTGACTCATCTCTAGTCCCATTATTATCAAGATTCATATTGCAAAACAAAGATCTAATAGGATACACATCAATAACTTTAAGATCTTCATCATTATTTTCATTGAAACTAGAAGAACACGCCTTTACAAAGCAATCTTTCTTAGCACACAATCTAGCGGTTCTTTCCTTGCACTCATCAATGGAAATTCTCATTGCTTTGAGAGACTCATTGATATCATGCTTAGGAGGAGTAGATCTAAGTTTAAGAGAATCGACATCAAGCGAAAGTCTATCAACATCCCTAGCCAAATCATCAACTTTGAGCAATTTTTCTTCAAGCAAGGCATTAAAATTCTTTTGAGAAATCATAAATTCTTTCACACTATTCTCAAAATCAGAGGGCATCTTATTAAAATTACCATAAGAATTATTGTAGGAATTTCCCTAATTATTAGAGGAATTACTAGGAAACGGTCTAGGATTAAAGTTTCCTCTATAAGCATTGTTTTCAAAACTATTCCTACCAACAAAATTCACATCCATAGATTCATTATTATTCTCAATCAAAGTAGACAAAGGTATATCATTGGGATCAAAAGGAGCACTCTTAGTAGCAGATAATTTCATAAGTTAATCCATCTTTCCACTCAAAACGTTGATTTCTTCTATAGCATGCACTTTTTACTAGAAGATTTTTCGGTGTGCCATTGAGAATAATTAGCCATAATATTATCAAGAAATTTTGTAGCATATCCTAACGTGATTTCCATAAACGTGCCTCCCGCGGCCGAATCTAGAAGATTTGTAGAAGCAAAGTTCAAACCGGCATAAAAAAATTGTATGACCATCCATAAATTCAAACCATGAGTAGGGCAATTGTGAATCATCAATTTCATTCTTTCCCAAGATTGGGAAACATGCTCATGATCAAGTTGTTTAAAATTCATAATATCATTCCTAAGAGTGATAATCTTAGCGGGAGGAAAATATTTAGAGATAAAAGCATCTTTGCACTTATCCCAAGAATCAATACTATTTTTAGGCAAAGACGAAAACCAGACTTTAGCACGATCTCTAAGTGAAAACGGAAATACCTTCAATTTAACAATACAATTATCCGTAGCTTTCTTCTTTTGCATATCACACAAATCAACAAAGTTGTTTAGATGGGTAGTGACATCTTCACTAGGAAGGCCGGCGAATTGATCTTTCATAACAAGATTTAGCAAAGCAGTATTGATTTCACAAGACTCAACATCATTCAGAGGAGCAATCGAAGTACTAAGGAAATAATTATTATTGGTATTGGAGAAATCACATAATTTGGTATTATCTTGCTCCATGGCAACAAGTAATCCAACACACAAGCAAACAAAAAAAGTCAAGCGAAAAAGAGAGGAGAATATTGGGAAAGAGAGGGCGAATAAAACGGCAAGAGTGAAGTGGGGGAGAGGAAAACGAGAGGCAAATGGAAAATAATGTAAATGCGAGGGAGATGAGTTTGTGATGGGTACTTGGTATGTCTTGACTTGAGCGAAGACCTCCCCGGCAACGGCGCCAGAAATCCTTCTTGCTACGTCTTGAGCTTGCGTTGGTTTTCCTTGAAGAGGAAAGGGTGATGCAACAATAGTAGCGTAAGTATTTCCCTCAGTTTTTGAGAACCAAGGTATCAATCCAGTAGGAGGCTCCTCAAAAGTCTCACGCACCTACACAAACAAACAAAGAACTCGCAACCAACACAATAAAGGGGTTGCCAATCCCTTCACGACCACTTGCGAAAGTGAGATCTGATAGAGATAGTATGATAAGATAAATATATTTTTGGTATTTTATAATATAGATTGGAAAAGTAAAGATGCAAATAAAAGTAGATTGAAAGCTTATATGATAAAAGATAGACCCGGGGGCCATAGGTTTCACTAGTGGCTTCTCTCCAGATAGCATAAGTATTACGGTGGGTGAACAAATTACTGTCAAGCAATTGATAGAAAAGCGAATAATTATGGGATTATCTAGGCATGAGCATGTATATAGGCATCACGTCCGTGATAAGTAGACCGACTCCTGCCTGCATCTACTACTATTACTCCACACATCGACCGCTATCCAGCATGCATCTAGAGTATTAAGTTCATAAGAACAGAGTAACGCATTAAGAAATATGACATGATGTAGAGGGATAAACTCATGCAATATGATATAAACCCCATCTTTTTATCCTCGATGGCAACAATACAATACGTGCCTTGCAACCCCTATTGTCACTGGGTAAGGACACCGCAAGATTGAACCCAAAGCTAAGCACTTCTCCCATGGCAAGAAAGATCAATCTAGTAGGCCAAACCAAACTGATAATTCGAAGAGACTTGCAAAGATAACTCAATCATACATAAAAGAATTCAGAGAAGATTCAAATATTTCTCATAGATAAACTTGATCATAAACCCATAATTCATCGGATCTCGACAAACACACCGCAAAAAGAGTTACATCGAATAGATCTCCACAAGAGAGGGGGAGAACATGGTATTGAGATCCTTTAAGCTTGTAGTCTTGTGGTGGGATATTATCTTGTGCTTGTGTTCCCTGATTGCTTGTATCTGCTTTGGTTTTTCCGTTGAAGAGGAAATGCTGATGCAGCACATCAACGGTAAGTATTTCCCTCAGTTATGAAACCAAGGTTATCAATCTAGTCGGAGAACCAAGAAACACTATGTAAACGGTACCTGCACACAAAGAACAAATACTTGCAACCCAACACGTAAGAGGGGTTATCAATTCCTCCACGGTAAAAAGATAGATAAAATTGTATGAGATTGGATAAATATATCTTGTAAAAACACAAAACAAATAAATAAAAAGTGCAACAAGGTATTTTGTTTTTTTGGAATAATAGATCTGAAAACAATATGATAGAAAATAGACCCGGTGGCCATAGATTTCACTAGCGTGGCTTCTCTCAAGAAAATAGTATACGGTGGGTAAACAAATTACTGTTGGGCAATTGATAGAAAAGCAAATAATTATGACGATATCCAAGGCAATGATCATGTATATAGGCATCATGGCCAAGATTAGTAGACCGACTCCTGGCTGCATCTACTACTATTACCCACACATCAACCGCTATCCAGCATGCATCTAGTGTATTAAGTTCATGGAGAAACGGAGTAATGCAATAAAAACGATGACATGATGTAGACAAGATCTATTCATGTAGGAATAGACCCCGTATTTTTATCCTTAATAGCATGATACATGTGTGCCTCGCTACCCCTTCTGTCATTGGGTGAGGACACCGCAAGATCGAACCCATCACAAAGCACCTCTTTCCATGGCAAGAAAAATCAATCTAGTTAGCCAAACCAAACCTAAGTTTCGAAGAAGAAATACGAGGCTATAATAATCATGCATATAAGAGATCAAAGAAGAATCAAATAATATTCATGGATAGGTCTGATCATAAACTCACAATTCATTAGATCCCAGTAAACACACCGCAAAAAGTCATTACATGAAATAGATCTCCAAGAACATCGAGGAGAACATTGTATTGAGAATCAAAAAGAGAGAAACCCATCTAGCTACTACCTACGGACCCGTTGGTCTGTGGTGAACTACTCACGCATCATCGGAGGAGCACCAATGAGGATGATGAACCCCTCCATGATCGTCTTCCACTCCGGTAAGGTGCAGGAATAGGGCTCTAGATTGGATTTCGTGGTTCTGGAACTTGCGCGGCTGGAATTGTGTTATGGAGCTTGCGCTACATTTCTCCTCCTCTGTACACTGTCTTCATGCGGAATTTCTCTGCACCGACAAGGCTAGCAGCTAGTTCGCCCGCACCGCCGACGGGGTCGCTCGCGCATGACTCCATGCTCGTCTTATGGGGCACGGAGCCACGACCACATCCACCGCAGTCACCATGGTCTGACACGCACTACATTTCTCTCCCCGTTCCTGTGCCTCAGCGCCCCTCTGCATGAACTTCATCTGTAGTGGCGATGCTAGCAACTAGTTTGCCGTGGCACCGACAAGAACGCTCGCTCGAGACTCCGTGCACGTCGTGTCAGACGCGGCGCCGTGGTCACCCTCCACTGCGATTGTGAGGCACAATGTGTGTTAAGTGTAAGTGTTAACTATTAATCATATCCCGCATATACAACCAAACACCGTGTAGTTGCTTGCGCTGAGCCAATGCAGGCAACCAAACACTATGCCAAAATTACACCCCTAATGCGAGAGGACTAGATGCAGGCAACCAAACAATGTGCGGATGTTAGTTTTCGGCCTGCATTTCCTCAGCCAGGCTCTCTTGAGCTAGGCTAAGCTAAGCCAGCCCCGGCTGCTATGGCTGCCAAACACGCCCATAGGCGTATGCATCACATGCCCGACCGTGCAGGCACACCCGACGGGTGACCCAGCAAACGAGCGTAGCCGATGCATGAGAACGAAAGACCAGCGGGGCTTCTAGGCAGCGTACCCAGCAGTGATCTACCTCGTGATGCCCATCAACCGAACAAGGCTATCGCGAGATGTCGTGCATGCCTTACAATCGGGCATGAGCACAGGTGCCTACCCGGCTCGCACGTCTGAAACAACTCTTTGCATGCGTTATCACCGGCGGATGCTAACAGGGTGAGCCGGCCTCCCCCTCGCATGCGGGGCACCACGCAGGGTGGCGCACAAGGGCATGACCGAAATCACCACACAATGGTGGCCCGACCGCGTGCAGTCCACCCATCACGGACCCTTGAGACAAGCCGCCCGAGTGCGCGCTGTCCGGGCAGATCGGACGACTAAGAGAGCCCCATGGAGCCAGTTGTAGGAGGCCAGCTTGAAACTGACGGCATGGATTGCCTCCTCGCCGAGCCGTGCGCACATAATTGGTCGGCTGGTGCGAGCGACACACACCACACGGGAAAAAAATCTGTGGCGTGGTAAACACTGGGATCTTATCAGATCTTTTGACATCCATCTAAAAACAATATGTGCTGAATAATTTTGGGGCATAAAATCAGACATTGGTTTTGTCACTTTTTTTGTATTGAACGCAAGAGTGCTAGACTCGATGAGACTGGTCATCAAGACCAACAATGAGGAGTTCTTGGCAAAACAACGCCGGAAGCTTCAACTAGAGAGCAAGGCTTCTGATGGTGCTCAATTTAGTTTCACTACTCAAGGTGGACACAATTTTTTGAGACATAATATAAATTATGTCTTTGATCTTCATTGAATTGATCTTTTTAAAATACTCCATTGAAAATACTTCGTTTGGTCCAGTGAGGTATATATCAAATTAGTGTATCTCATTTTTTTGTCTCATACAAACTGTATGTTTTGTTACCTTTATTTGATGTGTGTGTTATCTAGAACCTTGCAAGATTCAAAGAAAGCTATCAATAATTATGATCTTAACTTGCATTTGATGTTTCTAAAGAAACATCAAATACAAGTATTACTTTAAGAAACATCAAATACAAGTTAACATCATAATTATTGATAAGTTTGTTTGAATCTTCCAAGGTTCTAGATAATACAAATATCAAATACAAGTAATAAAACATACGCTTTGTATGAGACACAAAATGAGATACACTAATTGGATATACATCTCACTAGACCGAGTGAAGTACTTTCAATGAAATATTTTGAAAAGATTAATTAAATCTAGATCATCAAACATATTTTATATTTTGTCCAAAAAAAGTTGTGTCCACCTTGAGTAGTGAAATTAAACTGAGCAGCATCTGAAGCCTTGTTATCTAGTTTAAGCTTCTAACGTTGTTTTGCCACGAACTCTTCATTGTTGGTCTTGACTACCAGTATCATCGAGTCTAGCAGTCTAGTGTTCAGTACAAAAAAATTGACAAAAATTGGTGTCAAGTTTTATGGCCCAATAAGAATCCAATGTATATTGTTTCAAATGGATGCCAAAAGATCTGATAAAATCCCGGTGTTTATGACACCACGGATTCTTTTTCCCAACGATAGGGCGCTCGCGGGTGTTACCAAAACCACCACATGATGGTGGCACCGGTCGCGCCCGCGGTCCACCCTCATGAACCCGTGAGGCCATCCGTCCGAGTGCTTGCCATCCGGGCAGATTGGGCGGCGCGAAGAGCCCAAGGAGATGCCTGTGGCACTAGCACTAAACGAATGTGCAGAGGGCTTCGACACCCGCGATGGCTCCCAGGAGACGGGGTGCTCCAGCATACTTTATAGGAGTAAAGACCAACATACACGCCCCAATTAACATTTGGTGTTCGACGATACCCGCCAGACACTCAACTCCAATCATGATACTGAGGCAACCTTAGTGAAAGGTTGTTGCTATAACAACACTATAAGTCGAAACATTGATGGCAAGTATTTAAATATTACTACCTCTGTCCTGGTTTATTAGTCCTCCTTGTAGTTTGCATCAAACTTTGACCATTGATTTAACTATTAAAAAATAAATGATATACCCTAAAAATAGTATCATTGGAAACCTCTTTCAAATATGAATCCAACAATATAAGTTTTATGACATACAATTCATAATTTGTTAGTCAAATCTATGGTCAAAGTTGGGCACAAAATGCGAAGGGGACCAATAAACCCAAATGGAGGTAGTATGTTCTCTTCATACATCTTTCTCGTGATGATGATGATGATCTGATCATCTGCCTCATCAATAGACCCTTTTATCACATTTATCACACAACAGAACCCACATATTATTCTACTTGTGTTCTCTTGTGTGATAAAAAGGTGTGCTAATGAGAAAGACCATCATCATGAGGCAAATGTATGAAGATTACAAAAGAATTAAATACATGCCACCAATGTTTAGATTTAAGTATTATTGAACGAATTGATAAAAACTATTCATGGAAAAACAATTTGTTTAGTGTTCAACTACCACATGTGAAGATCATTAGCATTAGTGTGACACACATAAATGGATTTTTTTCCACCAAATTCCAACAATATTTCCTCAATGTGTTTATTGAACTACAAACATTTCCAATGCCGAGGAAAATTATATCTTAAAAAACTTATGTTTGGACAAATACTCAAATTGTGACAACAATGGACAATGTTTCAAAGATAATATAATGCATACATGGAAACACAAATGTAACGGAAAAAAAATTCTAGCAATGCAAATGCGAGGGTCATCCTGCTAGTTTAGGGTATCACATTTTTTTTGCTAATACATCCATATATTATATGAATATTCCTAAAAACTTAAACTCCTTCAGTGTTCCACTTAGGCCCTTTCAGAGTGAGTTGTGCAGGAGGGAAAATATCAGGTGATGCCACCACTTTGATGCTCCCATGATACAAATTTCAAAAATTTAAAATTTATTCAAAAAACTCTAAAAAACATGAATGTTCACAATACATGTGTCTATGACCGCTAAAGAATTCAGATCCAAGTTCCATATACACATTGAGAAACAAAAAGACAAACCGAGATGTGAATAGTGTAGTTTTTACACTATTCATGGTTTTGTCTTTATTGACACTATTCATGTTGAATTTGCCTCTATGTGTACTTTCAATTTGGATCTAATTTTTTTTAGCATTTGTAGACACATGTGTTGTAAACATTCACAAATTTTCTCAGAATTTTCTGAATCATTTTTTGAACTTTTTGAATTGGTAGCATGAGAGCATCTAGGTGGAGGTATCACCTCTATTCTCCCTTGTGCAATATTATAGAGGGACTGCCTATATTTTGAAATGGAAGTCCAAGAATGACTCTCGGTCTCAAATGAGGCCCATAGTGACTGGCAAGTATCACATGTCACTATGGTTGTGCCATATATTGGTCATCTATAAAGAAGAATGCATGAATTATATAGTTGTGATAAATTTTCTTTGATTTACTAAACATTAAAAAATGGAAGTCCCACACAATCGACAGGTAAGTAGCATGGCCTAGTTCATAATATGGTTGCATTTCATATTTTGAGCCTTTGAAAAAAATTATGAAGTCTCGTATAGGTTTTTCAAAGGAATACGAAACTACTCATGAATTTTACAGGAATTTCAGAGGAAACAGTTCAACATCTACTAGATTCTGGAAGGAAATTTGTCTTCCAACACATGGCGTATTCCTATTGACTAGAAATGCCATGGTCAAGATTTTTTCCCCAGCTTGGTAGACATTGAACTGTTTCCTGTGAAACACCTGTAAGATTCAAAGTAATACCATATTAAGCATGAAAACTACATGATTTTTTTAATCATTTTCTGGCACATAAAAGGGCAACCTGGTGCATGTAGCTCCCGCTTGCGCAGGGTCCAGGGAAGGGTCCGACCACTTTGGGTCTATAGTACGCAGCCTTTCCCTACATTTCTGTAAGAGGCTGTTTCCAGGACTTGAACCCATGACCTCATGGTCACAAGGCAGCAGCTTTACCACTGCGCCAAGGCTCCCCTTCATTTTTTGGCACATCTAGGATCATATTATGCATAAAAAGTGAACTGGCTCCATGCTTTCTACTAGCATCATCTAGTCATAACTGGTGGTCACATTATCAGTTTTCTAGAGATTTTAAACAACATGGTAGTATTTTGGTTATCGATTTCTACGAAGCAATGAATAATGCATAATGTTTTGACAAAGCAATTTGATTTGTTAAACACTGAAAAAAATTGGAAGCCCCGCTAAGCCAATGAGTAGCTAGCAAGGCCTAGTTCATATTCTAATATGGCAATATTTCGTATTTTCAAGCATTTGAAAACCTTCAAAATTGTTGTGCCTCATATAGTCGTATAGGCTTTTCAAAGGAACACTAAACTACTATTGATATTTGCAGGAATTTCAGATGAAACAGTTCAACATCTACAAGATTCTGAACTTTTTTTTGTCTTTCAAACATGGCTTTTCCTTTCAACTAGAAATGCCTTGTTAGTAAAAACAATAAATAAAAAAGTCCAACTCGGTAGACATTGAGCTGATTCCTGTGAAACACTTGTAAGATTCATCCAACCATAACTAGTGTACTAGTCAAGTTATATGTATTGTTTTTTAGTAGTAGTACCAGGGATGCAGCAATACTGTTGAAATTCCTACCAAAATCCTGGTAGAAGATTGAGAAGGAGCACAGAGAAAAAGGATTCGTTGTGTCGTAAACATCAGGATCTTATGAGATATTTTGACATCCATATGAAAACAATATACTTTGGATTAAAATTGAGGCATAAAATCTAGAACCGATTTGTTACTTCTTTTGTACTGAACGCTAGAGTGCTAGACTCGATGACACTAGTAGTCAAGACCAACAATGAGGAGCTCTTGGTGAAACAACATCAGAAGCTTCAGCTAGAGAACAAGAGTTCAGATGGTGCTCAGTTTAATTTCACTGCTCAAGGACCATGGACATATTTTATATTATGTCCCAATTTTTTTGTGTCCACCTTGAGCAGTGAAACTAAACTGCGCAACATTTGAAGCTTGTTCTCTACCTGAAATTCCTGACGATGTTTTGTCAAGAGCTCCTTATTGTTGGTCTTATCTACCAGTGTCATCGAGTGTGACACTTGCTTTCGGTACACCAAAAATGACAAAATCGGCGTAAAATTGTATGCCCTAATAATAATAATTCAATGTGTATTGTTTTCAGATGGATGTAAAAGGTCTGATAAGAACCTGATGTTTATGACGTCACAAATTCTTTTTTCCAATGAGGCTGTCCATAGTGGTGGTATCTTAGTCGGTAACATGTGCTCGAAAATAGCAAACCTGCTGATGTGGCAAAGAATTAAAAAAAGAAAGAGGGTTATAGTAACATAGGTAGATACCGTAACATGTTAAATGATATTACTCCCTCCGTCCCATAATATAGGGCGTTTTACAAGCTAAAACAGCTTGCAAAAACGTCTTATATTATGGGATGGAATAGTACTCCTTTGTATCAATGGCAATAAATATGATCTTCCGGATGATACTACTCTATGTTACTATGCACTATCATATACTACTCCCTCTCTCTCAGTTTACAGGGCATGCGCGTACCCTTAGATCGTCAATTTGACCGGTCTAATACAAGTCATATATTACAAAAAATATACCAATATAAACTTCAGATGTTTTATTTTCAAACGGTATAATTTTTATGTTATATAATTTATATTAGGGTGATAAAATTGATAACCTATGTATACATGTAAGACTTGTAAACTGAAACGGAAGAAGTAGTATCATGTGCATGATACTAATATATGATACCTCCACTATGACTAGCATGAGAGGGCGCATACGCGCGTAACCGAAACCACCACACGGCGGTGGCCCTGCCTGCTCCGCTCCCGCGGTCCACCCGTTATGGACCCACGAGGCCACACTACGCGAAGAGCCCCGGGAGGCGCCCTCTAGCGTAATCTGATTTTCGCAGGTGGCTATCCAGGAATGCAGCAACACGGTAGAAATTTGGACCGATGAAATCCTGGTAGAAGATCGCTGTCCCATCTGCCAAATGTGATGGGACCTACAGTCGCTAGCACCACTCGGGGAAGCAGCGAGCGGCGCAGAAGAACCTCTCTCTCGCGTCAATCCAATTTTAATGCTGCGGCAGCCCCCCCTCCCCATCCTCGGAATCTGTTGCATTCAATACAACTTTCGAAAAACAATCATTTTTCTAATGCGCCCCAGCTACCTAGATCCAGCCAAAGGCTCCAAGCCCCATCAGCCAGCACTGTTCGGCCTCCATTAGCGGCGCGCGAGCGAGCTTCTCCGCCCTCTCGCCTCTGCTGATTACCACTGGTGCGATTAGCGGAGTGCTCACGAAGGGAGATACCAGCAGTGAAGGCGAGGCCTTCGAGCTCGCGATCCCTTTTTCTCTGCTTGCTGCCCGCAAGATTACAAAATCCCGCGTTTGTCCTGTTGCCGCTGCTTCCGCTGGCGCTCTCGGGAGGGCGGCCATAGAAAGGAGATAAGGAGAAGAAGAAACGGAAAAAAATAAAAATAAAGGCTGGAGGCTTTTGGAGCTCATAATTTTTGGCCTTTCTCTGCGCAACCCGGGGAGATTTTCCGGCGCTTTCTCTCTTTCTTTCCGGGAGGTGGGAGAGAATCCAGCCTCTGCATTCGGTGAGTTCTTTCTTTCCCCCTGCTTTTCGTGTGCAGAGTATGTATTTGGTTTGATTCGCTTCTGCCCCTTATTTTAATGTGCTGATGTGAAGCCTTTTTTGCCTTTTCTAATTCTTGCATCCTTTTCACTGCATTTTCTTTGGAGATTCTTCTTGGGACAAACTTGCAGGAATCACCCAAGTGAGGCTCTCATCGGCCATATCTTGTTGATGTTTCTCTTTCTCTCTGGCTGTCACTTTCGTCCCAACTGTAGGATAATACTAGTACTACTACACAGGTCTTGGTCTTTTTTCCCTCTCAAGATTTGCATCTTTGCTTGTCGCCCATGGAGTCGTGGTCAATTCTTGCGAGCTAGGGTAAGATACAAGCAGCAGCTGCAACCAATGCTGGCTGGAGTGTCCGTGTTCTCTTCTCCTCTGCAACCTTTCTTTCTGCTGCTGGCAAAGTGGCCGTTTTTTCATCCCCTTGTGAGAGGCGAGGGCTGCAATCTTTGGAGTGTAGTTACTCCCACCAGCCATTTCTTGGCACTGGTTTACTCTACTGATTAAATGCCCTAAATTCCGTTTTATGCACTGCTAAAAAATTTGTGCAATCAATGCGAAGCCCCCCGACTGCGCGCATAAAAGGGGGCCAAAAGGTGTGAAGACCCAAGAGCATCTCCTGATTGTTATTCCTTCCTGTGCAGCAGTTTCTGGTCTGGTCCAAGGCGAGAGAGTGTTCTTGCTTGAGTTGGTGTTGATCCAATGGGCGAGATGAACCACCAGCCCGGGGCGCCGCCGCCGGTGGGCGTGCCACCGCCCATGGGGATGCAGCCCATGATGAACGCACCGGTCGGCGCGGGCGCCATGCACCAGCCCTACGAGCAGTTCAACCAACTCAACTACTGCGTCCACTCCAATCCTTCTTGGGGTACGGAATCCAATCCTTGCTCCCCTCTAACTCCTCTGCCCGCTTTTACTTTCTTTTGCTTCCGCTTGTACAGTTCGATTGTGCGTATACAGGACGAAGTAGCAGTTTGATTTCTAGTACTACCTACAGATTCAGTCATCTTTAATTTTGGTTTGCAGATGGTTCTTGGTCTTTCTTTTGTTCAAGGCCCATCTCAGATTTCGGTTTGGTTGCGTTCAGTAATGCTCTGTTTTGTAAAGTCCCCATATGTAATCGACTTCATTGATGTATTGATTTTCTTGAATCTCCTGTTCATGTAGAATTATGGCCTTTGTTATTGCATACTTTGTTGATCTGTAAAGGGCTGTACCTACTATTCTTGATGTGAATCTGGGATGTTCAATTAGACAGCTAGCAACACTTCTATCAGGTGCTGCTATAAGAGGCAATGTTTTTTCATGGAACAAAAAGAGGAATTGTTGTGATCTGCCACTTTGAAGTATAGAAAAGAAATGTCTATGCATACCTAATCTTGAAGAAAAGTCTTTGTCTGCATATCTCCTGTAGTATTTTATACTTCTCCTTTGCATATATTTAGGTATGAACAGTACTGCTGGAATTGGTTTACTTGTTTGGATATGATTAGGATATATGTAAAACTTGCACTTACCCTGTTCTATTATACCATCATCTACAGTTCAGGTAGCAGGGCTTGCATTCCTCCACTACCTAGTGATGTTGGGCTCTACTGTCATGCTTGTGTCAATTATTGTTCCTGCAATGGGTGGTGGTCCTGTAAGTATATCAATTTGTTTTACTATTCATAGCATTTTGTCATGCATCGATGTAATTTCCTTTTGAAGATTTAGTGTTGATCCCCTGCTGCTTTTGTTGTTCTTATTGATAGGGTGAGAAGGCTCGTGTTATTCAAGCGTTCCTGTTTGTGAGTGGCATTAATACTCTGCTCCAAACACTCGTTGGGACACGACTTCCAACAGTTATGAATGCCTCCTTCGCATTTGTTGTCCCAGTGCTGTCAATAGCCAGACAGTTTAACACAAACGACTTTGAAAGTAATCACGAGGTAGAGTGGTGCTAATTTGCTCAGTCATACCACTCTTTTATCTGTATTGTTTAACCATGCTCCTTGTTGCATTTTGGCAAATGTTATTTGGAATGATAGTTCTTTCGAAGATTCATTGATAAATTATCTTTCACATGGTAATATTTACACTTCTAACTATTGAGGCATCTGCAGAGATTTGTTCACACAATGAGAGCAACTCAAGGGGCTCTAATTGTTGCTTCAATCCTCAACATGATTCTTGGATACAGCAGAGCATGGGGGGCATTTGCCAAGTATGCATCCTGGACTACTAGTTATTAGACTTCAAATAGTATTATTTTCTTCTCAAGCTATTAATATTCATGTAATTTTACTTCGCAGGAAATTCAGTCCTGTAATAATGACTCCTGTTGTTTGTGTCGTTGGTCTTGGACTATTTCAAATTGGCTTTCCTCAGGTATGATTTCTATATTTTAGCAGAGGACTAAACATTGAGAAAGAAAGAATGGAAACATATAATGTTTATTTTCCATGGTAGGTTGGAAAATGTGTTGAGATTGGGTTGCCAATGCTAATTCTTGCGATTGTTGTGCAACAGGTAACAACTAAAATCTCCTTTTGTATTTTCTGATCGAAATATCGATAAATTTCAATTTTAGTTATGCTATGATTTGTGAAGCTGGCTAGGAACCAACTGTTCAATTTGCTCTATGCAGTATGCGCCACTTTACTTCAGACATATCCATGACCGAACAACCTTCTTGTTTGAGAGGTATTCGTTGCTTCTTTGTATCGGCATTGTGTGGGCCTTTGCAGCTATCCTTACTGCTGCTGGTGCATACAACCATGTTTCGCTCAAGACACAACAGCACTGCCGCACTGACAAGTCTTTCCTTATATCATCTGCACCATGGTATAGCTCTTGAGGATATTTCTTATGAACTAACTTTACGAATCATAAATGTTTGGAGCAGCCATTTTTAATCCACTCTTTGCATGCCTGCACTTTCAGGATCAAAATTTCATACCCCTTCCATTGGGGTCCACCAATCTTCACTGCAGGTCATTCATTTGGAATGATGGGTGCTGTGCTTGTTTCATCTTTTGAGGTTAAGACTAATTGGATTTCCCTTTG
Source organism: Triticum dicoccoides (assembly GCF_002162155.2). Classification (NCBI taxonomy): domain Eukaryota; kingdom Viridiplantae; phylum Streptophyta; class Magnoliopsida; order Poales; family Poaceae; genus Triticum; species Triticum dicoccoides. The sequence continues at coordinate 102,370,281 of NC_041389.1, read as the reverse complement.
TTCTATCTTCTTTCGTGCATTTTTTCTGCTAGAGTCTAATTGTGCTATCTTGTGTAGTCAACCGGTGCACACTTTGCAACTGCACGTCTAGCCGGTGCAACACCACCCCCAGCTCATGTTCTTACTCGAAGTATTGGTTTACAGGTGACTGTCATTTCAGAAGTTGTCTTATAAGGGCTAATGAAATATGGTTATCCATGAATACTAGAATTTGAATGCTTACCTTCTCCTTACAAATGCTTTGACTGGATGTATATGCTAGAGCACAAATAGTTTCAAATAGTTTTTATGTGATGTGATGATTGGTTGTGCCATACTTTCTTTGACTCTTGTGCGGATTCTTCTGGGCTGCTAATAAAGTGTCTACGTGCAGGGCATTGGGATATTCCTGGCAGGACTGTGTGGTGCTCCAGCCGGTTCATCTGTATCAGTGTAAGGGAAC
>NC_041389.1:102362494-102369506 GCF_002162155.2 Triticum dicoccoides | reverse complement strand
ACAGTCACAAGTCACGTGTATGGTTTTACTATTATAGAATAGTTTCACGCGTAAATGAAACTGAAATGCATTCCTGGCTCCTGCATTGTAGGTATTAGGATCCAACATTGTAGCTAAGTTTATCTTGGGGCTGGTTGTTGACTTATTATTAGCAACCGTAATTGCCTTAAAAACAGCTTTTTTTCATGCCGTCAGAACTTATCATGTAATCTCGAGGCTGTTCGTGTCGGAAATATACTTCCATCTACTGTTTAGGTGCTAGTCTGATGATAACCTCACACAATGAAGAAAGAAAGAGGATGCAAGCAAGAAAAAAGAGTGGAAATGGCATACCTGTCTAGGCCAATAGCACCAGAGCCTCCATCCATGCTGCCCGCCACTCCCAACTCTTTCGCTACCAGAGCGAGTGATGACGATGACTTGAATTATCCGATCCAAGGAGGTGCTTAATGTTGCCCGGACCTCGATGGATCTGGTGGTGGAGAAGGACAGACATGACAAAGGTGGGAGATCCAGCAAGGAGGAGCACGTTCTTTATCGGAAGCCTTAGTTGCCATCTGGCTAGTAGGACCAATTCCAACCCACCTACAAAATGTGCCAAGACTTCAAATCCAAAAGTTCCAACTCGAAAATCAACTTTGGAATCTAAGATTTGAACTTTAAAAGAGTTAAAAGCAAAAGTTCTAATCACAAGCTCTGGTTGTTGTATGCCAAGCTCAGAAGAGCTTGGGACAATGACACTTAGCACCTTAGGAACACCAGACGCACACACTCTTGCTTGCTCCTTGTTATCCGCCTGAAGTCATGTGAAGCACACCTAATTGGTCATCCTCCCCAAGATGGTGACGGAGGCACAGCAGACTGAGGAACTTCATCTACCCTCCTCCAATCGACTCGGTCTTGTTTCTTTTTCCTAGATCAAGGTATTCGTTATCTTCTTCTAATCGACTCGGTCTTATTGGTATCTAGTTTACTATTCTAGATCTCCATCTAGCTGTTCTCTTTATTTTGCTACTCCTTCCTAAACGTTCCTCTAATCGGCTCGATCTTGTTGCTTTGTTCAAGATCAAGGTATTGGTTATTCTTCCTCTCTTATCCTAGGTAGCAGCAGGAGGAGGTGACGAGTAGAATAGTAGCAGAGAATAGCTAGATCAGATCTATAGTAAAACAGAGAAAGGAGACGGGAAACTAACCGGGAGGTGGATTCAGCCATCATAGGACGCCATCGCCATCCCCGCCTAGATCTGATTCTTGGGTGGGCCACAAAGGTGCTTTACCGGTAGCAAGTTCTTCTGATCTGGACAAAGCAATAAGACCAAATCGATTAGAGAAAGGATTAGCAAATCAAAGAGAACAACTAGATCGAGATCTAGAGTAGTAAAACAGATACCTTTATCTAGAACAAAGCAATAAGACCGAGTCAATTAGAGGAATAATAGCCGATACCTTGATCTAGAACAAAGCAACAAGACCAAGTCAATTAGAGGAAGGTAGAGGAAGGAGTAGCAAATAAAAGATAACAACTAGATCGAGATCTAGAGTAGTAAAATAGATACCTTGATCTAGAACAAATCAATAAGACCCGAGTCGATTAGAGGAAGAATAGCCGATACCTCGATCTAGAACAAAGCAACAAGACTGAGTCAGATTAGAGGAAGGAGTAGCCAAAAAAAAGAGAGAACAACTAGGTTGAGATCTAGTCTATAGTAAAATAGAGGAGATGAGAAACTAACAGGGTGCTGGATTCAACCCTCAGCACGCCATCGGCATCTCCGCCTAGATCTGCTTCTTGGGTGGGCGGGCCACAAAGGTGCTTTACCGGTAGCGAGTTCTTCCGATCTAGAACAAAGCAATAAGACAAAATTGATCAGAGGAAGGATTAGCAAAACGAAGAGAACAACTAGATCGAGAACAGTTGTAAAACAGATACCCTGATCTAGAAGAAAGCAACAAGATTGAGTCACAACACACCATCGCCATCCCCGCCTAGATCTGCTTCCTGGGTGGGTGGCAGAGCCTTTACCGATAGCGAGTTCTTCAGATCTAGTAGAACAAAGCAACAGGACATAGTCGATTGGAGGAAGGTAGAGGAAGGAGTGGCAAAACAAGGAGAACAGCTAGATCAGATCTAGAGTAGTAAAATAGAGGAGACGAGAGACTAACCAGGAGGTGGAGTCAGCCATCACAGCACGCCATTGCCATCCCCGCCTAGATCTGCTTCTTGGACTGGTGAAAAGGGTACCTTACCGGTAAGAGGTAGCGAGTTCTTCCCTAGGACGTCGCCGCAGGGTTAGGCCGCTGGTGGCGATGGTTTGTGGGAAGGGATGGAGTCAGCCATCACAGCACGCCATCGCCATCCCCGCCTAGATCTGCTTCTTGGACCGGCGGCAAGGGTGCCTTACCGGTAAGAGGTAGCGAGTTCTTCCCTAGGACGTCGCCGCCGGGTTAGGCCGCTGGTGGCGATGGTTTGCGGTTCTCCGTTGGAGAAGTTCTACGGGAAGGGATGAGTTGGGTGCGGCGGCTCAAGGAGGAGGGGAGTGAAAACCTAATTTCTCTTTGTGTGTGGTGGCTTTATAAGGAGCGGAGCGAAAACGTAATAGCCCCACCTTCCGAGGCGGCCATCTAGGCTAGTTTGGGCCGGCAAAGCAGACCGACAGCCAAGTGAATCAGCAACGGCAAGGAAGTCAGGGAGAATGTTTCGCCTCGCCTGCTGTCTTGTACTTCTAGCATTTCCTTCGCGATGCCGATGCTGTTCACACGTGCCTCTCCTCTCACCGTAGTCTCCCACTCCACGGTGGTGCCAAGTTGCCAAAACTGCCCACCTTGTTGTGCAAAGAGTTTTGCCCAGTTTGTGAACCTGAAATTTAGGCTGCTTGACTTACCATTTGCGCCGAGCTGCAGGCTTCAGTTGGCAGCCCTCAATGACCGGGAAGCTAAATGCAACTAATCATTTTTTAGGGATAAATGGAACTAGTCTTCATCTGATCAATGACTTCATAACTATGGTGCAATCCAACGTTTTAAAAAAAGAAAGCAGTAGTGCAATCTGACGGTGGTTCATGCACGCACTGTAATATTGCGGCAGGCGTCCATATATTAGGCCGAGGATTTCTAGTTAGAACTTAGACATACTATACTGATGATCCTTTAGCACATCACATCTGAATATAACCCAGTTTATTGTTTCTCAAGACAAAGTTTCCCTTTAGAACTATTTATGCTATGCCTTGTCAACTGCAAGCACTAGACTTATCTTCCTATATAAATGCAGCGAAAACATCGGGCTACTTGGATTAACAAAAGTTGGAAGTAGGAGAGTGATCCAGATATCAACTGGCTTCATGATATTCTTCTCCGTATTTGGTAATTCTCTGTTCCCACCTTGTGTTACTGAAGGAAAGAGAAGTAAATTTTGGCTCAAATTTGGGAACCCTCATTCTTGCAGGGAAGTTTGGGGCGTTCTTCGCGTCAATCCCGTTGCCAATCTTCGCGGCAATTTACTGCATCTTGTTTGGTATCGTAGGTGAGCCAGAACTTCCTTTTTGTGCTCTTGTATATGGTTCTTTTTACTATATTTGGCCTAACCAATGTATTTTGCTGATACCAGCTGCTGTGGGAATCTCGTTCAACCAGTTTGCAAACAAAAACTCCATGAGGAACATCTACATCATTGGACTATCATTGTTCCTTGGCATCTCGATCCCTCAATATTTCGCGGAGTACACCGCTTCTGCTGGCCGTGGACCTGCCCGAACAAATGCAGGATGGGTATGTTAAGCAACCCCCTTTGCATCATTGTTTAGTTATCAACTTATCATGTCAGTTCGAGCCTCGAGTTCCTGGTGTGAATTTTTATTTCTAAAATTTCATCTCTACGTTCTTTGTTGCCGCAGTTCAATGACATCATCAACACAGTTTTTGCCTCCGGCCCAACGGTGGCGCTGATCGTCGCGTCGCTTCTGGACAACACGCTGGATCCCCGTGCCAACGAGAACGACCGGGGGCTCTCATGGTTCACGCCATTTCTGCGCCGCCGTAAAGGGTACTCGGACCCTAGGAACGAGGAGTTCTACAGCTACCCGATCCGGGTCCATGACTTGGTTCCGCACCGGTTTCTCTGATTCTAGAAGGGGTGCTGCTAATTATCCTGTGCTGCTGTGCAATGTAAATCCCCTTTGTTCTTGTTAGCCTTTTACCCCCTGTGGCCCGTAGCGATTGGTGCGGTCACAGGTTTCAGCTTAGTGGGATATATGGTACAAGGATGCTAGGACTTCCGTCGTTGCTGTTGCTGGCCGTTTGGGCCAAGGAGTTGGTTACATGGTTGACGTAGAGTTTTATTGTCCGGGTGTAATGTTGTCTCTGGGGAAAAATGGAGGGAGTGTCTATTTAGCATTTGACTGTTTTACAATTGGAAAACATTCAAATTTCCTAACTAATAAGCAGCTGCCACTTGTATGTCCAAACCCCACCCCCGCCAGCACTGTATGTAGTTATATTTCAAAAATAAAACGGGTCAGGAATAAACCCAATTCAACTAAACCTGGACCACAACCCGGTTCCACAAAAACAGAAAAGGAGGGATCACAAAACACACCAAACACCTGTCATTCACCAATTCTTGACCCCCTTCACCAGCTTCACCCATCCTTCATCCCCTTCACCGCGCTTGACCTATTACATGAGAAAAACAACTATAAAAAGAATCATCAAAGAAACTAGTTACAAAAAAATTCCAAGGACAACAGGAGACTCTGGAATGTGTGATCGCTAGTAATTATAAAGCTCTGGAATTTCAGAAATTTTGATGTCTAATGCCCAAAACTACAATGGGAAAGGTATGGAAATTACACTACAATCCTGAAAAAACATACAGTGGATGTACACTGTAAAATACAAAGGAAATGCCACTGCAAGTTCACATCGATTTATAATTGTATTGCTCATGAAGTTACACTGTAAACACCCACAAATTACACTGTAAATCCCCTAGAATTGCATTGTTATTATCAGGTATTTACACTTGCGAAAACTAATGAACTTGCACTGTAAGTACCCAACAATTTCAGTGTAAATCCTCTGAAAAAATACATTATACATTAACCCAGGGAATTACACTGTAAAGACTGATGAACTTACACTGTAAATACCCAAGAAGTACAGTGTAAATCACCAAGAAGTACAGAGTAAAATAGCAAAGAAATACAGTTACTGGAGTCCAAAAAATACATACTACATACACAGGAGTTTAAGTTGAAAGTATGCGAGCATATGCTATAAAAACACAACAAAATTACAGTGAAACTTCAGAGATAGTGTACTACAATTTACAACGTAAATACAGGAATGTAACTGAAGAGCATGAGGAGCATGATAAGGACAGTAACTGAAGATCTACTGAGAATGTCATAGGAAGAACTCATACTACAGTGTACTCCCTCCGTTCGGAATTACTTGTCTCGAAAATGAATGTATCTAGAACAAAAAATAAATCTAGATACAACCATTTCTGCGACAAGTAATTCCGAACGGAGGGAATAAGTCTGTAGTAAAATCCACTTTAATCTATCTGACATAAACCTACAGCAATTACAGTGCCGAAGCATTCAAATTACAATGTAAATCTGCAGGGAAATCCACTGTAATCTACCTGACATAAACCTACAGCAATTACAGTGCCGAAGTATTCAAATTATAGTGTAAATCTGCAGGAAAATTCACTGTAATCTATCTGACATAAACCTACAACAATTACAATGCTGAAGCATTCAAATTACAGTGTAAATCTGCAGTAAAATACAGTGTAAGCCATACAACAATTCATTACTGAAGCTAACCGAAGAACACCAAGAATCTGCAGTAAATCACTATAATCTATCTGAAGCATACAACAATTAAAGACTTGTAGCGTATAACTTACGGAGAAAATCTGTGATAAATTACAGTGATGAAGCAACTGAAAGTAATGTATCGAACAAAAAACCGTAAGCCCTGCAACAATTACAGCGCTGAACCATGAAAATTACAGTGTAAAACTACAAAATAATACGGTGTAACCATGCAACAATTACAGTCCTGAAGCATAAAAAATAGTGAAAACCCAGGGTAAATTACACTGTAAATCTAGGGTTGGAAAATTACAGTGCAATTTTACGCATATTACAATGCAAATCTGAGCTAAATTACACTATATATGTAGGGTATATAGCACTGTAGTTACAATAAAGAAGCATGGGCATTACACTCAAATTCTGAGATAAAATTACACTGTGATTCTGGGGTATATTATACAATGACAAAAACAAGAAAAATCCATTTGGCTAACACTGCAACAACACTACAGGCCTACATCAGCACCACATGCCTAGTGCACACTAATTCAGAGAAATTCTGGGGTATATTAGCATGGCACCAGGGAAACTAAACACCTACATCTCACAACAAAAATCAAGAGGGATTCAGGGACTACAAGAGGTAAGATGGGTAGGAAACTGAACACATAAGTAGCCAACACATCAAAAACCATAATAGAGCAGGAAACTGAAACAAATAACACCTATATCTACACAACAAAAGGGCCAGCCAAAATCAAACTACAAATCGCAAACTGCATCTACATTGCATAAGCCAGCAGAATCCCGGGGCAGACAAACTACAGACAAAAAATGCATGCGGATTAGGAACCCAGGCCATCAGAAAACAGGGGAATCCAGCACTACAACTACAAAATCGCCTACCTCTACATCTATAGTAGAAGAAACAAATTAGAGGGGGGAAACGACCACAACCACTAGATGATCTGGATACTACACGAACAAGGATGGGGCAAATCGAGCGCAAGAAAGAGGGAGAGACAAGAAGAACCAACCAGGGGAGACAAGAATCAAAGGGAAAATCAAACTCGAGCAGAGAGGCGGCTCGGAAACGCCATGAACCCAAGGGAATCGCCTCCTCTCCTGCGCCGCTCGAGCGCCTCCTCCTATTGCTCCTCTCTGCCTCTCTGAAAACAGTGCCA
>NC_041389.1:102360991-102362199 GCF_002162155.2 Triticum dicoccoides | reverse complement strand
AAAGGAGGGAAGGAAAAGCAAAACTGAGAGACACCGGGGGCGCTAATAACGCGCCCGACAAAGAAACAGGCGCTCGAAAACAAGAGTACTCAGCGCGAGATCGGACACACAGAAAACTGAGTGACAGCGAATTGAAAAACAGTCAACTATAAAATAGCAAAACCGAAAATGAATGCAAAAGGATGATAGTACCTCAATTATCGGTTTACCGTGGCAGTGATGTGTTGATGAACCTTCAGTGCGTGCATCGGTTTATGAAATCTTTGCAAGTAAACTGGCCTGATTTCCTTCTGCATTTTATCACAAGATGCTCAAAATCAAAGGTTGGTAGGTACGCGTGCTCTGATGAACTTGCAGTCGGCGTGTGCTAGTAATTGCATGGATTCACATGGTCGATATGTTTTGGTCTATAAATAAAAGAGCAGCCTGAAGAGACGATCGATGACAGGAAAATGAAGCATGGTTTCGTTTGTGGAGGCCACGGCAAAGGCCTGCATTTGACTATTGTAAGATTGTGAGGCATTGGGAATATGGAGCTCTCGTGTTGCCCTGCCCACAACACATCCATGTGGCAAGAAACGCTTTGCTGCTATGCTTGGGGCAGCTGAAATTGCAGGGCTTGCTTTTACATCCACCCGGCAAGTTGAATCTCGGAGCTCTACTGTCAACTGGAGTGCTTGAGCAGCCGGCTGACACTGTTTTGTAGCCTATAGTGCCTTTTTTTCTTTCAAGAACAGCAGCCTATAGTACCTGTGTTATGGTGAATGTCCCGTTACACCCTTATGCGAGGCTCCTAGACCTAGTATGAGAGTTGTGCATACTCTAATACCCATTTGCAGAGTTGTGATGTAACTATTGTTGAGTATATTGTGTACGTATATATTTGTGTGTAGGGCCTACCTCCTGTTTCCTTTGTATAGTTGAGGTTGTGGCCCACCTATGTACTTATATATACGTGCCTGGTGCACTGATCAATACATCGAGATTACACAACCCATATCTTATCCTTCTATATGGTATCAGAGCAGCACGATCCTAACCCTAGCCGCCGCCGCCGCCGCGCCTCCGCGCCGTCGCCGTCGCCGCTCCTCTCCGCCGCCGTCACTAGCCGCCGCCGCCACCCTTCTTCCGGTCGCCGCCGCCACCGCTGGTCACCGCCGCCTCTCCCACCAACTTACTCGCCGCCGCCGCCGCCTTTCTCCGAGGCC
>NC_041389.1:102273520-102360382 GCF_002162155.2 Triticum dicoccoides | reverse complement strand
CCCTCCCCTCCTCTCCCACCCGCGCCGCACCCGCACCCCGTCTCCCTCCACCCACGCCGAACGACATGAGCTCCTCCTCGTCCACCGTTTGCAACCCGTTTGCCGGTCCCGATGTCACTCTCGTCCGCGACCTCAACATCCACGAGCGAGTTTCGGTCAAGCTTGATCACACCACCGCCTCCTACTCTGCTTGGAAGCGGTATTTTTCGCTTGTGTTCCGTGAGTACCTCCTGCACGGCCACGTGGACGGCACCGTGGACTCGGCCCTCATGATCAACGACGAGGAGTGGATGATCCTCGACGCCACCATCATCCGCTGGTTCTACCTCACCATCTCCAGTGACCTCTTCCACACCGTGGTGAACGACGAGGACGACGCCTATGCGGTCTGGACCAAGCTCAACGGCCTCTTCACCGATAATCGGCTGCAGCGCAAGGTCCTGCTCTATGGTGAGTTTTACGGGTGCCAACAACTTGACTCATCCATCGATGATTTTTGCATGCGCCTCAAGAAGCTCGCCGATGAGCTCCGTGATCTCGGGGAAAAGATCGGCGACGAGCTCCTCATCAGCACCCTCTTCGGCGGCCTCAACGAGGACTTCGGGAACGCCGCCTCCAACCTCACCCTTATCCCGGAGCCCACCTTCGCCAAGGTGGTCGCGTACCTCAAGTTGGAGGAGCGCCGGATGCGGGTGGCGCGGACTCGTGCAACCCACACCGCCCTCGTCGCAGGCACCCGCGGGGGTTCGGCCCCGCCACCGCCATGCCCGACGCCGCCACAGCCGGCGGCACCCGCCTTCCCGCCCGGGTTCCCGCCCGCACCGGCCGTGTGTAGGGCCCACCTCATGTTTACTTTGTATAGTTGAGGTTGTGGCCCACCTATGTACTTATATATACGTGCCTGGTGCACCGATCAATACATCGAGATTGCACAGCCCATATCTTGTCCTTCTACAACTATATCATCATGTTTGAGCATGGATTCTATAATGTGTTGCAAGAGATCACATAGTGCCTCACTAGGGTAGTGGTGTGATATCTTCTAGTCTACTCCATCCGTTTTAAAATAGATAACTCAACTTTGTACGAACTTTAGTATAAAGTTAGTACAAAATTGAGTCATCTATTTTGGAATGGAGGGAGTATACAAGAGTGGTCGCCCCTCTTTGGGGTACACGTTCATTTCTACGATATTGCTGGAGAGACGAACATTCTATTAAATTTCTGGCTTTCTTAGTCTGTTTTTTTCGAAAAGGGGTGTTACCCCAGCCTCTGCATCAGATAGATGCATACGGCTCATACTATTAAAAAGGTAATCCAGCAACAAGTCTTCAAGTCTCGAAGTGCAAAAATAAACAAAGGCTCATAAGAGCTAAAACCCAAAGCCACAACCGGCTGGCAAATAAAATAGGAGCACTACATGCCTATCCTATTACATGACCGTCATCCAAACCGGTTGAAAATATCCCGAGCTACCATCTCCCATCAGGTAGACGCAGTAACCAAATGCTCCCTGGCCTCCGCCGGAGTGAGTAGCGACCACATACGGATGAATGTCGTGGCCCTGAAGATAACCTGCAAAAAGTGAATGTTTGTTGATCTGTTAAAAACTAAATCATTTCTGCAGTTCCAGACTGCCCAAAATAAAGCACAAACACCAACACGTATGTGCCTCGCAGTATCAGAGTCAACCCCATCAAGCCATGTTCCAAATAACATGTTGATAGAGGTGGGCTGACTAAAATTAAACGCAATATGAATCGACCGCCACATAATCTTAGCCAACGGACAATCAAGAAAGAGGTGTTGATATTTTCGTTATGGTCGCAAAAACTACACCTAGAAGAACCCACCCAGTTGCGTTTTGCCAGGTTATCCTTAGTCAAAATGACTTGTTTATGCACAAACCACATAAACACTTTGATTCGTAAGGGTACATTTACTTTCCAAACGTACATCGAGGAGGGGATGACGCTAGAGTTAATGACATCCAGATACATGGATTTGACCGAGAACACACCATTCTTAATAAGTTTCCAATACAGCTGATCTGGCTGCTGGGACAGCTGTACATCCATTAAACGTCTTACAAGATGAAGCTAGGCCTCCCAACGATTTCCAACTAGCGTCCTCCGAAAACTAATATTGAGGGGAGTGGATTATAAAACAGTTGCAACGTAGGCTTCTCTACGTCGAACAATGTTATACAAAGTAGGATATTGAAGTGCTAGGGGGGTCTCCCCAAGCCATGTATCCTCCCAGAACCTCGTAGTAGCTCCATTCCCGACTATGAATCTTGTCTTGTTGAAAAAGAGTTGTTTAACTCTCATCAAACCTTTCCAAAAAGGTGAGTCGGAAGGCCTCACATTCACCTGGGCCAGGGTTTTAGCATAAAGATACTTATTACACAGAATCTGTGCCCAAGTAGCCTCCGTCTCAGACGAAAGTTTAAATAGCCACTTGCTAAGGAGACATATGTTTTTGACTTCCAGATTTTCTATACCTAGACCCCCTTGGTCCTTCGACCTACAGATTATATCCCACTTAGCAAGCCTATACTTTCATTTAAGCTCATCACTCTACCAAAAGAACCAAGATCGATAGAAGTCTAACCTTTTCCTGACACCCACCGGAACCTGGAAAAAAGATAGGAGAAACATAGGCATACTGGTAAGGACCGAATTAATCAAAATTAATCGTCCGCCGTATGACATGAGCTTTCCTTTCCAACAGCTCAGTTTCTTTTCAAAACGATCCTCGATGCATTTCCACTCTTTGTTAGTCAGCTTACGATGATGAATGGGTATACCTAAGTACGTAAACGGTAATGAGCCCAATTCACAACCGAACAATTGTTTATACGCCTCCTGGTCATCATTAGCTCTTCCAAAGCAAAACAATTCGCTCTTGTGGAAGTTAATTTTGAGCCCGGACAATTGTTCAAATAAGCATAACAGAAGCTTCATGTTTCTTGCTTTCGCCAAGTCGTGCTCCATAAAGATGATAGTATCATCAGCATACTGAAGAATGGAAATCCCTTCGTCAACTAGATGTGGAACAAGGCCACCTACCTGCCCTGCATCTTTTGCCCGTCCTATTAAAATAGTCAGCATATCAGCCACTATGTTGAATAAGATCGGTGACATAGGGTCTCCTTGCCTTAACCCTTTGTGTGTCTGGAAATAGTGTCCTATGCTGTCATTCACTTTAATCCCTACACTCCCTTTTTGCGTAAAGGAATCAATCTAGTTTCTCCAGGCCGGATCAAATCCTTTCATACACAAAGCTTGTTGAAGGAAAGGCCATTTAACTTTATCTTATGCTTTTTCAAAATCCACTTTAAAAACAACGCCATCTATTTTTTGAGTGAATCTCATGGAGCGTTTCATGCAAGACAACAACCCCTTCAAGGATATTTCTATCAGGCATGAAAGCAGTCTGGGACGGATGAACTACAGAGTGCACAATCTGCGTAAGTCGTCCCGACCTTGGTGAATATTTTGAAACTAACATTAAGCAGACATATGGGCCTGAACTGCTCAATGCGAACAGCCTCTGTCTTCTTAGGAAGAAGGGTTATCGTTCCAAAATTCAGCTTAAACAACTGAAGCTGTCCCTCAAAAAACTCCTGAAACATCAGCATCAAGTCTCCCTTAATGAAATGCCAGCACCTTTTATAGAACTCCGCCGGAAACCCATCCGGTCCTGGAGCCTTATTATTTTCCATTTGTGCAATGGCCTCAAACACCTCTTTCTCCATAAAAGGAGCAGTCAAGATCTCATTCTCGTCAGTCTCAAGTTGAGGAACATCCTCAACCCTAGACTCATCTAACGACACAAAATTCTCTTCCGGAGGACCAAACAACTGCTTATAATAATTGGTAATGCAGACTTTCAGATTTTCTTGACCAACTATCGTCCCTTCATCTTGTTCTAGTTGGAAAATTCTCTTTTTACGATGCTTCCCATTAGCAATCATATGAAAGAATTGAGTATTATCCTCGCCTTGGACGATTTTGCGAACCTTAGCTCGCGACGCCCACTTCAATTCCTCCTCGCGGAGAAGCTTTTTTAGCCACAACTCCGCCTCTATCTTAGTTTCCAACTCTCTGGAATCCAAGATAGAATTTTCCGCTTTAACTTCAAGGTTTTGAATAAGTAGAAGAGGTCTTTCCTTCTCGGCCTTATAAATCCCATGCGTATGCTTAGCCCATCCATGAAGGAACCTTCAGAGATGACGGATCTTGCATTGCCATCGGTTAATAGGCGACCTTCCTCCTGAGTCATTAGCCCACTCCCGAGCTAACAACTCGAGGAACCCTTCCCTTTCAAACCATGTAAGTTCAAAGGAGAAAATGTTCTTGTTACCCACATGTGTTTGAACACCCGAGTCGACTAGTAACGGTGTGTGATCAGAGACACCTCGTGTCAATGCCTGCATAGTTACCAAGGGAAACTTCTGTTCCCATTCGACACTAGCAAGAACACAGTCAAGTTTCTCAAAAGTCGGAACCGGTAACGAATTAGCCCAAGTGAATTTCCTACCCGAGAGCTCTATCTCTCTGAGATCCAAGCTTTCGATGATGGTATTGAACATAAACGACCATCTGCTGTCAAAATTGTCATTATTCTTTTCCTCTTTTCTTCAGATAATGTTGAAATCCCCCCCCCCCCACTAAGATAGGGAGCTGCTCGTTACCGCAGATGCGAACCATATCAGCCAAAAAATCTGGCTTGAGCTCTGGTTGCACGGCTCCGTACACCGCCACCAAAGCCCAATCAAACCCATCTGCCTTAGTTCTAACCCGAAACTTTACTGCAAACTCTCCCAAAACTACACTATGAACTTCCAAAGTTTCGCACTTAACCCCAAGTAAAACCCCACCGAATCTTCCTCAAGGTGGGAGGCAATGCCAGTCAAAATCTACCCCCCAGATAAAGTGCTAAGAAATTGTGAAGTGAAGTCTGTTAGGGGGAGAGAAAGCAAGCTTATGGTGCTTTGGATGATAATGAAACAAATTCGCTGTGGAACTTCACTTTTGTGGGCTTGGCAGGCCAAGAATTTTTGGAGCCCTTGTTCTTTCCTAGCCATCTCAAGTAGTCAATCGTAATTGTTTGTTGTCCCTTATAAACTAGAATGCCTGAGTTGGTTGTGGAGCTACCAGATCGTTTCTGTGACTACACCCAACTTGAGAGGTTGGGGCAATTAAACATGACCCTAAACACAGTGTCATCAATCCACTACTTATGCAAGAGGCGTGTTCCAGACTTATGATAGTCACCTCCTCTTTTTTTACAAGGGGAATATATTAATATTACGGAGATACCAATTACACCCATTCCCTACGGCAATGCAATGCCGTAAAGACATTACGGATGCACACAACCAAAAAACAAAAAGAAGAAGAAGAAGAAAAAAGATCCCTCCATAGTGATCAATTCCTTGTAGTTGCAGCATGAACCACCACCCAGACAACACCCGAAGTCCAAATTCTCCAAAAGCGACGCCTCAAAAAAGGAACAGTGCACAAGCACCATCATCGCCTGATCCTAGATCTTAGGTTTTCACCCTGAAGAAGATCCACGCTCTCAAAACAATGCCTTCAACAATGCCATTGCCAAGCACAACCAATTAAGGCCAGGCCTTGGATTTTCACCCTGAAAGGTAAGACTCTATACTCCACATGTGCTGCCGCCTCCACTTGCCGATGTCACTGCTATGAGTCACGAATCACCAAGCAAAGTCCTCATCACCATGAAGACCTGATCCGCCATTACAAGGCCTTAGACCTTAGCCACCACGACGTTCTCCGCCATTGTCTTCACTATGGAAATTGAAATACCGACGTGTCCCATAATGTCAACATATACCGAAGCTTCGTGTCACACCCTCCTGAAGCCACTCAGGCTGAAATAGGATGGCGCACGACCGAATCCCATCCGATCCAACAATCTACAGGAGTCAAGCACCCAATGAAAATCTCCGGCAGAGCATTCTGAAACTCGTCAATGGCCAGATCCATGAGGGTTGGGAACGGCATAACACCATCTTAGAGAAAAAAGAACCCAAGGACCACGCCACCCGCCGGTTCTCCAGCAGGCTGGAGATCTCAACGGGCACCGTCGTCAGCACCCACACCACACGAAGATGAGTAACTGAGCCGCACTGAGCACCCCAAACCAGTCGTCATGCCGCCCTCGCGTCCACAGTGGTAGTCGAGGTCGTCATGTATGTTACTAGTCTATGTTACTATCTCTATAGTGGGTAGTGTCATATGTGTGATAACATAGATGTCCTCATTTATTACATTGTAGAGCCATTTTTCATCATTTTGCATTGGGAGGCGCTATGTGATGGTAACATATTATGTTACTCTATTTGCCTCTCTCCTTATTAATTATGTGCCACATCATTTTTTTTGCTTATGTGACATTTATGTTACTATCTATGTTATTACCACTATGACCAGCTTAAAAGAGGAGTCCAGGCAGAAGAAGTGTGGCAACAAATTATTGGGAAATGAGACACCCCGTAAAGGGCCCTACTGGATCAGATTAAGGTGTTGGATGACCTTGCTGACGGGCAGGGCTTGTCTCCTGACGACTAGCTTAGGAGATACGCCCTCGAGGCCTCGCTCATGGACATTTACAAGAGTGAGGAGCTATTCTGGAAGCATCGAGGGGGCCAGAACTGGCTCCTTAAGGGGCATGCGAACACTGCCTACTTTCAGGCGATTGCTAATGGCCGCGGACGGAAGTGTGCCATCCCTTTCCTCTAGGATGGACATGTTCTTCTGGAAAGCCCAGAGAACATCTCCATCCATATTTACTCCTTTTACAAGGAGTTGTTCTCGGCTGAGCCACGCGGAGGTGTCTCTCTCTACACTGCCTTCTGGCCGCTTGCTGACCAGGTATCTGATGCGGAGAATGCGGAACTTACTCTCCCATTCTCCCCTGAGGAGGTGGGTCGAGCGATTGCGTCTATGAAGGCTTGCTCGGCCCCAGGGCCGGATGGCCTCCCAGTAGTCTTTTTCCAGAAATTCTGGGAGATCTTATGCCCGGTCATTATGCCCATGTTTCATGAGTTCTATATTGGAACCCTGGACATGGCTAGGATTAACTATGGTGTCATATCTCTGATACCCAAAGTAGTTGGGGCGACAGATATTCGGCACTTCTGCTCCATCACGGTGATCAACGTGTTGGAGCGAATCTTTGTGAAGGTTTGTGCAACTCGCTTATCCTCAGTGGCTAAAAGTATTGCTCACCCCCTTCAGTCCGCGTTCCTGAAGGGTCGGCGGATCCATGACGGGATTCTGGCCCTCCACGAGATCATCCACGAGGTGGCATCAAAGGGGCTTAAGGGGGTCTTCCTCAAATTGGACTTCGAGAAGGCATATGACCATCTGGACTGGTCCTTTTTGAGGTTGGTAATGGAGCGTCGAGGATTTGACGAGAGGTGGTGTTCCTGGATCATGCAACTGGTTAGATCTGGGCACACGGCGATCAGCATCAATGGCGAGGTGGGACCCTTTTTCAAGGCTTCCAGAGGGGTAAAGCAAGGGGACCCTGTCTCCCCCTTGCTTTTCAACCTCGCAGTTGATGCCCTTGTGGGCATCTTAGATAAGGCCAAGTTGGCCGGCCACCTCAAGGGTGTAGTTAGTCACCTCGTCCCGGATGGGGGAGGGGTTACTCACTTGAAGTATGCGGATGACACCATGATTATGGTGGAAAGTTCCTTTTGCTCTGTTTTGAAGAAATGTCTGGACTTAAGATTAACTTTGATAATAGCGAGGTGGTGGTCCTTGGCTATTCGGAGGTTGAGCAGCTTCGGATCGCAGATAACCTCAACTGTAGGTTGGCGTCATTCCCCATATCTTACTTGGGGATGCCCCTGGCTGAGTCCAGGATTTTGGTGAGTGGTTATGATCCGCTTGTGGGACAAGTAGCGTCCCGTGCGGAGCCCTGGTGCGGTAGGTCCACTTCTAAAGGTAGCAAAATTGTCCTCATTAGCTCTAACCTTGCCAGCCTCCCCATGTATATGATGGGGATGTACATCTTACCCGAAGGTGTGCATAGCTCCTTTGACAAGAAGCTGGCTAGGTTCTTCTGGCAGGCAGGGGATGGTCGGCCCAAGTACCATATGGTGAAGTGGGCTGACATTTGCTTGCCGAAGGACCGAGGTTGGTTGGGCATCCCTGCATCTCGCTGGATGAACGTTGCGCTTATGCTGCGTTGGGTTTGGTGGATCTTGCGGGGAGATGGGGGGTTGAGGCTGCAGCTGGTTGAGTCCAAGTACTTGCAGGGCCAACCCCTCATGGCTTGCTCACACTTGGCTGGGTCCTAGTTCTGGAAATCTATTGTGGCCATCAAGGAAGAGATTAGGCTGGGTTTGCGTTTCTCTATTGGCAATGGGTCTGGGACCCAATTTTGGTTGGACCCATGGCTTGAGGGCGAGCCTTTCCGCTTGCGGTTCCCAAGGCTCTTTGCGATTTGTGATGACCCGACCATTATTGTATCCGCGACTGCTTTGTAGGAGGGATGGAACATTGCATTCCGCCACTCATTCGGACCAGATGAGGTACGGGAATGGTCAGAACTGAGGGAAGTAGTCCCTCTTCCTTTGTCCCAGGACCCTGACACTGTGTCTTGGAGCCTTTCTCCTTTGGGTGAATTCTCCGTTAGTTTGGCCTATCAGGCATTATGTCGTATGCCGATTCCATAGTGGCTATTCCCCACTGTGGAAGGCACCGTTGCCCTTGAAGATTAAGATTTTTGTATGACATCTCCTCCGTGACCGTCTGCCTTTGGGGACCGAGGTGTTGAAATGCCATGGTCCGGGCAATGGCCTTTTCCCTTTGTGCCATGTCCCGGAAACGGGAACACACATTTTGTTCTCTTGTGTAGCAGCGCATGCAATTTGGTGCTTTGTTCGTGAGGCTCTAGGGCCAGAGTGGGAGGCTCATGACCTTGCAGAGTTTCTGCAAGCCAGGGCCACTCAGGTTGTCCTTAAGTGCCGACTGTTCTGGCTCATCTTCGCGGCTATGATGTGGACTCTCTGGAGTACTCGCAACAAGATGGTCATTGAGTGGGTGTTCTCGCGACGTGCTTCTGACTCGCTCTTCAAATTTCTTGCCTTCTTGCAGCACTAGCATCCGCTCGCTAGGCCGAGGGATCGTGATCGACTTCAGCTATTCCTGGATGCCCTGGTGTCTACCGCGCGTCGGCTCTCCGACCGCTCGCATGTTTCGCAGCTTGCCCCTGGAGGCCTTTTTGTTTCTTATTCTTTCATTTGGGCGTCTTTGTGTTGTGGCCCCAACATTTCTCTTTTATGACTATGCTTGAGATGCGGTTGTATGGATGTATGCTTTATTTATAAAGCGGGGTGAAAGCCTGTTTCGAGAGAGGAAATTAGACATGATTTTTGTTGCCTGAATTGATGAGCTTGAGAGGCATTGAGAATATATAGCTCTCCTATTGCCCCTCCCATAGTACTTTGGAGGACCATGCATTTCTTTGCTGCTATAGTTGAGGCTCTTGAACGGTTCAAGACTGGTTCTATGAATGCGTGGCAGGCAGCTGTCTGCTAGAGTCCCAGATGTTTTTTTTCGAAAAGGGGGGACTCCCCGGCCTCTGCATCAAAAAGATGCATACGGCCAGAGTCCCAGATGTGACTTAACTCTTTTTTCTGAAGGGGCGGATGTGACTTAACATAAGTAGCCAGTGGTTGAGCCACTTCTCTTTTAGTCATGAATATGTTTGATTTTGTAAGGGCATCTTCAGTGCTGACCCGCAAATAGGACACCGCATCCGTCTGCGGACAGGGGACCGGTTCGCCAACATGGATGCGGGAGGCGACCATCCAATGCTATCCATATGCATTTCAAAACAAGTTTAAACAAATCGGACGAAATTCATCAAAAAAGTTGGATTTCATTAAAGTTTGGACATAATTTACATAAAAAGGTCGATAGTTTGATCGCTTCACTAAAAAGTAAAAAAAAATCCTAAACAATCTAATGGACGACCACCTCGTACACTATAGAACTTGAAAATAATATAAAATCTACCTTTAGCTCCTCGTTGGGTTCGACACTCTTATTTATCGAAAAAGCTACAATTGATCCCCTATACTTGTGGGTTATCATCGCATGATCCTCCTCGGTCATGACGACTGTAGAGCCCGAGGGACCGCCATAACCGCCTCCTATGAGGTAGTGGAGGATGCGTCCCCACACCTTCGTGATCACGGGCGGCAGCTCCTCCTTGATTCGGTGGCGGTTGCGGCGAGGTGGTGACGCATGCCCGTCAATGTGAGCGTACCTATCGTGCGCCAGTGGCGATGGGGGATCCTTCTTGATGCAACATCCGATCTAGATGTCATGATTGCGCGCAGTGGCGGGTGGGGGGGACGACTCTTCCTTGATGCGGCCTCCGATGTGGAAGTAGAGGTAGCACGCGGGGGCGGGTGGGGGGTGACGATGTCCTGGACCAGGGGGTACTCATCACGTCGTCTCCCAATCAGTTAGATTGGGCCGAGGACCCCCACGGTCGTATACTCATAGGCCAGTTTGGACAGCTGCCCCATACAAGGAAGATTCCACAAGATTTGGTGATCAAGACAAGGACTCCTCCCAACCGGCGTATTCGGCTAGGACTCTTGTTATCCTAGGCCTCTGGTGCATTATATAAACCGAGGCCATGCTAGTCGATAGAGGATATACACAATCATAATCATAGGCTAGACTTCTAGGGTTTAGCCATTACGATCTCGTGGTAGATCAACTCTTGTAATACTCATATTCGATCAATCAAGCAGGAAGTAGAGTATTACCTCCATAGAGAGGGCCCGAACCTGGGTAAACATTGTGTCCCCCGCCTCCTGTTACCATTAGCCTTAGACGCATAGTTCGGGACCCCCTACCCGAGATCCGCCGGTTTTGACACCGACATTGGTGCTTTCATTGAGAGTTCCGTTGTGTGATCGGCAAAAGGATCAATGGCTCGACTGCAGATCAACTGCGACGTCGGCTTCTTCGTCACCGGCTCGACTGGTCACCTTGGCTGGACCGAGGACTGCGCCCTACCTCCAATCTTCATGTCCAGATGAGGGCCTTCATCAACATAAACTCTGATCTCTATCAAGATCATGGAGGAATCATCCATGGAGCTCGGGGGCTCAATGTCAACATTGCCCTCGGGCGACCATGCTGTTTTTCTAGGCAGCGAACTTGTATCCGTCGCCACCGCCTCCTCAAGTTTCATTTTAACGATTGCTTCGGTGGAATTATGCGGAATTGAGTCTACAACAACCCTGGAAAATTTTGTCGAGTTCCGATGGAGGAATCTCTGGCAATCCACGATATACCAGAGCCCTGTCAAATCTGGACGGGAATCTGGATGAGTTTAGGGTGTGGTCTCCAGAGCCCAGCTCAGAGGTCCTTTAGAAGATCCAACTGTTCATCTGCTGCGGAATTCCCATATCTACCATCCCTCAAACTTTCAACTCGATCCGACCGTCCAAACTCCGGGAACCTTTTGATTAGTACATCACTTTTCGGATCTGTTTTCTGTGCGAGAATGAATCTGACCCGAATTCATCCTTTTTATGAACGGGATTTCGGACATCCTTTTTGAAGGAAGTTTTGTATGGGGTATTGTGTTTTATTTCCAAACACATCCCGCTAATTTTAATGTATTTTCCAATATAATCTTCACCATCGTGCCGGTGTCAAACCAGCCCGGCAATATTGCCCTACGGCTGCCGACCTGCATTAGACACGTCGTCGCGTCGTCGAGCCGAGCTCAACTTCTTTGGATCATTGTCTCGGCAAGCCGAACAATAGTTCGGCATCGCAAAGGATAAATCGTCACCAACATCGCCGCCCCACGGATTACACAGAGCGGGCACACCGACATCGCCGCACGGTCACTTCATCAAGCCAGCATTGACCACGCCACAAGTTACAACCTGCATCGGCATGGCCGAACCGTTGCTTCATCGAGCCGATGTCCATCACGCCGAACTACTTCAACACCTCGGCTGACATGGTAGCTGCAACATCTCCTCACCGACCTGCTCCGTCTCCTCGTATGGACCGGGGGCTTCGTCATCCCTTCATCGATCTACTCCGGAGACTTCGGCGTCGTCTACCGACCAACTTCGCCACGTTAGCTGGACCGGGGGCTTTGCCTCGGCAAACCAACCTTTTCCAGCATCGCCATGCCGGCGCTCCATCGCTCACCAGGCAATGGGTGTGCGGATCAAGTCCCAATTTCGGGAGTAACCTTTTCAGATTGCTACAACAGATAAACCAGGTGCTATTAATCCTAGTAATTTTTTCTTGCTTGGGTTTATTTTTCCGAAAAATTATTACTCTGGTTTGTTCCATCATCTATACACAGGTATGTCAAATGATGACCGCATTAATGATGGTTGCGTGATGGTTCGATCCGTTTCCCGTCCATAGTTCGGCGAACGCCGCATCTAGAGCCCGGACCGCCCTGCAAATTTAGGCTTTGTCACGCCATCACTGCGTCACACCGACACCCTGCATCGACATTGTCTTAGGCGCCAGGCCATATCTCTTTAAATAAACTATTTTCGCGTAAAGCAATTATGCAAGGATTATATATATATATTATTATTTCCTGGACCACACTATTTTATGTGTGCAGGTAATCGATTTTGACTGTGTTATGCAGCCACTACTCCGGAGTGCCAAACTCCTTGCTTGGATACCTCGGCCTTGGGGGCTGGGACCTCGGCCATGCCGAGGACTGCCAACCTTGTCGGATCTGTCACAGATCAATGGGCGTCTTCGTCCCGCCACAAGCCCGAATCGCGTCATCAACACCAAGCTCATTAACCAGCTAAGTCGCTTTCATGCTCAAAGACTTTCAATTCTTAAATTTTGTTTGGTTCGACCAAGCATTATGCTTTTTGGCAAAAAGTTGTTGTTAACAAAATTCCTTGTCAAAACTTTGTTTGTGACACACAAATTCAAATACCCCGTTTGTTTGGGGGCTTCCTTTATGAAGCCTTTCCTCTTGCATATGATTATACTTGTATGGCTTTGTTCCTTGTTCGTGTATTACGCCACAATATGAACCGTATTGACTTAAGTGTTCCGCAAGCTGGGTTGCCTTGCTCCTGTGCTTACCCTTACGTTCCCGATTGTTTGGCTAGGGAGTAAAGGGAGCACCTCTGTGATTGTCACGATCGGGTCATCCAAGCTCGGACCTCAGATTGGGTGAAGCCGAAAGCTAGCGCTCTTATTGTTTTCAATCATGGTCGGCACACAACGGAACTCATGAGTACAAAAAATCTATTGCACAAGTCTCATAGTAACAATGAGCAACCGAAGAAAGGTATCGGTGGAGGTACTATTTTCTTCGAAGATGCTTCTTACACTTTGTCTGTAATATAGCATAAGTTCCCTGAGCATGCTTTGTCTGTTACAGCCTTATGGCCTGATTGCCTGGTTATCGGAAACACCGTCCATATTCTCGACAGGTGGAGTACATAAAAATTTTCGGCCCTTGACCGAAGAGGGAGAAGCCGACGGTCGGTTAAGACGCGTATAAAGTTCGGGTGAACACAAATATGATATAAGTACTTCAGTACATACAATCATTATACATAAAATTCTTTTACCCAAGTCACTTGGGGGCTCTTAAAATTTATATATGAGCTGTAAATGTGTTTTCTTCTTGGTCTTTGCAAAGTCTTTTTCTACTGCTCCTTTTTCGACTTGGGTGTATGGTCAATAGCCGGATAGCCCATCTTCTCCCTAAAACCGCTCGAGTTTAGTTCGCTAAACTGACCTCGGAGAAGTACTCCGCCTTTGGGATAAGGAGCTTGAAGCCGTAAGCTGACCTGCGTGAAGTCTGGAGATCGGATGTGTCATGTTAAAACACGACAGAAGCACAATTTTCTTTCCAATTTTCGGATTGGCACCGAACACTTGATCTTGTTCGTACATCAAGTATTCACTGACGTTTTTTTGTTTTCCAAGCTTATGGCACTTTTAAACTATTTGTGTGTTTCCAGCATAAGTCTCGCAGTGCAACGCTGGACACCTTTAGAGATTCAGCAAAAACATTCTTGGATATTGCTATGCATTGGTTTCAAATTGTGTCTTCGGTCAATAGTTGGGTTGCTCGGCTCTGGTGTTTGCCTCCTACATTTCGCTTTGTTCGGCTAGGTGTGCAAAGGGAGAACCACTGCGATTGTGCTTCCAGCTCATATGGTTAAGCACCTCAATGGAGAAAGCCAAAAACTGACTGCCACAATAAGCGTAAACTGGTCAGCGATCCAATGATTATGCTAAATGACGGGTCGTTCATAACATTGGCCGAAGTGTTTACGGCTTGACCTCGGCTGTCGCCGAACACTAACCAGGGGCTCGTAGCTAGCTTCCCAAGTTTAAAGCTCCTAGACTAAGTGAAAATTATAAAGCCCACATATCTGATTGCCTCGTTTCCGATAGCACAACCGCCTTCGGGCACTGAGACATAGGCTAAGGGTTGTCTTGTTATTGCGGAAACACCCTGTGTAGTATCTACAAAGGGGTAGAAGCCGACGATGGGACACTTTCAACTAATAAATGGTCGCAACGTAGTCAAAATAAACATTTCATCGGCATTTGCATTTAATATACAAGGGCTGCCTTCCGTAATCGTTGTTATAAAACCATAAATATGCATCAATTTGACTTCAGATTTTTTGCCAAGCCGGGTTGCCTGGCTCCTGTGCTTACCCCTATGTTCCCGATTGTTCGGCTAGGCAGTAAAGGGAGCACCTCTGTGATTGTTACTACCAGGTCATCCGAGTTAGTACCTCAGACTGGGTGAAGCCGAAAGCTAGCAATCTTAAAGGATCGCATTGGTCGGCAATGACGGAAGTGAAAATTTTGGTTCATTAATACCATAGAGTTCGGGAACTTTCCCCGAACTAAATCCTCAATATTTTGCTCCCACATTGATCAGAGCTAAGGTTTCATGATCATGCTTAGCATGAAAACCCAAAGAAAGGAAACGATAGCGGGACTATTTTCTTTGGAAGATGTTTCTTACGTTAAAAAGTAATATAACATATCTCTCTGCGTACCTTTGTTTATAAAACCGTATGACCGGATTGCCTTGTTTGTCGTAAATCTTTGCCCTCATAAAGGCTTTATAAAGTAGGACAAACACTCCTTGGCTGCTGGCCGATGAGGTTGAAGCTGATGGTCGGTCAACAAAGTTTTTGTACAATGCGGATCCGAGCATTAATGATGTAGAGTACTTGGATACATAGAATCATTACACATACTTTGTGATTTTACTCTAGATATCGATCCTGAATTCGGCCACCCGTGCCCACATGAAAGCTCAGGGGCTACTGGGCTTCGAGCTTATCATTTACTAATATTAAAGGGGCACAACGATCCCCTGATCTAGTGTTGCCACCCGACCAGTGTCTCGGGGGCTACTGTGTTGCCTGTTCAATGCAGAAAATTCAAAGTGCTTAGTGTTCGGCTTGACCGAACTATGGGCAAACGCGTCTTCGGATAACAATAGGTACCATGTGGACCTATCTGGCGTCAAGCTAATATATTGCGGCAACTTCTCAATACCCTCTCTCAAGGGCCTGTTCGCCGATCACTATTATCTCTAATATATTACACTATGCTTTTATTCCTATGTATGCTGCCGAGCTAGGAGTCGATCCTCAGGCCGATTTCGCGCATCGACCTGAGTCTCAGGGGCTACTAGGAACAACGGTTTCATGTTTTCCTTCAGGTGCATCTCGGGTTTTAGACTGATACACACCTTGAGGGCTACTGTATATACATATACTGGCTATATACCTCGACAGAGAATAAATTGCACTAGTTAAAAATATTCACAAAAAAACAGCCCGCGGTCGGGGTGGTGCACCACCTTGGAAGCAGTCCGGCATAAAGCTCGGGCGGCTGGCTCCATAGAGGGCATTTCCGGCATTAAGCACGGCTAAACTCCTTCAACTTTTTAGAACCAAGGTGATCTATGACACCTCGGATACAGTCCGGCATTGGAGCTTGGATATAGTCCGATGTTGGAGCTTGGATACAGCCCGGCGTTGGTGCTCGACTGCAAAGGATACCTCGAGTACAGTCCGGCGTTGGAGCTCGGATGGAAGGGGACACTGCCTCCTGGGAACAACTTCAAACTCGAGGTGTGGCATAAAAATAACAAGGCATTGATAAAGGCCGGGAACTTAAAGGGGCTCGTCGGATACCCGACGTGTAAACTCTTTGGATGCATTTCGTGATCCTCAAGATCGAAGATGAGAAGATTTGTTGAACCAGTTTTCAAGACTGACAACCGAAGATGAAGAACAGTTCGGAATAATCGAGGAGCATCCCCAACTTGAAGACCGGTTCAGGGGGCTACTGACGGTGTCCTGGACCAGGGGGTACTCATCACATCGTCTCCCGATCAGTTAGATTGGGCCGAGAGGACCCCCATGGCCGTATACTCATGGGCCAATTCAGGCAGCTGCCGCATACAAGGAAGATTCCACAAGATTTGGTGATCAAGACAAGGACTCCTCCCCACCGGCGTATTCGGCTAGGACTGTTGTTATCCTAGGCCTCTAGTGCATTATATAAACCGAGGTCAGGCTAGTTGATAGAGGATATACACAATCATAATCATAGGCTAGACTTCTAGGGTTTAGCCATTACGATCTCGTGGTAGATCAACTCTTGTAATACTCATATTCATCAAGATCAATCAAGCAGGAAGTAGGGTATTACCTCCATAGAGAGGGCCCGAACCTGGGTAAACATTGTGTCCCCCGCCTCCTGTTACCATTAGCCTTAGACACACAGTTTGGGACCCCCTACCTGAGATCCGCTGATTTTGACACCGACAGGAGGCTCCTCCTTGATGTGGCCTCCGATGTGGAAGCACCAGTAGAGCGTAGGGGGGGGGGCGTGGGCTCCTCCTTGATCCGGCAGAGTGGGGACACAGTTCCCGCTTCACACGAACGCACTGCGAGGTGGTTTCTCCTTGATGCGCGCCAGGGAAGGTGGCACCGAGCCCATCTAACAAACTGATTGCTCCATCATGATCTCCATCTGAGGCTTTTGCGAGGAGACGGGGCTGCTACTGCAGCTACTGCTATGACTGCTAGTCCTCCTCTTCGATGAAGGAGATGACGATCTCCTCCTTGCTGGACGAGCCAGGCGCCGTGGATGTCGAAGGGTCGGGAGAGTGCTACTTATGATAAGTTGGGATTTCCCTGAAGAGGAAGGTGATGCAGTGAGTAGTGAAAAGTATTTCCCTCAGTTAAGAACCATGGTTATCGAACCAATAGGATCCAACGTGAATGAGATAAATGGTACCTGCACAAACAAAAAGAAAATACTTGCACCCAACGAAGGCAAGAGGGTTTTCAATCCCCTTGTACTCGCCAATTGCCATGATTAAATCTGATAGTGGTAGATAGATAAAAAATTGCAGCAAGGTATTTTTAGGGTTTTAATAAATATAAAATGAATGGAACCATGGGCCATAGGGTTCACTAGAGGCATCTCTCTCATGACCATAGCAGTGGTGGGTAAACAAATTACTATTGGGCAATTCATAGAATAGCGCATAGTTTATTCATGACATGATCAACATATATGCACTACATCCAAGACAAGTTGATCGACATCCATCTGCATCTAGTACTATTACTCCACCTCTCAACCGCTATCCAACATGCATCTTCAGGTATTAAGTTCATAACAAACAGAGTAATGCTTGGAGCAGGATGACATAATGTAGACAAAGTAAGACCAAATAATATGTTTGATCCCCGTCGTTTTACCTTTAGTAGCAATAATACACATACGTGCCTTGCAACTCCTTACGACACAAAGTAAGGACACCACAAGATTGAACTTACTACCAAGCACCTCTCCCACTGAAGATAAATCAATCTACTTGGTCAAAGAAGACGGATAGATCGGAGAGAAATACAAGGCTATAAAATCACACATGTATAAATCAGAGAATTGACTCAAATACTTTCAATAAATAATCTGATCATAGACCAACAATTCATCGAATCCCAACAAACACATCGCAAAATTTTACATTGGATGGATCTCAGATGAGAACACGGTATTGAAGATCAAAGGAGAGAGAGAGAGAGAGAGAGAGAGAGAGAGAGAGAGAGAGCTCTACTGGCTACTGCTTTGGACCCGTAGGTCTTGTAGAAACTACTCACACATCATCGTGGAGGCAGCAAGGTTGATGAAAATAGCATCCCCGATGGATTCCCTCTCCGACAGAGTACCTGAAAAGTCCTCCAGATGGGATCACGGAAGAACAGAGGCTTGCGGCGGTGGAATAATTGTTTTGGGACTTGGTGCGGAGGTTTCTAGCAATATATGAATGTACAACGCTGGAGTTAGGCTAACGAAGCCCAAGGGGCACCACAAGGCACCTAGGCGCACCCCTGCCTTGTTGCTCCGCGTTCTGTCGTCTGGTATCCTCCCGAAGCTTCTAGGCTCTCTTTTGGTCCAGAAAAAATCGTTAAAAAGTTTCATTGTGTTTGGACTTTATTTGGTATGGATATTTTGGAAAACTAAAAACATGCAAAAAACAACAACTGGCACTGGGCACTAGGTTAGTAGGTTAGTTCCCAAAAATGATATAAAATGGTATACAAAGCATACAAGATTGATAATATAATAGCATAAAAGAATAAAAAATTATAGATACATTGGATACATATCAGAGAGCGAGTGCAGCGGCGCTAAGAACCGCCTGATGAAGAGTTGCGACCACTACTGTTGTCGGCGTGGAGAACCATGACTTTGGCATCACCACTAGAGTTCGAGGGTCTCGAAGAGGAGGAAGTGCGGATGTGCATCGTTGGTGCATGGCTTAAATGGCCACGACCAGGCCATTTGAAGGGCCGATGAGCCCGCTTCAATGCGGCACATCGGCTAGAGTTGGTTTGTTGGGACTCGGTGTCCGTATTGAAGCGGCGACGCCCAATGGGTCTCGTTTGTCAGTGCCACCCTCACATTCGGTCACATTGCACGACAGCAATGCCGGCTGCTGCATGCTCTGTTGGGGGGGGGAGACGCGGGAGAGGCGGGTGGGATTTTTGGGTGGGCCACGATTATCAGAAGTGGGAGTTGCAGCGGTCCAGACACCCACAAAGCCCCTTCCCTAGTTTGTCTCAGATTTGCAGGAAAAAATGCATCCAGACTGGTTGGCGGACAGATGCAGGCCCGCGTTGGATGGCAAAACACGTCTGGACTTCGCATTCTGCACGGTTGCAGGTTGTTTAAGGGTCCGTGTTGGAGATGCCCTAAGCCACCAGGGATCGCGAACTTGTGGTTGGGCCTGCTTCCCTCCCTCTCAGTGTCATGTATTTGGCTGTTTGCTAGGTGAGAGGTAGTAGACATGTGAGCTCCTATTGGAGGTGTGCGTCCATTGGCAGACACTGTAGCACATGATTTTTGGAAGCACCCGGTTCAACAATTTGCAAAAAAATCTCTACCTTATATATAACCTATGAGAAATGAAGAAGGAGGAAGGTTTTGTCCAGATTTGCCGTATCTCACTAGACAGTGTTGAACCTGGTGATTGGAGACTCAAACGTGTTTGGATTGGCACCGAACTTGATGATCTCGTTTCTTACTTTGAGTACTTTGATCTGGTTAGCCGTTTTGAGTATTTTGTTAGTGGAGCATCTGATTTGAGAGTGATTTTGTTAGTTTGAGTCTTGATTTCCTGGTGTGTGAATTTTGATTTCTAATTTCATCTCTATGCTCTTTGGTGTTTCAGTTCAATGACATAATAAACACAGTTTTTGGCCCCGACCCAACAGTGGCACTGATGGTCGGACAACATGCTGGACCCCATGCCAACGAGTTCGACTGAGAGCTCTCATGGTTCACACCATGTCTGCACCACCATAAAGGGTACCGGGACCATGGGAGCAAGGAGTTCTACAACTACTTGATCCGGGTCCACGACTTGGTTCCAAACGGATTTCTCTGATTCTGGAAGGGGTACTGTTAATTATCCTGTGATGCTATGTAATGTAAACCCCTTTGTTCTTATCAGCCTTTTACCCCATGTGGTCCATAGAGATTTGTGTGGTCATATATTTCATCTTAGTTGACTATGGTACAAGGAGTCAAGGATGTTTGGACTTCCATCGTTGTTGTAGTTCTCTGTTTGGGCCAAGGAGTTGGTTAAATGGTTAACTAGAGTTTTATTGTCCGGGTGTATGTTGTCGGTCTTTGGGGGAAATGAATGCAAAAGGATAGTACCTCAATTAACAATTATCGAGGCATCGATGTGTTGATGAACTTTTAGTGCACTTTTTGGAACATAAAATCTTTGCAAGGTAACTAGTCTGATTTTGTTCTACATTTTGTTAGAAGATGCTCAAAAGCAAAGGCACGGATGGCAGTTCGTAGGTGTACATACTTGCTTCCCTAGTAATTGCATGGATTCACATGGTTTTCTTGCGAGATCATTTGGTTCATAAAGGAGCAGCCCAAGGAGTAGAAGCACTTGAAGAGACTATTGATGACAGGAAAAAGAAGCATTTGTTTTCGTTCGTAGAGGCGACACTAGAGCTCCATATTCCCAAATCCTCACATTCTACCCTTTTCTAAAGGGGCATAGGACTTCATCTGACTATTGCGAGAGTGTTTGGCTTTGGGAATATGGAGATCTTGTGTCGCCCTGCCCACATCACTTTGATGTGGAAAGAACCCCTTTGTTGTTATCGTCGAGGCTATTGAAACTGCACAACTTGCTCTCGCGTCCACCAGGGAAGTTGAATCCTGTCACTGGAGTGCTTGAGTAGCCGGCTGGCACTTTTTTGCAACCTATAGTGCCCGTATTATGGAGAATGTCTTGTTAAACCCTTATGCGACGCTCCTAGACCTAGTTTCAATATTGTGCATAGTCTAATAAACATTTGCAGCATTGTGATGTAAGCATATCACCATGTTTGAGCACAAGTGCTATAATGTGTTGCATGAGATCACATAGCGCATTACTGGTGTAGTGCTATGATATTTTCTGGTCTATGAAGAGTGGTCGCCCCCTCAGTTTGCATCATCATTTCTATCATATAGCTGGAGAGATGAACATTCTGTTAGATTTCTGGATTTCTCAGTCTTTTAAGGGGGGAACAAGCTTACGGTGCTTTGGATGTCAAAAATGAAACAAATTTGCGGTGGAGGCTCACTTTCGTGGGCTTGGGAGACCATGATATTGGAGCTCTCGTGTTCTTTCCTTGCCAACTAGGGGTGGTCAATTTTAATTGTTTGTCACCCCATATAAACTAATAGACTGGAGTGCTTGACCTTTTTTTCGACAAATGGTAGATTTTATTGATTCATAATGATGCATCAAGAGAATACAAAACACAATGAGTACACACCCGACCTTTGCATAGCTAGGATGCACACAACCAACATCAACTCACACATAAACACGCCGACAACTTCCACTTACACATAAACTCGCCAACATCAAGTCATCTTATACCAAAGCTATGTGTAGGCGAGGGAAAAATAAAAAAGCTCCAAAGTAGCCAGATACACGATCGGCAAACTGCAGTAATGACCATATCCACACCAACCATTTCATGACACCACAAGGACGACGAGGTTCTTCAATAGCAACGCCTTCAGGAAGAAAGCGGCACACAAGCGTCATCATCACCAGATCCAACCACCAAAGTTAGAATCTAGGTTTTCACCCTGAAAAATCAATCTGTGCATATCCGAGTAATGTCTTCAACAAGGTAACGATGTAAAAGAAAAATCACCATTGCTAGGTATGACCAGCTCAGGCAGACCTAGGCTTTCGCCTCGGAGCTCGAGATTGGGTGCTCGATTAGCATCACCATCCAAGTCACTCAAGTGTTGTCACCACCACTTTTCCGTAATCCCAGTAGCTACATGCAATGTGATTGCCGCCGCTGCACAACCAACCCTCTGTGTCAAGCCCTCGTCCACAATTTGCTTCTCATCGCGGAGGTCAACCACTGAATCTTGAGATTTGAAGACTCCCGAAGATTTTTCGGTGACCACAACCGTCATGGAGCCGTAGGAGTTAACTACATTATAGTATGCAGTCACCACCACCTGACCGACCAAATCTGGATCACCACTACCAACCGTGGACTGCGTGAAAGGCCAGTATGTTGTAGGGTGAAACCCTAGAGGGGATCTTTTCACACTTGGAGGGGGAAAAGGAGGAAAAGCACTCAAGAACACAAGGCACAAAACACTCAAACAAACCCAAATATCACATCCACTAGGGTAGCATACATGAGATCCACAAGATTACATGAACAATTCAAGGAAAATAGCACTAGGTAAGTTGTTCCCACTAGGTGAGGTCTTGATGATGATCTTCTCCAAGTGGAGGCCTTGACAATCCAAAGGATTCTTCCCTAGGTGGGGGCTTGATCTCCAACGAGGAGGGGATACAAGGAGCAAAGCTCTCTTTGGTGATCTAAAATACTTTGCTAACCCTACAAATGAGCTAGGAGAGGCCCTTATATAGTTTAGGGACGAAATAAGAGAAGAGGAGGGATACAAGGGCAAAGCCCCAAGGATGCACGCAGGCTCTCGGTGTGGTGCAGGCACCTGGGGTAAAGAGGCCGGGCACCCGCACCATCCATGGACCCGGAGATGGAGGGGCCGGGCACTCGAGGCCCAAAGCCCGGGCACCCGGGGGTGCGTTGGAGGCCGGCTGGGGTGTGGCCGGGCACCCGGGGTCTCAAGCTCGGGCACCCGGGGTTGCACCCAGCGGCTGGAGGGGCGGAGGCCGGGCACCCGGGGGGTGTGGCTGGAGGCGGGCAGGGGCCCAGGCACCCGAGAGCCAAGTGACCGGGCACCCGGACCAGGCTGGTGCAGCACCCCGGAGGAGGTGGCCGGGCACCCGGTGTTGCAGGGGCCGGGCACCCGGGGTGTCCAGGGAGTTTGGCCCTCCCCTTGGTTGCTCGTTCGGGCACCCGGGGTCCTTCCGTCCGGGCACCCAGAGTGTATAGAGACTCCTTTCCTTCGTTCTTCTTGTCCTCTCCTTCCTCCTCTTGCTCCATGGGTGCTCGAACCTTCACCTTCTCCTTCTCACGATCATCTCCTTGGTATCATAGAATGCATAACATGACTTTATGAGGTAGAACCCAATTCTCATGTGAATCCAATCGAAACTCGAAGAGGAGAGAGTCAACCTCGTTCTCGATGGCGCGTGCACGTGCTCTTGTTATTGGTCCTCTCGGTGCTTGTGATGGTGATGGAGTGTCGGTGCGGGTAGTCGAGGGATGCTCCGCATCGTCTCCCCCCCCCCATGGAAGAGATCCGTCCACGGATCGTGCTCTTCATCACCATGGTACTTGGCCAAGTCTTTGACGTTGAAGATGTCGCTTACGTTGTACTTGTCACGTGGGATGTCGACCTTGTAGGCGTTGTCGTTGTAGCATGCTAGCACCTTGAATGGTCCGTTGGCTGTAGGGAGTAGCTTGGACTTGTGTTCCTTGGGGAAGCGGTCCTTGCGGAGATGTATCCATACTTGATCACCCGGTTGGAACACCATCGGAGACTTGTTGATGTTGAGCTTGGCGGTGAGTCGTTGTACTTGGCGCTCAATCGTGGAACGTGTTTCTTCATGCAACTTCTTGAGGTAGGCGGCTCTTGTTGGGGAACGTAGTAATTTCAAAATTTTCCTACGCACACGCAAGATCATGGTGATGCATAGCAACAAGAGGGGAGAGTGTTGTCCATGTACCCTTGTAGACCGAAAGCGGAAGCGTTAGCACAATGCGGTTGATGTAGTCGTACGTCTTCACGATCCGACCGATCCAAGTACCGAATGTACGGCACCTCCGAGTTCAGCACACGTTCAGTTCGATGACATCCCACGAACCCGATCCAGCAGAGCTTTGCAGGAGAGTTCCGTCAGCACGAGGCGTGATGACAGTGTCGATGATGCTACCGACGCAGGGCTTCGCCAAAGCACCGCAACAATATTACCGAGGTGGAATATGGTGGAGGGGGGCACTGCACACGGATGGGAGAGATCAACAGATCAGCTTGTGTGTTCATGGGGTGCCCCTTGCCTTAGTATATAAAGGAGGAGAGGAGGGGAGGCCGGCCTGCCCCTATGGGCGCGCCAAGTGTGGAGTCCTACTAGGTCTCCAAGTCCTAGTAGGAGTCCACCAAAGGGAAGGAGGGAAGAAGGAAGGAGAGGGAGGAGAGAAAGGAAAGGGGGGTCGGCCCCCTAGTCCAATTCGGTTTGGGCTAGGGGGGCCGCACGCCCTGCCTTGCCCTGCCTCCTCTCTTCCACCACTTGCCCCATGAGGCCCAATACTTCTTTCCCGTGTTCCCTATATCCCGGTACTCCGAAAAATACCCGAATCACTCAGAACCTTTCCGATGTACGAATATAGTCGTCCAATATATCGATCTTTACATCTCGACCATTTCGAGACTTCTCGTCATGTCTCCGATCTCATCCGGGACTCCTAACTACCTTCGGTACATCAAAACACATAACTCATAATATAAATCATCACCGAACTTTAAGCGTGCGAACCCTACGGGTTCAAGAACTATGTAGACATGACCGAGACACGTCTCCGGTCAATAACCAATAGCGGAACCTGGATGCTCATATTGGCTCCTACATATTCTACGAAGATCTTTATCGGTCAAACCGCATAACAACATACTTTGTTCCTTTTGTCATCGGTATGTTACTTTCTCGAGATTCGATCGTCGGTATCTCAATACCTAGTTCAATCTCGTTACCGGCAAATCTCTTTACTTGTTATGTAATACATCATCCTGCAACTAACTCATTAGTCACATTGCTTGCAAGGCTTATAGTGATGTGCATTACCGAGAGGGCCTAGAGATACCTCTCTGACAATCGGAGTGACAAATCCTAATCTCGAAATACGCCAACTCAACAAGTACCTTCGGAGACACCTGTAGAGCACCTTTATAATCACCCAGTTATGTTGTGACGTTTGGTAGCACACAAAGTGTTCCTCCGGTAAACGAGAGTTGCATAATCTCATAGCCATAGGAACATGTATAAGTCATGAAGAAAGCAATAGCAACATACTAAACGATCAACTGCTAAGCTAACAGAATGGGTAAAGTCAATCACATCATTCTCTAATGAAGTGATCTCGTTAATCAAATGACAACTCATGTCTATGGCTAGGAAACTTAACCATCTTTGATTCAACGAGCTAGTCAGGTAGAGGCATACTAGTGACACTATGTTTGTCTATGTATTCACACATGTATTATGTTCCCGGCTAATACAATTCTAGCATGAATAATAAACATTTATCATGAAATAAAGAAATAAATAATAACTTTATTATTGCCTCTAGGGCATATTTCCTTCAGTCTCCTACTTGCACTAGAGTCAATAATCTAGTTCACATCACCATGTGATTTAACACCAATATTCACATCTGTATGTGATCAATACCCATAGTTCACATCGTCATGTGATCAATACCCAAAGGGTTTACTAGATTCAAAAATCTAGTTCACATCGCTATGTGATTAAGACCCAAAGAGTAATAAGGTATGATCTTGTTTTGCTCGTGAGAGAAGTTTAGTCAACGGGTCTGTCACATTCAGAGCCGTATGTATTTTGCAAATATTCTATGTCTTCAATGCTCTGCACGGAGCTACTTTAGCTAATTGCTCCCACTTTCAATATGTATCCAGATTGAGACTTAGAGTCATCTGGATCAGTGTCAAAACTTGCATCGACGTTACCCTTTACGACGAACCTCTTGTCACCTCCATAATCGAGAAACATATCCTTATTCCACTAAGGATAATTTTGACCAATGTCCAGTGATCTACTCCTAGATCACTATTGTACTCCCTTGCCAAACCAGGGCAGGGTATACAATAGGTCTGGTCCA
This sequence comes from Triticum dicoccoides, assembly GCF_002162155.2. NCBI lineage: Eukaryota > Viridiplantae > Streptophyta > Magnoliopsida > Poales > Poaceae > Triticum > Triticum dicoccoides. Next base: position 102,334,419 of record NC_041389.1, on the reverse strand, counting down.
TAGCATGGCATACTTTTATAGAACCTATGATTGAGGCATAGGGAATGACTATCATTCTCTTTCTATTTTCTGCCGTGGTCGGGATTTGAGTCTTACTCAATTTCACACCTTTGCAACACAGAAAAGAACTCTTTCTTTGACCGTTCCATTTTGAACTACTTCAAAATCTTGTCAACGTATGTACTAATTGAAAATCTTATCAAGCGTCTTGATCTATCTCAATAGATCTTGATGCTCAATATGTAAGTAGCTTTACTGAGATCTTTCTTTGAAAAACTCCTTTCAAATACTCCTTTATGCTTTCCAGAAAATTCTACATTAGTTCTGATCAACTATATGTCATTCACATAAATTTATCAGAAATGTTGTAGTGCTCCCACTCACTTTCTTGTAAATGTAGGCTTCACCGCAAGTCTGTATAAAACTATATGCTTTGATCAACTCATCAAAGCGTATATTCCAACTCCGAGATGCTTGCACCAGTCCATAGATGGATTGCTGGAGCTTGCACATTTTATTAGCACCTTTAGGATCGGCAAAACCTTCTGGTTGCATCATATATGATTCTTCTTTAATAAATCCATTAAGGAATGTAGTTTTGACATCCATTTGCCAAATTTCATAAAATGCGGCAATTGCTAACATGATTCGGACAGACTTTTAAGCATCGATACGAGTGAGAAAATCTCATTGTATTCAACACCTTGAACTTGTCAAAAACCTTTTTCGACAATTCGAGATTTGTAGATAGTAACACTACTATCAGTGTCCGTCTTCCTCTTGAAGATCATCCATTTATTTTCTATGGCTTGTCGATCATTGGGAAAGTCAACCAAAGTCCACACTTTGTTCTCATACATGGATCCCATCTCAGATTTCATGGCCTCAAGCCATTTCGTGGAATCTGGGCTCATCATCGCTTCCTCATAGTTCATAGGTTCATCATGGTCTAGTAACATGACTTTCAGAACAGGATTACCGTACCACTCTGGTGCGAACTGTACTTTGGAAGACCTACGAGGTTCTGTAGTAACTTAATTTGAAGTTTCATGATCATCATCATTAGCTTCCTCACTAATTGGTGTAGGAATCACTAAAACTGATTTCTGTGATTAACTACTTTCCAATTCGGGAGAAGGTACAATTACCATATCAAGTTCTACTTTCCTCCCACTCACTTCTTTCGAGAGAAACTCCTTCTCTAGAAAGGATCCATCTTAGCAATGAATATCTTGCCTTCAGATCTGTGATAGAAGGTGTACCCAACAGTTTCCTTTGGGTATTCTATGAAGACGTACTTCTCCGCCCTATTTAAAGTGAATGCAGTTGTCTCTAATGCATAACCCCAAAATGATAGTGGTAAATCGGTAAGATACATCATAGATCGCAACATATCCAATAAAGTGCGGTTACGATGTTCGGACACACCATTACGCTGTGGTGTTCCATGTGGCGTGAGCTGTGAAACTATTCCACGTTGTTTTTAAATGAAGGCCAAACTCGTAACTCAAATATTCTTCTCCACGATCAGATTGTAGAAACTTTATTTTCTTGTTATGCTGATTCTCCACTTCACTCTGAAATTCTTTGAACTTTTCAAATGTTTCAGACTTGTGATTCATTAAGTAGATATAGCCATACCTATTCAAATCATCTGTGAAGGTCAGAAAATAACGATACTCGCCACGAGCATCAACACTCATTGGATCGCATACATCGGTATGTATTATTTCCAATAAGTCAGTAGCTCGTTCCATTGTTCCGGAGAACGGAGTTTTAGTCATCTTGCCCATAAGGCACGGTTTGCAAGCATCAAATGATTCATAATCAAGTGATTCCAAAAGTATATCTTTATGGAGTTTCTTCATGCGCTTTACACCGATATGACCCAAACGGCAGTGCCACAAATATGTTGCACTATCGTTATCAACTTTGCATCTTTTGGCTTCAATATTATGAATATGTGTATCACTATGATCAAGATTCAATAAACCATCAACATTGGGTGTATGACCATAGAAGGTTTTATTCATGTAAACAGAATAACAATTTATTCTCTGTCTTAGGTGAATAATCGTATTGCAATAAACATGATCGAATCATATTTATGCTCAACGCAAATACCAAATAACATTTATTTAGGTTCAACACTAATCTTGAAAATATAGGGAGTGTGCGATGATGATCATATCAATCTTGGAACCACTTCCAACACACATGGTCACTTCACCCTTAACTAGTCTCTGTTTATTCTGTAACTCCTGTTTCGAGTTACTAATCTTAGCAACCGAACAAGTATCAAATACCCAGGGGTTACTATAAACACTAGTAAGGTACACATAATTAACTATATATATCAAATATACCCTTGTTCACTTAGCCATCCTTCTTATCTACCAAATATTCATGGCATTTCCGCTTATAGTGACTATTTCCTTTGCAGTAGAAGCACTCAGTTTCAGGCTTTGGTCCAGCTTTGGGCTCCTTCACGGGAGTGACAACTTGCTTGCCATTCTGCTTGAAGTTCCCTTTCTTTCCCTTTGCCCTTTTCTTGAAACTAGTGGTCTTGTCAATCATCAAGACTTGATGCTCTTTCTTGATTTCTACCTTCGTCGATTTCAACATCACGAAGAGCTCGGGAATCGTCTTCATCATCCCTTGCATACTATAGTTCATCACGAAGTTCCAGTAACTTGGTGATAGTGACTAGAGAACTCTGTCAATCACTATCTTATCTGGAAGATTAACTCCCACTTGATTCAAGCGATTGTAGTACCCAGACAATCTGAGCACATGCTCACTGCTTGAGCTATTCTCCTCCATCTTTTAGCTATAGAACTTGTTAGAGACTTCATATCTCTCAACTCGGGTATTTGCTTGAAATATTAACTTCAATTCTTGGAACATCTCATATAGTCCATGACGTTCAAAACGTCTTTGAAGTCCCAATTCTATGCCGTAAAGCATGGGGCACTAAACTATCAAGTAATCATCATATTGCGCTAGCCAAACGTTCATAACGTCTGGGTTTATTCCTGCAATAGGTCTGTCACCTAGCAGTGCATCATGGACATAATTCTTCTGTGTAGCAATGAGGATAAACCTCAGATCACGGATCCAGTCCATATCATTGCTACTATTTTTCAACTTAGTTTTTCTCCAGGAACATATAAAAAATAAAACGTAGGGTAGCAACAATGCGAGCTATTGATCTACAACATAGCAAAATACTATCAGGCCTAAGTTCATGATAAATTAAAGTTCAATTAATCATATTACTTAAGAACTCCCACTTAGATAGACATCCCTCTAATCATCTAAGTGATCACGTGATCCAAATCAACTAAACTATGTCCGATCATCATGTGAGATGGAGTAGTTTTCAATAGTGAGCATCACTATGTTGATCATATCTACTATATGATTCACGCTCGACCTTTTGATCTCCAGTGTTCCGAGGCCATATCTGCATGTGCTAGGCTCGTCAAATTTAACCCAAGTATTCTGCGTGTGCAAAACTGGCTTGCACCCGTTGTAGATGAACGTAGAGCTTATCAGACCCAGTCATCACGTGGTGTCTCGGCACGACGAACTTTGGCAACGGTGCATACTCAGGGAGAACACTTTTATCTGAAATTTAGTGAGAGATCATCTTATAATGCTACCGTCAATCAAAGCAAAATAAGATGTATAAAAGATAAACATCACATGCAATCAAACTATGTGACATGATATGGCCATCATCATGTTGTGCCTTTGATCTCCATCTCCAAAGCATCGTCATGATCTCCATCGTCACCGGCATGACACAATGATCTCCATCATCTTGATCTATATCAATGTGTCGTCACATGGTCGTCTCGCCAACTATTCCTCTTGCAACTATTGCTACCGCATAGCGATAAAGTAAAGCAATTATTTAGCGCTTGCATCTTATGCAATAAAGAGACAACCATAAGGCTTCTGCCAGTTGCCGATAACTTCAACAAAACATGATCATCTCATACAACAACTTATATCTCATCACGTCTTGACCATATCACATCACAACATGCCCTGCAAAAACAGGTTAGACGTCCTCTACTTTGTTGTTGCAAGTTTTACATGGCTGCTACGGGCTGAGCAAGAACCGTTCTTACCTACGCATCAAAACCACAACGATATTTCGACAAGTTAGTGCTGTTTTAACCTTCTCAAGGACCGGGCATAGCCACACTTGGTTCAACTAAAGTTGGAGAAACAGACACCCGCCAGCCACCTGTGTGCAAAGCACGTTGGTAGAACCAGTCTCGCGTAAGCGTACACGTAATGTCGGTCCGGGCCGCTTCATCCAACAATACCGCCAAACCAAAGTATGACATGCAGGTAAGCAGTATGACTTGTATCGCCCACAACTCACTTGTGTTCTACTCGTGCATATAACATCTACGCATAAACCTGACTCGGATGCCACTGTTGGGGAACGTAGTAATTTAAAATTTTCCTACGCACACGCAAGATCATGGTGATGCGTAGCAATGAGACAGGAGAGTGTTGTCCACATACCCTCGTAGACTGAAAGCGGAAGCATTAGCACAATGTGGTTGACGTAGTCGTACGCCTTCATGATTCGACCGATCCAAGTACCTAACGTACGGCACCTCCGAGTTCAGCACACGTTCAGCTCGATGACGTCCCACGAACTCTGATCCAGCAGAGCTTTGCAGGAGAGTTCCTTCAGCACGACGGCGTGATGACGGTGTCGATGATGCTACTGACGCAGAGCTTCGCCTAAGCACCGCTACGATATTACCGAGGTGGAATATGATGGAGGGGGGCACTTCACATGGCTGGGAGAGATCAACAGATCAACTTGTGTGTTCATGGGGTGCCCCTTGCCTCAGTATATAAAGGAGGAGAGGAGGGGAGGCCGGCCGACCCCTATGGGTGCGCCAAGTGTGGAGTCCTACTAGGACTCCAAGTCCTAGTAGGAGTCCACCATAGGGAAGGAGGGAAGAAGGAAGGAGAGAAAGAAAAGGGGGGCCGACCCCTTAGTCCAATTCAGTTTGGGCTAGGGGGTCGCGCGCCCTGCCTTCCCCTGCCTCCTCTCTTCCACCACTTGGCCCATGAGGCCCAATACTTCTTCCCCGTATTCCAGTATCTCCTCGGTACTTCGAAAAATACCCGGATCACTCGGAACCTTTCCTATGTCCGAATATAGTCGTCCAATATATTGATCTTTTCATCTCGACCATTTCAAGACTCCTCGTCATGTCCCTGATCTCATCCGGGACTCCTAACTACCTTCGGTACAGCAAAACACATAACTCATAATATAAATCGTCACCGAACTTTAAGCGTGCGGACCCTACGGGTTCGAGAACTATGTAGACATGACCGAGACACGTCTCCGGTCAATAACCAATAGCGGAACCTGGATGCTCATATTGGCTCCTACATATTCTACGAAGATCTTTATCGGTCAAACTGCATGACAACATACTTTGTTCCTTTTGTCATCGGTATGTTACTTTCCCGAGATTCGATCGTGGTATCTCAATACCTAGTTCAATATCGTTACTGACAAGTCTCTTTACTCGTTATGTAATGCATCACCCCACAACTAACTCATTAGTCACATTGCTTGCAAGGCTTATAGTGATGTGCATTACCGAGAGGGCCTAGAGATACCTCTCCGACAATCGGAGTGACAAATCCTAATCTCGAAATACGCTAACTCAACAAGTAGCTTCGGAGACACCTGTAGAGCACCTTTATAATCACCCAGTTATGTTGTGATGTTTGGTAGCACACAAAGTGTTCCTTCGGTAAACAGGAGTTGCATAATCTCATAGCCATAGGAACATGTGTAAGTCATGAAGAAAGCAATAACAACATACTAAACAATCAAGTGCTAAGCTAACGGAATGGGTTAAGTCAATCACATAGTTCTCTAATGATGTGATCCCGTTAATCAAATGACAACTCATGTCTATGGCTAGGAAACTTAACCATCTTTGATTCAACGAGCTAGTCAAGTAGAGGCATACTAGTGAAACTATGTTTGTCTATGTATTCACACATGTATTATGTTTCCGGTTAATACAATTCTAGCATGAATAGTAAACATTTATCATGAAATAAGGAAATAAATAATAACTTTATTATTGCCTCTAGGGCATATTTCCTTCAGCTCTTGCACTTGCGTCCATGTTTGCTCGTTTTTGAAGCGGTAGAGGAAGGATGTCCAATGGCGACAAAGGGTTGAAACCGTAGATGACCTCGAAGGGGGACTTGCTAGTGGTAGAGTGTCTTGCGCGGTTGTAGGCATACTGGGTGATGGGTAGGAACTCCTCCCACTCCTTGATGTTCTTCTTGATCAACACGCGCAGGAGAGTTGCAAGCGTCCGATTGGTGACTTCCGTTTGTCCATTGGTTTGAGGATGATACGCGTGGAGAAGATTAGCTTGATTCCGAGCTTGGCGCATAGCATCTTCCAAAAGTAGCTTAAGAACTTGACGTCTCGATCCGAAACAATTGTCTTTGGCACACCGTGCAACCTCAAGATTTCTCTACAAAAGAGATTCGCAACATGTGAAGCATCATCTATCTTATTGCATGGGATAAAATGAGCCATTTTAGAGAATCGGCCCACAACAACAAAAACGGAGTCCTTTCCATTTTGAGTCCTAGGTAATCCAAGCACAAAATCCATGCTAATGTCTTTCCAAGGTTGATGTGGAATAGGTAAAGGCATATGTAAACCATGTGATTCAGAGTGTGACTTAGCTTTGCAACATGTAGAGCACCGGTTGGTGAAGCGGGCGACCGCAAAACATCTTGGGCCAATAATAGTTCTTGGAAAGCGTGCAAAAGTCTTGTCGCGCCCAAAGTGTCCCATGAGTCCACCTCCGTGAGCCTCTTGCAAAAGTAACAAACGAAGAGAAGACTCGGGAATGCATAGTTTGTTAGCTCTCATAAGATAACCATCTTTGATATAATATCGTTCGCAAGAAGTATGCGTCACACACTTAGCATAAGGAGTAGCAAAAGTCACATCACTCTCATACAAATCTTTGATATGATCAAATCCAACTACATTCAATTCAAGTTGAGTAAGTAACATGCATTTGCAGGAAAGGGCATCCGCCACAACATTTTCTTTGCCCTTAATGTACTTGATCACATAGGGAAAATATTCAATGAATTCACTCCATTTAACATGCCGTTTATTCAACTTGGTTTGACCTTTAAGGTATTTAAGTGTTTCATGATCGGTATGTATGACAAACTCATGTGGTCTAAGGTAATGCTCCCAAACATGCAACACACGCACTAAAGCATACAATTCTTTGTCATAGATGGGATAGTTAAGTTGAGCACCGGAGAGTTTTTCACTAAAATATGCAATAGCTCGCTTTCCTTGCATCAAACTCCACCAATTCCGGTATCACTTGCATCGCAATGAACCTCAAAAGTTTTGTCAAAGTTGGGTAAAGCAAGAATCGGAGGATGGGTAAGCAAAGATTTGAGCTCATCAAAAGCGGCAGATTGCAAAGGTCCCCAAACAAAAGGAGCATTTTCTTACTCAAAGCATGCAAAGGTGCGGTGATGGTGCTAAAGTCTTTCACAAAGCAACGATAGAAACCCGCAAGGCCAAGAAAGCTACGCACTTGTTGCAAATTGATGGGTTGGGGCCAAGTTTTATTTGCTTCAATTTTAGATTCATCAACATGGACACCCTTGGAAGAAACAACGAAACCCAAGAAAACAAGCTTGTCAACACAAAATATGCACTTTTTCATGTTGGCATAAAGACGTTCCTTGCGAAGAGTTTGCAAAACAGCCCTAACATGACTTAGATGCTCTTTCATAGATTTGCTAAAAACAAGAATGTCATCGAAGTAAACCACAACAAACACTCCAATGTAAGGGTGAATCACAAAATGCATAAGATGCATGAAAGTACCGGGAGCTTCCGATAAACCCATATGCATAACCAACCATTCGTACAAGCCAAATTTTGTTTTGAAAGCGGTTTTCTATTCATCACCTTCTTGTATGCGGATTTGATAATAGCCACTTTAAGGTCAATTTTTGAGAAAATGGTGGCGCCGCTAAGTTCATCAAGCATATCATCTAGGCGAGGAATGGGGTGCCTATAACAAACGGTGATAGCATTGATGGGCCTACAATCTGAGCACATGCGGAAACTACCATCTTAATTGGGCACAAGTATAATGGGAATGGCACAAGGGCTTAAGCTTTCACGTACATATCCATTATCGATGAGTTGTTGTACTTGTCGTTGGATCTCCTTAGTTTCTTCGGGGTTGACGCGGTAGGGAGCCTTGTTTGGAAGAGGTGCGCCGGGGATGAGGTCGATCCTATGTTCAATGCCACGTAGAGGAGGGAGACCGGGAGGTAGCTCATCGGGAAACACATCCTCGAATTCCTGCAACAAGTTGGAAAACACTAGAGGAAGAGGATTACGATTGTTAGTTTTGGTCACCTCATCTTTGCATAGGAGGACAAAGTGGATGACACTCGATGGGTTCTCACAGACTTCTCTCATCTCTCTTTTTGTGGCTAGTAGGACTAAGTTTTTCTCTCTTGGCGCTTGTGGCTCTCACTTTCTTTTTGGTGGTGCACTCTCTCACTAGTTTCTCCATGATGGGTGGAAGCTTGCTTGCCAGTGATCACTTGGCTTGGTGACATCGGTTGAAGCACATACTCCGTGCCTTTCATCTTGAAGCTATAGTGGTTGGTTCGTCCATTGTGAATGATGCCGCGGTCGAATTGCCAAGATCTTCCCAAAATAAGGTAGCACACGGACATAGGAACCACATCGCACTCTAGGATCTCCTCGTAGGCGCCGATATTGAAAGAAACTTGCACCGTGTGCTCCACTTGAATAGTGCTAGAGTCGCTTAGCCATTGCACCTTGTAGGGACGAGGGTGCTTCTTCTCGACCAATTGCAGCTTGGAACATAGCTCTTCACTTGCCAAGTTGTGACAACTACCTCCGTCGATGATGACCTTGATGGAGTGCCCATTGATGTCGGCCTTGGTGTGGAAGATGTGGCACCGTTGGTCTTCGTCTTGGTGGTGTTGGAGCATCAAGACCTTGGAGACCACAAGAGAGGGACATGAATCGTTGCCACAAAAGACTTGACCATCTTCATCTTCGTTCACGCGCCAGTGCATGGCCACGTGCTCAATGGATTCCATTTCTTCTTCACTCATCGAGTCGTATGTTCCATCATCGTTGAAGATCATTGTTCGCTTGTTGGTGCACTAGAAAGACTTGTGTCCTTGGCTGCCACATGTGAAGCACTTGAATGAACTTGTCTTGACGGGATCATCAATAGGCACCAAAGATGAAGGAGTCTTGGATTTGTAGTTGGTTGCCGGAGGACGAGTCGAGGAAGGCTCAACTTGCTTGGAACTTGACTTGTCGCCGGTACTTGGTGATGCTCTAGTTGAGGTGGGAGGTGCTGAAGTCGCGGGAGTTTGAGAGTAGGAGGCGTAGGTCTTGGATGAGTACTTGGCGTATTTGAAGTCATCTTGTACTTGTTGCTCGGCCTTGGTCGCTTGATGAACTAGCTCGAGAAGGTTTGAGTATGGTTGGAAGTCGGCGATCCGCTTGATTGGGTGGTTGAGGCCGTTCAAGAAGCGTGCCATTGTTTGCTCGTCATCTTCCTTGACATTGGCTTGTATCATGGCAATCTCCATTTCTTGGTAGTATTCTTCCACCGTCTTCATGCCTTGCTTGAGGAGTTGCAACTTCTTGAAGAGATCACGGGTGTAGTGAGTAGGCACGAAGCAGACTCTCATGACTTCCTTCATTTCTTCCCAAGTTGTGATTGGTGGTTCGCCTCTTGTATGGCATCGCTCGATCATTTGTTCCCACCAAATGAGGACGTAGTCTTGGAACTCGAGGGAGGCCATGGCGATCTTCTTTTCCTCGTCGTAGTTGTGAAGGCGGAAAATCTTGTCCACCTTCAAGGCCCATGGGAGATACTCTTCGGGATCATTGCTTCTAAAGAACTTGGGCATGGTGAACTTGAGCTTGCCGTAGCGGAGTTCTTCATCATGGTAGCGGTTTTGATATCGCTCTTGCCGTGGAGGAAGGTCCTCAAATGCTTGGTCCTCGCGATGTCGCTCTTGACGCGGAGGAGGGTCTTGAAGCACTTGTTCCGCTTGGTGTCATTCTTGTCTTGGAGGAGTACGAGGAATATTCGGTTGGTTGCGCCTTTCTTGTTGCTCTTCGCGTCGGGGGCTTCTTCTTGTATCTCGCGACGAAGAGCTTCCTCTTGTTCTCGCACTTGGCGGTTGCTATCTTCAACGGCTCTAGTGGCCTCGCGTAGTGCTTGTTGTGCTTTGAGTGCTTGTGCTTGACGGATGGCATCATCTGCTTGAGGTACTTGACATGGCGCTTGAGGAGGTATTTGCTCTTGCTCCATTGCTTCTTGCACTTGGTGTCGCATCCGTTCACGTGCTCGAACTCGGTCTTGTAAGCCATTGCCATGGAATGGATTTTCTTGAGCTTGGTGATCTTGAGGATGATCACGTCGAGGAAAGCGAGCTCGTGGAGGACTTGCATCATAAGAGGAGTAATCCGAAGATTGCCGACTTGTACGGTGACTTGAGTGGCGCCGTCTTGAAGAAGCGGATGAGGAAGACGGATGTTGCACGATCATGTTGCGGAGCTCTTCCATTTGTGTGGTGAACTTGGCGTCTATGTAGTCGCGGTTCCTTGTTTCCGATTGACGAAGGTCGGAGGCAAGTTTCTCCAAGCGTTCACCCAATGCTTCACTTTCTTGATGAAGCGCTCGTTGCACGATGAAGAAGTGGTTCTTGGAGACGAAGCTGGAATCATCACCTTGCTCCTCGAAAAGTGGGTTCGACGACGAGTTTGGCCTATCCATCATAACCAAGTGGGGTGATTAGTAAAATGAGAGAACAAAACCAAAGTTACCTTCTCCGAGGATTGAGGATGTAACAAGTGTCACTCAATGTAATGCCACAATAGGAGAATTGGAACCGGGTTTGTTTCTCACACCTACAAATAAGAGGCTTATGGAGGAGCTCGGTTAGGATGGTGGCAAAAATCTCAAGCAAATGTTAGTCAAGATATCGATAAGGTTGAGAAGGTTCATAAAATGCAAGTAAAGCAAATAGATCAAACCCAAAGATATCACGAGGGACACACACACAAAAGATAGATGGGATCCACACAACCAAGGGGTGAGCTCAAAATGTGCAACCACGGAAAATGCTCTTGTTGTGCGAATGCTAGAGAGATGCTAGCTCGATTGCTCAAATGGGCAAGATACGCTTGTGCACCAACCTATGAGAGAAACGTGTCGTCTTCAATCCCAACTATGCTATGTATGCGATGACCAAGATGATATAACTATGCAAATGGCTCAATGCTATTGCTTACAAGCTCTTTGTTTCTCCTCTTTTGCTTAAAAGCTTTTCTTCTTTTTTTTCTATGCTTGGTGCTCGAGCTGAGTATGATATGAGACAAATATGTAACATATGCACTGGAGAGACTTATGGCACAAAGATGATAACACGATCACTACAGTGCACAATAGCATGGCCCGGCAATTCTCAATTTGCTAGTCTCGATGGGTAAGCAACGCAAAGTGGCTCGGGCTATCAATGCAAAAGCAAGGTAAGAAGTAAGTGACATCGAGGTTACCATCCTTTCTTACGGTTAGCGGTGAATATGACTCCGAGGTGATGATGCTGATGACGATGTCACACGCTCCTAAGTAGCCGAAACACCTTAGGAAATGGAAATTGCAACTCAAAATTGGTCAAATGCGGAAGGTGGGTGTTTTTGTGATGATTTTTTTGGATGGAGGCTAATGGTGTTGGTAATGAGATGAGTGGATGGGGATGTCAAGAGCTTCCAAACGAGCCAAAGAACACAAAAATGGACTTGGGAGTTGGAAGTTATGATCAAAATGGTGGAGGTGTTGGGCTGATTCGGGGGGTGCGGGTGCCCGGGGTGGTTAGGGGGAAAAGACCCGGGGGTGCGGGTGCCCGGTGGTTCGAGGTGCGGGCACCCGATGGTCTCCGATTTGGGCGGAAAATTGGGGGGGAAATGCAAGATTTCGAGGATTTCGTGGTGAGAAGGGTGGGGATTGTTGGGGAGGGGCTAGATCCACTTGCCAAACATCAAATCCATGGACCAAAACAACCAAATCTCACAAGATCCAACAAATTGGAAGAAAAATTTTTGGGGCTATTTTTGTGGGGATTTTCGAATTTGGACGAAAAACAACAATCAAGCTAGCAAATGGGGGTGATGGGACTCCAAGATGTGAATCAACCTTGCTCATGATACCAAGATGTTGTAGGGTGAAACCCTAGAGGGGATCTTTTCACACTTGGAGGCAGAAAAGGAGGAAGAGCACTCAAGAACACAAGGCACAAAACACTCAAACAAACCCAAATATCACATCCACTAGGGTAGCATACATGAGATCCACAAGATTACATGAACAATTCAAGGAAATAGCACTACGTAAGTTCTTCCCACTAGGTGAGGTCTTGATGATGATCTTCTCCAAGAGGAGGCCTTGACAATCCAAAGGATTCTTCCCTAGGTGGGGGCTTGATCTCTAAAGAGAAGGGGATACAAGGAGCAAAGCTCTCTTTGGTGATCTAAAATACTTTGCTAACCCTACAAATGAGCTAGGAGAGGCCCTTATATAGTTTAGGGACTAAATAAGAGAGGAGGGGGATACAAGGGCAAAGCCCCAAGGAGGCACGCAGGTTCTCAGTGTGGTGCGGGCACCCGGGGTAAAGAGGCCGGGCGCCCGCACCGTTCAGGGACCCGGAGATGGAGGGGCCGGGCACCCGTGGCCCAAAGCCCGGGCACCCGGGGGTGCGCTGGAGGCCGGCTGGGGTGTGGCCGGGCACCCGGGGTCTCAACCCCGAGCACCCGGGGTTGCACCGAGCGGCTGGAGGGGCCGAGGCCGGGCACCCGGTTGGCCAAGGCCCGGGCACCCGGGGGTGCGGCTGGAGGCAGGCAGGGGCCCAGGCACCTGGGAGGCAAGTGGTCGGGCACCCGGACCAGGCTGGTGCAGCGCCCCGAAGGAGGTGGCCCGGCACCCGGGGTGTCCAGGGAGTTCGGCCCTCCCCTTGGTTGCTCGTCCGGGCACCCGGGATCCTTCTGTCCGGGCACCCGGAGTGTCCAGAGACTCCTTTCCTTCGTTCTTCTTGTCCTCTCCTTCCTCCTCTTGCTCCATGGGTGCTCGAACCTTCACCTTCTCCTTCTCACGATCATCTCCTTGGTATCCTAGAATGCATAACATGTCTTTATGAGGTAGAACCCAATTCTCATGTGAATCCGACCGAAACTCGAAGAGGAGAGAGTCAACCTTGTTCTTGATGGCGCGTGCATGTGCTCTTGTGATTGATACTCTCGGTGCTTGCGGTAGTGATGGAGTGTCGGTGCAGGTAGTCGAGGGATGCTCCGCATCACAGTACCTCACTGCCGCGGTCCACCTCCCGGTAGAGAGCTCAACGCACGCCGGCTCCCAAGGCCTAATCCGGCCGGATCCGACAGAAAACCAGCCCGCACACAGAAACCATGGCGGAGTGCACAGATCGACGCCAGAGGCCATCAGAGGCGTGAGCAACCACGGGATCCATGTGTTGGAGCACCGGATCTTGGCCGTTGGCCACTCGGGACGCAGCCGGACACCAGCGACATACCTTGCACAGGGGACGTAGTGGAGGGGGTGCGCTGGGTCCGGGCGAGCGCAAAGGCACCCGCTGTCGGCGGCCACTGCATGGGGCTATGCCCTGGCGGTGTTGGCCGGTGACAGCGGGGTAGAACGGCGGCTTAGGAGACTAGAGCGCCGGTGGCGGAAAAGCCGCCAGTAGTTCGTGGGAACGAGCAGGCACCTCACGTCGGTCGTTTGCGTCATCAAGCCCGGTTTTTTCAGCCGAGAAGTCAATTGCGGCTTGAGCTAGTTGCGGAACTACACGATCGTTTCTGTGACTACAACCAACTTGGGGGGTTGGGACAATTAGACATGACCCTAAATACAGTGTCATCAATCAGGGCATTTACAATGATTGATAAGATAGTCTTATTTTAAGTTTTGCATGTATTTAGATATGACAAAAAATATGTCTACAATGGGTCATTTTTTAGCCTTATCTTCAATAACTAGTTATTCCCAAAAAACATGGTGAGACATATTGTGCTAAGAGATCATCTCTTGTCTTTTCTTAAATAGAGAAGACACGCATTTTCTTATGGGCTCTCTCTTCTCCACCTCATCATTTATCCTGCATGACAGTCCTAAGATAGCACCATTGTACATGTTCTCAACTACTTGTGGAGAAGACACGGTCCATCTTTCCATTCTTCGCATAACTTTTGGTTTTGGATTAAATTGGGCATAATTTATTCAGTACTTGTATATAGTTGTATATTGCTTCACGATTTACATCTATGCTACCAGATAATCCTGATGATAGCCACCACTTACCATCCGTAATAGACATTTGAATCGTGTGTAATTTTCTGGAGAGTCGACGAGGTGGCCGGCACCAGTGGAGGCTTGAGCTTCGGCTTCCCCAATGGGGAGGAGCATGGAACATATTGCCATGCCCCCGCACGGAGACGCAGACGACCACACATCGTCGGGATCGAGCCCCACTTTCGCCACGACGAGATTGCTGGTGTTGACAGGAGCTCAGGCCAATTCCACTGCGCGATTTTATCTTGTCCGTCCCCGTTTGTTTGGGGTAAAAGAGAGGCGGCCCAGCACGCGACGGTCCGGACCTATCCTGTCCGTTTTGTGTCCGGGCCGACCCATTTCGAGCGCAAACTTGCGCCGGGTTTGGGTCGCGGCGGACACCAAACGGACGCGCGCCTCGTCTGCTTCGGGGCCACGTGGCAGGCGGCCACCTACCTCCCACCCGCCCACATCAATGCGCACAAGCGGGCGGCCCCACCTGTCATCCGCACGTCGAGCGGTCGCCGTCCTTCTTTAAGTGAGAAGCGTGGACGGGTCGTCGTCCACACTGCCCCACGCCACCCAGCGGCCTCCTCGAACCCCGACAGCGCAGAAACCCTAGCCCGCCTCCTCCTCGAGCTCGCCGGCCGCCCGCCTCGCCATGGGCTTCTGGAACGGCAAGGGCAAGCACGACCGCGAGGCCGGCTTCTCCTCGGGGCGCCGCCGCGGCTCCGTGAAGAAGGAGGAGCCCGCGTCTCCGCCGCGCTCCTCCCGTCGAGCCCCCGCGTCGGCCCCCTTCACCATTGCTCCTCGGCCCTCCGGCGAGCGCGACCGGCAGTACATCTGCACGGACGTGTGCCGGAGGTACTGGGAGACGAGGACGCCGGTCCCGTGGAGCAACGCCCACCTCCCAAATGGGTGGCACCTCTCCGCGGACCGGGTCCCCATCCCGCCAGAGCCGGCGACCGGCCGTGCACGGCGCGATGAGATCAACCGCCGCCGCCGCCTCCTCCCCGACGACATGTACTACGACCACAGGTACGCCCCCGACTCGCCGCTCTGGGACACATGGCTCCAGGACGAGCACGACGTGCGGCGCGCGTCCTACTTCGCCGGCACCGTGTCGGGGCCGCGGAGGCCACGTGCAGAGCCGCCCGGGCGTACGCGGGTGCGCGGCCTGACGTCCACGCCGTCGCCTTCCCCGTCTCCGTCGCCCCCTCCCCCTCCTCGCATGACAGTGGAGGAGGAGGCCCGTCCCCTGTCCACCACGCACCACCGGCCCACCTCTGGACACCGCCGGACTACGTCGACCTCGTCAGCGACGACGACGACACTGACGGCCAGTGAAGACGGCGACGGCCACGGCACCGACGGGCGCGGCAGGATCGCGCGGGAGGAGTTTTTTTATTTTCTTATTATGTTAATTATGAATCTGGGCCTTTTAAGTGGCCGTTGAAACTGGACCGTTTTGTGGCCAACCCATATATATGTTTTATGTTTTTTTTAAATGCGTTTATTTGCTTTTTTAGTTATTTAATTATTATTTTTAATCCCGTCCATCCCGGACACGATTTGGGGTGCGGCCGCGCGGTGGGCGCACGCACGACCCAATGAACACGACCAGACACGGGCGTACCCATCGACGCCCCAAAGGGACAGATTCGGCCCAATCCGGACGTCCGTTTGGGGTCGCGCGGTGGAGTTGGCCTCATATTCCCCGATCCGTTCGGTGGAAAGTGAGCCCATGAAAAAATATTCGCAAAAAATATTCAGGAATTTTAAAAAACCTTCATGAATTCAAAAAATATACGTAAATTCCAAAAATGTTTCCCAAAAAAAGGTTCTAAAATTTAAAATGGAACAAATAAGAAAAACGAAACTAAAAGAAAAAATATATAAAAAAGAAAAACCTATTTGGGGAAGGTTAAGAATCTTCCCAAAACTGGTGCGAGAAAGGCAGGTGAAATTCCCGAATATGGTCCAACCCATATCTGTGCGAGCAATTGGCTGGGGGGTTGCTGCCTATTGCCTCACCTAGGCGGAAAATAGGATCCGCCGGTGTCGGCGATCAGGAGGAGTTCTGATTTTTCACCGGATGACACAATGTTAGGACTTCTGCATACTGTTTTCCAGCGTTTGGGGCTATGGTGTTGGTTACATTGTTATGTAGACTTTACTATCCAGCCAATGATGTTCTCTCAAAAAAGGAATGCAAAAGGATAGTCCCTTAATTATCAATTACCGAGCCAATGATGTTACTGAACTATTAGTGCATGCATTTATTTTGTGAAATATTTGTAAGCAAATTAGCTTTCTTTGCTTCTACGATTTATTACAACAAGATGCGCAAAATCAAATGCAAAGATGCTAGTTGGTAGATGTGCATACCGAAAGAAACTTGCAGTATATGTGTCCCTAATAATTGCATGGTTCACATTGTGTTCTTATGATATCTTAGAGCATCTTCAACACATGATGTATAATAGGGCATAAGAATGGGTTCTAGGGCACCAGAATTTTTTCTGCTGTAGCAAATGATGTAAAATAGGGCACCAGAACATTTCTGTTGTAGTAGATGATGTAAAATAGGGCACCCAAATATGTTTTTCTTCTTCACCATTACATACATAATAAAAATAATAATATGAATATCATCCCAAATGAATCCAAAACAAACGTAACACAAATAGTACTTACTTATTACATAGTTCATCAATCCACAACATCAAAATCAACATAAATTGTTCATCAAACATAACATAAATTGTTGGAAATTCAAATTAAGAGGAGACCTCAAGCTTCGTGAGCATAGAATAAAAGCAAAGCACTTGGAGGCCCTGCAAAGATGGATCAGTGATCATCTAGGATGAGCACTAAATAGAACAAATTTTATCTGATCATGTTAGAAAAGGCTGGAATAGGCTAAATGCCTTGCTCTTTTTTCCTTGTTTTTTATCTTTTGTTTTTCTTTTCTGTTTGTAACATATTTATTAATTAAAAATATCATAGAACGATTGTTCTACGGTTTGAGCCTAAAAAAACACAAAGTTCATCATCACAGGTACATTAAACGTATATACCATGTCCACCACTCCTCGATGAGATCTCGTTGTAGATCTTTGTGTGTATTAGAATCTCGCATGCTATTGTACACTTCAAGAAAGAGACGGATGTGGTCTTCCCTTCTACGTGGCCAAACTAGCTAGCTGTCCCATTAATCCATAGAAGGTGTAAACCAGATCTTTCCCATGCTCATTTTCAATGATCATGTTGTGCATGATCACGACAACCATAATCATGTACCAAAGGATCTCTTGATCCCAAAACCTAGTTGTTCATCTCACAATAGCAAATTGGGATTGCAAATCCGAGAAGCCCTCTCCACATCTTTCCTAGTAGCCACTTGAACATTATGGAAGTAGTTTTATCTTAATTACCTTTGGTCTTGAAATTGAATTCACAAAAGTCGACCACTTTGGATATATATACCATCCGCAAGGTAGTAGCCCATGTTATATGGGCGGCCATTTGCTTGAAACTCCACTGGTGGTAATTCGTCATTGGCTAACATAGCAAAGAGTGGTGACCGCTGAAACACATTGATGTCATTGTAAGATCCAGGCATCCCAAAAATTGCATGCCGAATCCATGTCTCTTGATCGGTCGTGGCTTCGAGAATCATGGTGGTAACCTTCTTGTGTCCTTTGAATTGTCGATATAATGTTGCATTGCCGTTCGATGATGGTTCGCCCAGGCCGAGTCGATGGACGATTGCCAGCATCGTTGCCCTCCAAACGCAGCTCCCACCTCTGTCTTGCTCGTCAGGACAGTGCGGATGCAGATCGGTGACGGAGCCCAATGCCCGTGGGGCGGGGGCGTGGTGCTGTAGCAGCGGCTAGGGCAGACGTTCTGCTGCTTGGGAGGGGACATGAGTTGGTGACGCGAGTCACATGACCTAGATTTCATTTGCGGGGGCTAGTGATGGGATTTCGTGTTGGGTCATCTCAATGTGAGATTTTTTACTTGCCTGCCAAATTATTTGGGCTATTCGGGCAATTCGTGTACCATGGCTTCTAACCCAAATTTCCCGAATTAAATTTGGGCTTTCCAAACTGTTACCCAATGTAGTGCTTGGTTTTCCAGGTCCGGGTTATATGCGGTCCATTTGGTTTTTCCGGCCGGAGGCTTCGGACATGGGGTTTTAGCCCGATGTGAGGTTAAAGTATTCAAATTACATAGCAGTGACCAATGAATTTTGCGATCTATATTTACTTGTTCACTAGGAAACACACACCTTTTTGACACATACAAGTTTTTTTATTGCAAAAGACACATACAAGGTATTGGATATTATATTCGGTTACCAGTTTATGGGACTGCATATAAGACACTTTTACCATCCTCTTACACTTCCAGTATGCATGCATACTGCTAATCAAAGCTTAATGAGACAAGTACACATTCAAATCACAAAACAACAATAAGACCAAGCACAATGCCTTTCAAGTGCTCCTTCACTTATTTAGCCATAAAGTGTAGATGCATATGTACACCGACACTCTGGCACACACCTAGATGCTTATGGATAGTACTTCAGATCATCAAGAGCAGTTGCTTGGCATGGTAAGGCCGCACTTGCCTGGCAGTGCCATGGCACGACGTGCGTCAATATGATACATTTTCAGCCACATGCCGGCCATGCCTTTGTAGCGGCAGATGCATGATAGGTTTGCCTTTCCTAATGTGGCACAACACTCAGCAGATGGACTGTTTGTTGGGTTATTCACTGCCGCCGCGGGCTGACAAAGCTTGAATTCGTCATTTGACATGCCGCAAACGCCATGAACACTCCCTATTGCGGCAAGGGACACCACCAGGACAAGCAACAATGTTGCAGCCAATGCCTGTGACCTGGCCATTGATGCTGGTGATGTATTTAGTTTTCTGCTGGACTGCTATTGGAGTTTTCGGTCTTAGCTAGGTTTACCTTGAGGGTGTGTGAGATGAATGTTTGGTCTGGAGCTCTATTTATAGGGGCATTTGCCCCTGTGTTCATTAAGCGTGTATTCTGGGTCAAGCACGAACAACACTAAGTGCTCCAACGTGTAGAAGCACTATCGTGTTATCATGCCAAAAAATAAATCTGCACTTGAACCTCCTGTTGAACGATAACGACTACCATAGTTGAGACAAAAAGATATACAACGAAGCAAATCTACTGATTTCTGTTGAAATATTCATGTGAAATCTCCATAATGCAACGCCGTAAAGACTAGTTCTCCGCAATGATAGAAAGTGATTCAACCTTTTGCCATTTACATTGAAGAAGAAAGATGACTCATGACAACATTTTGAAGATTGAATTGTTTAAGTGACCAAATCCATTCAGACATCCCCTGAACTCTCAAGTGTTCTATGTTTCACTGCCGAATTATATGAATGATTTCACTAGCTATCGCACGCCAACCTGCTAACAAGTGTTTTATCTCGGGCCATGTGTTCAGAGTTATTTTCTTCTTCTAAAAACATGGTATGTGTTCATAGGTAATGAAAGAGGATGATAGTACATTTAGTGTCGTTTGATAAGTATAGACAAAAATCACTACAGTTCGGCCGCAACGTACGACGTTCGCTAGCTTGAAGCATTACACACCGGAACTGGACGCATGCACCTACTGTAGCTTGAGATTGGCATGATCTTGGGGTGTTAGCTTTTGCCGACTTAACTCAGTAATGCTGCCAGTACAGGGGAACAGCTAGACTCAACGCATGACTGATTGCGGCGGCCGGCGGGTGTGGAAGTCGAGCTCAGCGGCTCAGCCGGGTCTTGCTTAGCATGATAACATTCTTCAGGGCATGGAAATTGGCAGGGACGTCGACCGGCACTCGGGACTAATAAATGAAAAGCGTCTATTGTTTATGCAAATCTGCCGACCATCACTTACGGCATTTCCATTCTCCAACGGCGACCTGCAAATTTTCTCCGGCATCCGTCGGCGGACACAGATGCGGAAAGCGGTCATCCGAACTACCATCCAAACTAACCAGACGAAATTCGTGCAAACATGGTTGTATTTCATTTAAATTCGGATATAATTTAAATAAACGGACGATATTCATGCAAACACGGTGGGCTTTCATTACATTTCGAACATTTAGAACAGAAAAACTACAGTTGCCGCCGGCATCCAAGCCCTTGTTGTTCCCTTCCTGGGACCGCTTCCTTCATTCACTGTCTTTATGAGCGCCGACGATAAGGCCGGTGAAGTGAAGGTGCAGTCTCCGGCAAGGAAGATGCGTTCTTTGAGAACAATTGATGATGGCAAAGAAGATAGAAACACAAGACTTCAGAATTTGTTGCAATCGCCCGCTTTGCTCCCGTTACTATTGAGGGGGTGTTAGAACTACAATAATGTAAAAATATCAAGTACCACTTGTAGTTGACTCCAATCACACGTTGTACTCTACATATCCACAAGGGTCAGATCAATAACTAAAACAATCATTAGGGTTTCTATAATTTCCAAACCTACTACTAGCATATAGAGGAAAAACCATTGATCCGGATGTTCAGAACAATGTCTCCAAGACCCCCAAAAAACACTTCGTATTTGAAATTTAGAATGAATATACTATTGATTTGTCTTTTCTCCAAAAAACCATGTAGGGAAGGTCCCGGTATATAATAAATATTAACATAAAATCCATTCCACAATGATTTGAAACCAGGTAACAAGAATGTGCATTTGCTCCCTGCCGAATTTAGCTACGCTCCCTTTGTGACAGATAGAACTGTTGCCATAGATGGGCAATTTAAATATAGAAAAGAACCCTGAGCATGAAAAATAACCACCGATAAGAATGACAAAGAGAGAATGATTTAGTAAAAAAATTATAAGCAACATTCCCTTCCGAGTGTGTAGTTAAACATCTTATTCATATGAAAAATACATAACTAAACACGAAAACAATAGGAACATGATCAGAAAGGAC
The DNA here is from genome assembly GCF_002162155.2 of Triticum dicoccoides. Classification (NCBI taxonomy): domain Eukaryota; kingdom Viridiplantae; phylum Streptophyta; class Magnoliopsida; order Poales; family Poaceae; genus Triticum; species Triticum dicoccoides. The sequence continues at coordinate 102,312,952 of NC_041389.1, read as the reverse complement.
ATATATGACGACATGAGTGATAATCTATTGGTATTTTTAGATCGTACATGTTGGTATTTGCACTGCATTACATCAATTAATGGTCACGTAATATATAAGGCGGTGAAGTATACAAAGGCATGACAATGTACCAATCGAGGAACGCCAATAAACTGCTAATAAAGATTTATATTTGTTCACGTACAAGCTCTCAAATGTTTAGATTTAATACTTGTTTTTTCTCTCAAAGATTATTGGTGCGAAGATGACACCGAGTTTCATGGAATCGAAGAGGGGAAGCTGGTGATAAATGTAATGACCATGGTCATGTGTAGCCAACCTTATGTTTCAGTGCAGTCTGTCTTCTGTTGTTGTAGATACTTACCAACAATCCAATGCACTTCAATGGAAATATTTCAACCGATGTGGATTCATGTCTTCGTAGGGCATATATTTGCAACAATAGGTTGCTGTGAGACTTAATAATTTGAAGAGAAAGCAGAATCAACTATAAGGATGTCTATGGGCCGCTCTGATAGTTGATTGCAATATTTAAATTACCTTGTGATCGCTTTTTACTTGTTCATTCAAAACACACAACTTTTGGGTAATAACAAGCTCACCACCTAAGATATTAAATTCATGGGACTGCATGCAAGCCACCTTTGTCCTCCTTACACTTCCAGTATACATATATACATACTACCATTTATCAATAAACTAATGAGATAGGCAGAGAATTCAAATCACACACCAACAATAAGACCTTTCAAGTGCTCCTCCACTTATTTAGCCATATTAATGTTGATGCATATCTAGACCGACAGACGGTTAGATGCTATGGATAGTGCACCCGGTCATCACGAGCAGTTACTGGGCATGGTGAGGCCGCACTTGCCGGGCAGGGCCATAGCACGCTCCGCGTCGATGTGGTACATCCTCAGCCATATGTCGGTGATGCCTTTGTAGCGACAAATGCATGACATGTTGGCCTTCCCAAGCGCGGCACAACACTCAGCCGACGGACTGTCTGTTGGGTTTTCAACTGCTGCCGGGGCTGGCAAAGCTTGAATTCATCATTTGACATGCCACAGATGCCATCAACACCCTCTATTGCCGTGAGGGACACAACCAGAACAAGCAACAGTGCTGCAGCCAATGCCTGTGGCTTAGCCATGGATGCTGGTATTTTATTTGTTTTCTAGTGGATTGCTATTGGAGATTTTTGTCTTGGCTAGGTCTTACCTTTGTGGTGTGTGAGATGAATGTTTGTGCAGGGCTCTATTTATAGAGGAAGGCACCTATGTTCATGAAATGTATATTCTGCAGCGAGCAAGCAATTAGACTCACCAAGTGCTCCCCGCATGTAGAAGCACTATCGTCTTATCATGCAAAAAATCTGCATGAACTTGGTGTTGAATGATAACGACTACCACAGTTGCCACAAAAAGATATATACCAAAGCAAATATACTTATTTAAACATAGGTGCAAATATCTCCATAATGCAACATCAGGAGTATGCCGCAAAGACCAATTCGTCGCAATGACAGAAAGTGATTCACCGATTCCAATAATTCTTTGATTTTTGCATTGAAGAAAGACGACTCGAGATAACATTTTGAAGATTGAATTGTTTAACTGACCAAATAGATTAACACAACCACTGAAAACTCTGTGTCGAGTGTTTCGCAGCCAAATTATAGGAATCGCTTCATTGGCAGAGCAATTTGCTAAATAAGTGTTTTGCCTTGTATCAAGTGTTTGCAGTTATTTTGTATTCGAGAAAGAGGATCATGTTTTCTATCTATAACAAAAAACACCAATCTTGGCCTATGGTCACATATTATATGTTTTAGATTCTTAATTTGGAAAGCTTTAGAAGTCATATATATGCAGCTATTACTGAGATAGTACATATAGTTTCCTTTAAAAAGTACTGCAGTTCTGCGACATTGGCCTGTTTCTCGTTAATTAATTAGTCAACAACGTTTTTCTTTTTTGCAGCGTTTCACATTTGACGGATGCACCCACTATAGCTTGAGATACTTTCTTGAGAATTCACATTTGACGTTTGTTGTTAGGTGCTAGTAGCCTTTGTGGACTTTAGCTCAGTAATGCTCCTAGGGGAACAGCTAATGCATGACCGATGGCGGCGGTGGTGGAATGTGAGCTCAGCGAGGTCGGTGATTAGCATGATAACATTTCAGGCACGGATATTTGGACGGACGACGACCGGGCACTTCAGAATAGTTGAAAAGCATGCATTGTTTATGCCAGTAAAGATATTTTGCTGCCGACCATCACTTAGATTTTTTTAGAAAATGAGGATATATATATCCGTGCTTCTGCACGTGGGCGATGCATGAAGCCATTTTATTAATTATTTACAAAGATTTTACAATGTAATGCATCAGTAAGTCTGAAGCCATCATCTTGGCAACACCTGACACTACTCCTGCCCCCTTGATGAAGGGTGCCGAATGTCCGAGCCGAATACCAAACAGACATCACATCAAATGCTAACATCTAAAGCCGGATGCCCAACCAAGCCACAATGTTAGGACTGAGTCACACAACGGTCCGACGCACTTTCAGAGGCCGCTGCCACCGTCTTCCACGACACATCTACAAAGGAGGTACTGACGCAGCAACCTTGCTCGGCCTGCCGCCGGCGCCACCATGGCGCCATACAACGCCACCATCCTACACGTATCCATCCACACACGCCCTTCATCGAAACAACGCAGCTCCATGCCGCTGGGATCCGTCGTCGGCCTTGCGGTAGATGTAACACCGCTCCTCCTCTTGTCCCCTCCAGCCAACACTGCTTCGAAACGATGCCCCCAGAAGGGAGAACGACACCGAAGACACCGTCATTGTCTAATCCGGTAGACCCAGATATAGGGTTTTCGCCGAAACATCCTGGTCGAGTTAACCTGCAACAACGATGTCTCGAGAAGGACGACGTCAGAGACTCCACCATCGTCCGCTAAGACCGCAGTTAGGCATGGTTTTCACCGGAAGCCACGTCATCCTGATCGCGTGCCTCGCTGGAACCGTGAAGAGCTTTGCCATGAAGACGTATGCCGCTGCCGGTAATTCAGCGGGGATCCTCCATCCCCTCACCTGAGCCCTCATCGCGCCGCCAACCATCCAAGTGAAGAATCGACGACGGATCTAGGTGGGATCCAAATCCGCAGTCGCCGCCACGCCCACCATTGCCAGCAGCCATTGTAAGTTTGGAAGCGTTTATACCTGCCGTAGCAGGCCGCGGTCACGTGTTAATATAGGGATGGAAAAGCCCCATCCGTTGCGTACAAGAAAGGGTTCGTTACATACTTGAGACGTACGAAACAATTTCAACATGTTCGGTATTCATCCTATCTCTACCAACCGTACAAACCATCTAGAAGATTCTAACATATCTTAACAGCCCACCTCAATCACACCTTGGTTAAGGTGAGATTGCGTCTGAAGTCTTCTAAATTTCAAACTGGTAGAGCCTTAGTGAATCCATCCGCCATCTGGTCCTTTGAAGACACGAAACGAACATCAAGTAGTTTTCTTGCCACCCTTTCTCTAAGAAAATGATAGTCAATTTCAATGTGCTTGGTACGTGCATGAAAGACAGGATTAGCTAACAAATAGGTCGCCCCAAGATTATCACACCATATACATGGAGTATGTCTCGTGGGTATCCCCAATTCTCTCAATAGTGACTGCACCCAAATGACTTCTGCCGTTGCATTTGCCAGCGATTTATACTCAGCCTCAGTGCTTGAGCGAGACATTGTAGCTTGTTTCCTTGAACTCCAGGAAATTAGATTTGCACCATAAAATACTGCAAAGCCACCAGTTGATCTTCTATCATCAATACATCCTGCTCAGTCTGCATCTGAGAAAGCACTTAACAAAGTAGATGAAGACTTACTAAATGCAAGCCCTATGTTGACGGTGTGTTTGACATATCTAAGAATTCTTTTTACTGTTGACCAATGAACTGTAGTTGGAGCATGTAAATACGGACATACTTTATTGACTGAGAAAGAAATATCTGGTCTTGTAAGAGTCAAATATTGTAATGCCCCAACAACGCTTCTATACCGTGTACTATCTTCCGGTTCTAGAAGCTCACCATCAAAAGCTGAAAGTTTCTCAGTGCTTGACAAAGGTGTGGGTGCAGGTTTACAGTCTTTCATGCCAACTCTGGTCAAGATTTCTGAGGCATACTTCTCCTGTGTTTACACGATGCCATCTCCAGTTTTCTTGACCTCTATCCTAAGGAAGAAGTGTAAATCTCCCAAGTCCTTGAGTGCAAAGCTGGAACCCAAATCATGTAGTAGTGCTGACACTGCTTCCTGAGAGGAGCTAGTAACAATAATGTCATCAACATATATGAGCAAAAATATTGTTACTCCGGATTTATTAAAAATAAATAGTGAGGTGTCGGCCTTTGAAGGGGTAAAACCCAATTCTTGTAATCTTGAGCTTAACCGAGAGTACCATGCTCTTGGTGCTTGCTTCAGTCCATACAAGGCCTTGTCCAGCTTGCACACATGAAAGGGTGAACTTTTGTCTTCATAGCCAGGTGGTTGCCTCATGTAGACCTCTTCTTCCATAACATCATGAAGGAACATGTTCTGCACATCTAGCTGTCTTAGGCTCCATCTCCTGGACACAACAATAGACAAAACAAGTCTGATAGTAGCTGCTTTAACGAATGGACTAAAAGTGTCCTCATAATCTAACCCATACATTTGTTTAAAACCTTTTGCAACTAATCTAGCCTTGTATCTATCTATGCTACCATCTGCTTTCTTTTTAATTCGATACACCCATTTACAATCAATTACATATTTACCATGACTAGCTGGAATTAGATGCCACGTTTTGTTGTTCATTAACGCCGAGTATTCAGCGTCCATTGCCTTTTTCCAGTTCATACTCTCCAATGCTTCTTGTACACTTTGCGGCTCACTTGTGGAACAAAAAGATCCATATTTAATATATTTTTTCATACAGTACTGTACCATCTTTTGGTTGTAGAGGCTTGTGTATCCCAGAATGGGATCGTGTACGGCCGTGCACAGGATGTTCAGCCGCAGAAGATCGGGGCGCTGCTTCAGCCGGTCCAGCCGCAGGAGATCTGGGCGCTGCACCACCGTTGGTTGATTGCCCACTTGCCGTAGAAGATCCCGTGGGCTCAGCGGGCAAGGCCGACCCGCCAGATCCTCCTGATCTGTCGAGCACGGGTGAGCGATACCCCACAGGTGAAGCGCTCGTGGTGAGGAGCCAGCAAGGCGCGTCGTTTCTGTGGGCCCACACGCCGGACTCCATGCAGGAGACGGATTGGCCCGCGGCTGCATGCGGGAGGGTTGGGCCGACCCTGGCACGCTGGAAGTTTCCGCTGCAGCCGGATCAGCTTCGGATCGGGCGCCCTGATCAGCACGGGATCGCACGCCAGAATCCACTCCGTGTCCCGTGCTTCTGTCTTCTTATACAGCATAAAATAAGGGATCATTTGTCTCCAAATTTAACCTGTTTTGAGCGAGATTTTCACCCAAATTTTTTTGTACATCTCCTGTATCCCGCACACCATCCTTTGAAGAAGTTTGGTTAGTAGCACATTCCATATTTTGAGCATCACAATTATTATCGCCCCCGTGATCAAAAGATGGATTTTTGAGAGAGTCGAGAAGAAGCAAAATTTCTTTTCGAATGAGAGCTCCTGCATTTGGATGGAGTGATGCAAAAGGGAAAAGAGTCTCATCAAAGACAACATCTCGAGAAATATAAACATGGCCAGTGGACACGTCAAGACACTTAACCCCTTTGTGCCAAGGACTATAGCCTATGAAAACACACTTTTTGGATTAGAAAGATAGTTTTTGAGTGTTGTATGGGCGGAGGTTTGGCCAACAAGCACAACCAAACACCCGAAAGGATGAATAGTTAGGCTTAGTATGAAAGAGGCGCTCAAAGGGTGTGTCAAAATTGATGACGCTACTGGGAAGAGTATTGATGAGATAGGTGGCTGCTAGGAAAGCTTCATCCCAGAACTTTAACGACATGGATGCATTGGCAAGGAGAGCAAGACCAACTTCAATGATATGATGGTGTTTTCGTTCTGCTGACCCATTCTGTTGATGGGCGTGCGGGCAGGAGACATGATGCAATATGCCTAGTTGTTGAAAGAACGAATTTAATTTTTGGTATTCGCCTCCCCAATCGGATTGGGCGGCGAGAATATTTCTACCAAATTGACGTTCAACATGTGCTTGAAAATTTTTGAATACTTCGAATACATCAGATTTCTTTTTGATAAGGTAGATCCATGAAAAATTACTATAATCATCGATGAAACTGACGTAATATTTGTATCTACCAACAGAAAGAGGAGCATCTCCCCATACATCCGAAAAAATTAATTCAAGAGGAACAGTAGACACACTATTCAAAACTGGATAAGGTAATTGATGGCTCTTTGCTCTTTGGCAAGAGTCACAAACAGACTCAATGTCTAGCTTGCCATGACACGACAACTTATTATTCCTAAGCACACGTTGAACGGTAGAAAAAGATGGATGCCCAAGTCAATCATGCCACCGTGGAGGTGATAGCTTGATGGCACCAAAGACTTGTTTATTGGATGTCCTATGCGGGATCAAAGGGTAAAGACCTCCTCTACATCTGCCTTGATGAAGAATTCTCCCCGTTGCTTGGTCCTTTGTGAAAAAGAAAGTAGGCCAAAATTCAAGATAAACATTGTTTGTCAATAGCAATTCGATGAACTGAAAGGAGATTTCTAGAGGTAGATGGGGCCTGCAATATATTTCGTAGATGAATTTTATCATAAGGGGTTTTAATAACCGAATGCCCAATGTGTCTGATGTGCATACCTGACCCATCTGCGGTGTAGACTTGATCACCACCGTGGTAGTTGTCACGAACCATAAGCTTCTGGAGTTCGCCGGTGATGTGGTCAGTAGCACCACTATCGGCATACCAATTGGTATCTATGCCGTAGATGGAGGTGTTGATGGAGCCGACTGTTTTCTCCTCCGGAGGGGTAGTTGTCGGTGTAGCGATACCAACAGTTGATGGTGATGTGCCCCCGGTTTGCCACAGATCTGGCACACGGGAGCATGGGAGGCACCATTGTTGCCACCATGCCCACCCCTATTGTTGTTGTCGGAGGGATGAGCACCACCACCATTGCCGCCATTGTTACCACCACCGCGGCTGTTGCCGCCTCGCCCTCCATCGCGACCATGAGGAGCACCCTGCCCGCGATTGCCACCACGTCCACGAGATGCAGAATTGGCCGAGGACTTGAAGCCACCCCCAGCGTTTTGCAAGAGCTCAACCCGCTGATCGAAGTTGGCCATTTGACCATAGAGCGCTTCAAGAGAAACTGGTTCAATACGGGCATCTAGCGCATAAATGAGAGGGTTGTACTCCATGTAAAGACCGGCTAGGATAAAGACGACGAGCTCATCCTCGCCGATGGGTTTCCCGGCGGCTGCAAGTTCATCAGCCAAGCCCTTCATGCGAGAGAAATACGCCGGGACAGATTGATCGCCCTTCTGGGCGTTGGAGAGGGATATGCGGAGGTTGTTGATGCGAGATCGGGAGTGTGATGCGAACATGGTGGTGAGGGCGCTCCACACAGCTTCAGAGGTCTCGAGATGAAGGACATGGATGAGAACCTCCTTCGAGAGGAAATTGAGAAGATAGGAAAGGATCTGCTGATCGATCCCGACCCATGCGGTGTGGAGAGGATTCAGCACAGTCATCGTTTTTCCATCTTTGTCGGTGGAGGAAATGGTAGGCTCGGGAGCCGGCTTGCTACCATCAAGGTAGCCCTAAAGGCCAGGGCCACGAATTTGAGGAAGGACTTGTGCCTTCCATAGGAGGAAGTTCTCTCTGGTGAGTTTTTTGGAAACTTGGTTGGAAAGGAGGGAAGGCGCCGCAGATGATGAAGATGCCATTGATGGTAGATTGGAAAGCTAGATGTGGTATGGAAGATTGGCTCTGATTACCATGTAAGTTTGGAAGCGTTTCTACCTGCCATAGCAGGTCGTAGTTACGTGTTAATATAGGGATGGAAAAGCCGCATCCGTGGCGTACAAGAAAGGGTTCGTTACATACTTGAGACGTACAAAACAATTTCAATAGATTCGGTATTCATCCTATCTCTACCAACCGTACAAACCATATAGAAGATTCTAACATATCTTAATACCCATGTGGTTGTTGGTTGCCGCCGCACGGCCAGGGAGCCGTTCTGGCCATGGTGCAAAGCCCCCAGCCCGAGGTGCCGCAGCCGCCTTGAGTGGTTGATGCCGCCTCCTCCTGCTTCGATGCCTTGGCACCGGGCATCGCCGCACCGCGGCCAACACCAGCAGCAGTGGCGGCAGGATCTTTCGCTGGGGGTGGGGCTGGCAGCGCTGGGATCTGATCCCCCTGGGGCCTCCCTGAGGTGGCAGCGCTGAGTGGGTCGAGCTGAGGGGTTGAGGCTGACCATCACTTAGATGTGTTTGCTGTATGACATCAATTGATTCTCACTATATATTTTTAAAGAAATGGGACTTTAAATTAGCAAAGCCATCAACCGGCCAGGATTATAACCAACACCAAACCAACAAATAAAAATAACAACGCACTAAGATAGAGGCGTGGAACACAACAAACGTGAAGCTGAAGATGTTGAGGCCCTCTTCAGCGGACGAAGCATCATGGACTAGGAACAACCGACTCTCGAGGAGAATGGACGACCAGCACAAGCAGGGTATGCCATCTCCAAACAACTAAGGACAACGACATGACACAATCATCCAATTCCATCTCAAAAAAAGACCCATGTCTCCTCGGCTAGCTCACAAGGCGTTGCACCGTTGGAAGATGGAGTTGTTCCATCTAGTACAAAAATGGATACCGTCAAAAAGTGGCCACATAGAGAAGCTCAGCGCACACCCGGAGCCGGCAGTGGCTCTCCTTGAGCAAAGCAACACCGTTTCCCATGACCAAACCACATAGAAGGGAATACTATGGATATTCTGTTGTCTCCATGTCCTCAAAAAAGATGACATCGCTCACCGCCTTTACAACACGATTTGCTTAATTTTACTTTTGCACGGATGATCTCTCTTGATATATTAGAGCATCTACATTCGAATACCCTATACTGACCGGGCCGGGCGGACAACCCGGTCAGTGAACAATAATTTTTCCTTATCCAACTAGGCTGACGGGCACCCCTCATACCCAGTCCTCATACGTGCGGAGGATATGAGGCGGCCCGAACGTGTCCTCCACGTCAGCCCTGCCCACCCTGGCCCACATGGACCCCACTCTATCCTCACTAAAACCCCCACCTGGACCCAACCCTAGTTTCACTCTCTCACTCTCCGCTCCACTCTTTGTTGATTCCCCTTCCCCTCTATGTGCTTTCCCCTCTCCTTTCCGTCCCAACACGAGCACCGACAACGGTGGTTGGACTAGGCAACTAGGACGACTGGGACGCCTTCGTCCACGAGGCGGAAGCGGGCGACGGCAAGGAGTTGTCCCTCTGCATCGCGCTGCAGCGGTCGTGGGTCGACACGGGCGGCAACTTTGGTTCCGCTCCATCCCTGTCGCCCGGTGCCGTAGTGCGGACACTGGCGATGGACCATTGCGCACTACGCTCAGCTTCGCGCCTCGGTCCGCTCCGCTCTGCTGGCCCGACACCCTCCTCCTCCCCCTCTGGCGGCTGCTGCTCACGGTCATCGGTGGGTGCTCGTGCCCGCGTCGCTGATGCCGCGGATATAGACATCAGAATTGGAGACGCGCGCTGCCCAACATAAAATCCAACGTGCTAGGGAGAGGGTGGTGGTGTCAGCGGTGGCCACATCCTCCTTCTACCGTCAACGCGGATTGCTGGAGCCCGATGTGGAGGAGGCTCCTCGTGGTTTTTCTTCGTAGCTCGCTCACGATGGGGGAGATAGATGCCCACCGGCTCCATTGGAAGAATGCCCAGGCGCTCCGGCTCGGTATCGAGCAATCGGAGCACGAAGTGGTAGATAAGGCAGTGGCGGCAGCGAAATCTTCCAAGCTGGTGAAGTAGCAGAATTGCGCCTTCCGGAGGATGGCCGACTACATCGACTCTTCGTCCAACGACTGACATCACCGATGACCCCCTCCCGATGTCGACGCCTACACAGAGGGCTACAACCGCTCTGGTGACCGGAAGGACAAAGGTGAAGGAAATATGCCCTAGAGGCAATAATAAAGTTATTATTTATTTCCTTATTCCATGATAAATGTTTATTATTCATGCTAGAATTGTAGTAACCGGAAACATAATACATGTGAGAATACATAGACAAACATAGTGTCACTAGTATGCCTCTACTTGACTAGTTCGTTAACCAAAGATGGTTAAGTTTCCTAACCATAGACATGAGTTGTCATTTGATTAACGGGATCACATCATTAGGAGAATGATGTGATTGACTTGACCCATTCCGTTAGCTTAGCACTTGATCGTTTAGTATGTTGTTATTGCTTTCTTCATGACTTATACATGTTCCTATGACTATGAGATTATGCAACTCCCGTTTACCGGAGGAACACTTTGTGTGCTACCAAACATCACAACGTAACTGGGTGATTATAAAGGTGCTCTACAGGTGTCTCTGAAGGTACTTGTTGAGTTGGCGTATTTCGAGATTAGGATTTGTCACTCCAATTGTCAGAGAGGTATCTCTGGGCCCTCTCGACAATGCACATCACTATAAGCCTTGCAAGCATTGTAACTAATGAGTTAGTTGTGGGAGGATGTATTACGGAATGAGTAAAGAGACTTTCCGGTAACGAGATTGAACTAGGTATTGAGATACCGACGATCGAATCTCGGGCAAGTAACATACCGATGACAAAGGGAACAATGTATGTGGTTATGCAGTTTGACTGATAAAGATCTTCGTAGAATATGTGGGAGACAATATGAGCATCCAGGTTCCGCTATTGGTTATTGGCCGGAGACGTGTCTCGGTCATGTCTACATAGTTCTCGAACCCGTAGGGTCCGTGTGCTTAATGTTCGATGACGATTATATAATGAGTTTATGTGTTTTGATGTACCTAAGGTAGTCCGGAGTCCCGAATGTGATCACGGACATGACGAGGAGTCTTGAAATGGTCGAGACATAAAGATTGATATATTGGACGACTCTGTTCGGACACCAGAATGGTTTCGGGGAGTATCGGGCATATACCAGAGTACCGGGGGGTTGCCGGAACCCCCCGGGAGACTAATGGGCCTATTGGGCCCTAGTGGAGAAGAGGAGGGACGGCCAAGGGCAGCCGCGCGCCCCCTTCCCCCCAGTCCGAATTGTACAGGGGGGCGGCGCCCCCCTTTCCTTTCCCCCTCTCTCTCCTTCCCTCTCCTCTCCTACTCCCACTTGGACCCTCATGGGGCGCGCCTAGGGTGGCCGGCCCCCTCCCCCTCCTACAGTCCTTTATATACGGGGAGGGAGGAACCCCTTGGATAGACAACGATTGATCCCTTGGATCTCTTAGCCGTGTGCGGTGCTCCCCTCCACCATAATCCACCTCGATAATATCGTAGCGGTGCTTAGGCGAAGCCCTGCGTCGGTAAAACATCACCATCGTCACTACGCCATCGTGCTAACGGAACTCTCCCTCAAAGCTCGGCTAGATCGGAGTTCGAGGAACGTCATCGAGTTGAACTTGTGCAGAACTCAGAGGTGTCGTGTGTTCGGTACTTGATCGGTTGGATCGTGAAGACGTACGACTACATCAACCGCATTGTGCTAACGCTTCCGCTCTCGGTCTACGAGGGTACGTGTACACACTCTCCCCTCTCGTTGCTATGCATCACCATGATCTTGCGTGTGCATAGGAATTTTTTTGAAATTACTACGTTCCCCAACAATAGTATCAGAGCCAGGTTTTATGCGTAGATGTTATATGCACGAGTAGAACACAAGTGAGTTGTGGGCGATACAAGTCATACTGCTTACCAACATGTCATACTTTGGTTCGGCGGTATTGTTGGATGAAGCGGCCTGGACCGACATTATGCGTACGCTTACGCGAGACTGGTTTTACCGCCGTGCTTTGCACACAGGTGACTAGCGGGTGTCAGTTTCTCCAGCTTTAGTTGAACCGAGTGTGGCTACGCCCGGTCCTTGAGAAGGTTAAAATAGCACTAACTTGACGAACTATCGTTGTGGTTTTGATGCGTAGGTAAGAACGGTTCTTGCTCAGCCCGTAGCAACCACGTAAAACTTGCAACAACAAAGTAGAGGACGTCTAACTTGTTTTTGCAGGGCATGTTGTGATGTGATATGGTCAAGGCTGTTATTGATTACCAACAACGAACTTTGTTATACTTGATATTCCTGAGGATGATAGTATGTCGATTATCCTTGGTATACCCTTTTTGAATACTGCAGGGGCTGTTATTGATTGCAACAAAGGCAATGTCACTTTTCATGCTAATCTGGTACACTTTCCGAGGAAACAATCTCAAGTTCATAGCATCAATTCTATTGGAAAAGTTCCAACTATCATTATTGGAGGTTTTAAATTTCCTCTTCCTACTGTCAAGAAAAAGTATCATATTCTTATTATTGGGGATGTTCATATCCCCGTTGAGGTAACCTAGTGTTATTCGAAATTTCTCCGGTTCCGTGTTATTCAGAATGAGTTTGTTAACAAGACTTGATCAACCTTGTTAGTGGATTCATTTTGATGATCACGAGATGGATGAAACTAGAAGGCACAACCTTCTGTACCCTCTTTTTACTTTCTGTTATTTAGATTAAATAAAGCAAAAATAGTATTATCTGTCTGTTTTCTGAATTATCTGTGCAATAAAAAAATATCCCGAAAATAAAAGTGCTCCAAATGCCCTGCAAATTTAGTATGATTTTTTATGGAATATTTGAGGATTTTAGGCACTGAAAACACTGCAGGGGGGCAAGCACCTGGCCACGAGGGTGGAGGGCGCGCCCACACACCCTGGGTGCACCCCCTGTCTCGTGGGCCCACGGTGGCCCCCCTCCACTTATTCCTACACCCACACACTTCATCCTCTTCCCAAAAAAATCCCCATCCAGCTCAAGCACGAGTTCTAGCTCATTTTGCTGCGATTTTCGATCTCCTTTCTCAAAGCTCCATTCACAAAACTGCTTTGGGAGATTGTTGCTTGGTATGTGACTCCTCCATTGATCCAATTAGTTTTTGTTCTAGTGCTTTATTCATAGAAAAAAATTTGCTGCATAGGTGACCCTGTTCTTGAGCTTGCATGTCACATTTATGAGGTCCCAAGTAATTCTAATGCATGATATAGGCTCTAGGCACTTGTAGGAGTAGTTGCTACCAATCTTGTTTAGTTTTATTCACTTTTATTTTGAAGATACTAAAATTTCAGAATTTTTTAGAAAATGATAAGGAGATTTTTTAGGGGCTCTTCCAGCCAAGGCTCCCAGGAAAAACAAGCTAAAGAGAAGGAAAAGGCCAAGTATAATCTTCCTCGCGTAGCGGAAGTACGGCCGTGTGAATGGCCTTGTGATAATTTCTTGAGAGAAGCTGGGATTTATGAAGACTTTTATTCTTTGATTGAAAATGCAGGCCTCACCGACTTCCTCCACGACCGAATCGATCAGTATCTCTTAATTACCAATACTTTCGTGCAAAACTTTTATTATTATCCTAAGAATTCACCTCCATCAGTATCATTTCATTTATATGATGAGTTCAAGGAAATGTCTTTACATAATTTTTGCGCAGTATGTAGAATACTATTTGAGGGCAATTAGATGAACCACATCATAAAGATGTGGATGGCTTTGTTAACACCATTACTGTAGGGGTTCCGAAGAAGGGTTCCGATGCGAGAATCACTAGCATACACTTTCCTGTTTTATGTTACTTTTCCATATTTGCTAGTTGATGCTTAATTGGTCGTGGAAACAGTGGAAACTTCAGTGTCCCTGGTATTATTATTCTATTCCATGCCTTGTTTGGTGATAATAGTTTTAGTATGGGTGCCGTTATTGCCAAACGGCTAAGCCTGAACCGTAAAAAGGCCCCATATTTGGAGGTATCTATGTTGCACGTCTTGCTAAACATTTTGAGATACCTATTAGGCATCATGAGAAAGAGGAGACAATATTGCCTACATACCTTTTAAATTACAGGAGCATGGTAGCACATGAGTTTATTATTCACAGTGATGATAAGATGCTCCTGTATAACTTGAGATTTAATAAGAAACACAATGAGACTATTATCCTGCCTGCGCCTCTATTGTTTGATTTGACTGTAGTTAATTATCTTGTCTCGCCGGAAGCGGTGTACGCTCATCGAGGACAGGCATCCGCTCTAGAGCCTGAGCCGGAACCTCCACTGGACCCTTATCGTCCATCATCTTATCAGTGGGATCTGGAGGAGATCGCTAGTCAGTTGTATCCTGATTACACCCCTCAGTACACCGGGGGGAGTAGCCACGGTCCTTGGCAATAGACCAACTTAGGCCAAAAGCCTAAGCTTGGGGGAGTACGTATTTCTCACCGACTTTACATTTATGTTCACACACTATTCCAGTTGTCGGTGCTCATACTCTTTCACTGTATTATCCATGCTAGTTTAATTTTCTTTTTCTAGCTTTCTTCTTGTGTGTTTGATAAATCTTAAGAAAAACCAAAAAAATAGTTAGTTTAATTTCCATGCCTGTAGTAGTAATTAAAATTAAAACCCAAAAAGATCTCCCGTTCTTCTTTTTACTTGTTGGGAGCTTTCCCGTGTAAATAGTTTTATTTCTTTTCTTTCCTTTGGGGGTCGAGAGTAGAAGACCATATTGAAAATGTCTAGTGGCTCTCATATGCATGATTGTTTATTTAACTTAGAGCCCATATTACTTTGTCTTCTCTCTTGAGTTGAATGCTTGCAGATTCCAGCTTAGTCCAATGCACGTGCACTATTATTATACACACCATTCGGTCGTGCAAGTGAAAGGCAATAATGACGATATATGATGGACTGATTGAGATAAGAGAAGCTGGTATGAACTCGACCTCTTTTGTTTTTGTAAATATGATGAGTTCATCGTTCCTAATTCAGCTTATTGTGAAGTAAACATATTTGCAATGACATTTAGAGATTATAGTTGCTTGTGACATGCTTAATTAGCTATGAGTTATAATGGTTTACCTTGTGTGCCAACATGCTATTAAAATGATTATGATGTGGTATGATGGGATGGTAACCTCCTTTGAATGAATTGAGTGACTCCACTTGGCACATGTTCACGCATGTAGTTGAAAACAAATCAACATAGCCTTCACGATATTTATGTTCATGGTGTATTATATCCTACTCATGCTTGTACTTGGTGTAAATTAATTTTAATGTGTGTTCATGACTGTTGTCGCTCTCTCAGTTGGTCGCTTCCCAGTCTTTTGCTAGCCTTCACCTGTACTAAGCGGGAATACTGCTTGTGCATCCAAACTACATAAACCCCAAAGTTGTTCCATATGAGTCCACCATACCTTCCTATATGCGGTATTTACCTGCCGTTCCAAGTAAATTTGTATGTGCCAACCTCTAAACCTTCAAATGAAATTATGTTTTGTATGCTCGAGCAGCTCATGTTTCAACTAGGGTTGTTTGTATCTTCCATGCTAGGTGGATTATTCTCAAGAGGAGTGGACTCCGCTCCTCATTCACGAGAAAATGGCTGGTAACCGGGATGCCCAGTCCCATGATCAAAAAGATCAAAGCAAATCAAAATAATTAAACAAAACTCCCCCAGGGCTGTTGTTAGTTGGAGGCACTCGTTGTTTCGAGCAAGCCATGGATTGATGCTTGTTGGTGGTGGGGGAGTATAAACGTTTACCATTCTGTTTGGGAACCGCCTATAATGTATGTAGCATGGAAGATGTCGCCATCTCATAGTTGTTGCATTGACAGTGAAAGTATACCGCTCAAAATGTTATTCATCTCTATTTTAAAATCGAGCTCTGGCACCTCTACAAATCCCTGCTTCCCTCTGCGAAGGGCCTATCTATTTACTTTTATGTTGAGTCATCATCTCTCTTATTAAAAAGCACCCGCTGGAGAGCACACTTTCATTTGCATTCATTACTAATTAGTTTATATTGGGTATGACTTGACTGGATCTCTTTTACCATGAATTACAATGTTTAGTCAGTCCTTGGTCTTTAAAGGTGCTCTGCATTTATGTTTTGCGGTCTTAGAAAGGGCTAGCGAGATACCATCTTGTTATATCATATTATGATTGTTTTGAGAAAGTGTTGTCATCCGAGTTTTATTATTATTGCTCGCTAGCTGATTATGCCATTGATATGAGTAAATGTGAGACCTAAGTGTTATTGTGAATATGGTTAGTTCATAATATTTGCTGAAAACTTGAATGCTGGCTTTACATATTTACAACAACAAGAGCAAATAGAGTTTGTAAAAGTTTTTCTTTATCACTTTCAGTTTATCAACTGAATTGCTTGAGGACAAGCAAAGGTTTAAGCTTGGGGGAGTTGATATGTCTCCAACGTATCTACTTTTCCAAACACTTTTGCCCTTGTTTTGGACTCTAACTTGCATGATTTGAATGAAACTAACCCGGACTGACGCTGTTTTCAGCAAAACTTCCATGGTGTTGTTTATTGTGCAGAAAACAAAAGTTCTCGGAATGACCTGAAAATCCACGGAGATAACTTTTGGAAAATATAAAAAATACTGGCGTAAGAATCAAGGCCAGGGGGCCCACACCCTGTCCATGAGGGTGGGGGGCGCACCCTCCCCCCTGGGCGCGAGGGCGCGCCCCCTGTCTCGTGGGCCCACTGATGCTCCACCGACCTCAACTCCAACTCCATATATTCCGTTTCGCGGAGAGAAAAATCAGAGAGAAAGTTTCATCGCGTTTTACGATACGGAGCCGCCGCCAAGCCCTAATCTCTCTCGGGAGGGCTGATCTGGAGTCCGTTCAGGGCTCCGGAGAGGGGGATTTGTCGTCGTCGTCATCATCAACCATCCTCCATCACCAATTTCATGATGCTCACCGCCGTGCGTGAGTAATTCCATCGTAGGCTTGCTGGACAGTGATGGGTTGGATGAGATTTACCATGTAATCAAGTTAGTTTTGTTAGGGTTTGATCCCTAGTATCCACTATGTTCTAAGATTGATGTTGCTATGACTTTGCTATGCTTAATTCTTGTCACTAGGGCCCGAGTGCCATGATTTCAGATCTGAACCTATTATGTTTTCATGAATATATGTGAGTTCTTCATCCTATCTTGCAAGTCTATAGTCACCTATTATGTGTTATGATCCGACAACCCCGAAGTGACAATAATTGGGATACTTCTCGGTGATGACCATAGTTTGAGGAGTTCATGTATTCACTATGTGCTAATGCTTTGTTCCTGTTCTCTATTAAAAGGAGGCCTTAATATCCCTTAGTTTCCACTAGGACCCCGCTGCCATGGGAGGGTAGGACAAAAGATGTCATGCAAGTTCTTTTCTAGAAGCACGTATGACTATATTCAGAATACATGCCTACATTACATTGATGAACTGGAGCTAGTTCTGTGTCACCCTATGTTATAGCTATTACATGAGGAATCGCATCCGACATAATTATCCATCACTGATCCAATGCCTATGAGCTTTTCACATGTTGTGCTTCGCTTATTTACTTTTCCGTTGCTACTGTTACAATTACTACAAAGTTGCCATCTTTACTTTTGCCACTGTTACCATTATTATCATACTACTTTGCTACTAAATACTTTGCTGCAGATACTAAGTTATCCAGGTGTGGTTGAATTGACAACTCAACTGCTAATACTTAAGAATATTCTTTGGCTCCCCTTGTGTCGAATCAATAAATTTGGGTTGAATACTCTACCCTCGAAAGCTGTTGTGATCCCCTACACTTGTGGGTTATCACCTCGCCGGACGTTCCGGCGCTGCCGTCTCGTCCTGTCACATGGGCCTGAGCTGGCATTCACCGTCCGAGCCTGCGGTACTCGAGCAATGAGTACCTACTCGCCACCTCCACCATGGAGCCGTCCCCTCTTCCTGCGTCCGCTCGTGCAGCCCTTCGTGACCCTCACTGGCTTGCCATGATGCAGGAAGAGTTCGACGCTCTTCAGCAGAACCGCACCTGGACACTGGTTCCTCAGCCTCCTCGCACCAATGTCATCAGCGGCAAGTGGGTCTTTTGCCACAGGACCCGCTCGGATGGTATACTTGAGTGCTACGAGGCTCGATGGGTGGTTCATGGTTTTCAACAGCGCGCTGGAGTTGACTTCACTGAGATGTTTGCGCCGGTTGTCAAACCGGGCACGATCCGCACCGTCCTCCAGCTGGCGGTGTCCCGAGGCTGGCCAGTTCATCAGATGGATGTCTCCAACGCCTTACTCCATGGCCATCTTGAGGAGTAGGTTTATTGTAAGCAGCCCACCAGTTTCATCGACGCATCTCTTCCTGGTCATGTGTGTTTGCTGTCCCGGTCCCTCTACGGGCTCAAGGAAGCACCTCGCGCCCGGTACCAGCGGATCGCCGGGTTTCTTCAGACACTGGGCTTCAGCGTCACTCGCTCGGATGCATCACTGTTTGTCTATCGCCATGGTGACACGACTGCATATTTGCTCCTCTACATCGACGACATCATCCTGACGGCCTCCTCCGGAGCTCTTCTTCAGCAGATTACTCTCCGGCTGCGTGACGAGTTCACCCTGAAGGACTTGGGTGCTCTACATTATTTCCTTGGCATTGAGGTTGTTCGGTGACCAGATGGCTTCTTCCTTCATCAGCAGAAGTATGCGCATGAGCTCATTGAGCGTGATGGCATGCTCAACTGTCACTCTGTTGCTACTCCTGTTGACACGAAGGCCAAGGTTTCTGCTCTTGAGGGCTCGCTAGCATCGGATGCTCCCTTATACCGGTCCATTGTCGGTGCTCTCCAGTATCTGACTCTCACCCGACCGGATCTACAGTATGCTGTTCAACAGGTGTGTCTCCACATGCACATCCCTCGTGACTCCCATTGGACTCTCGTGAAGCGGATCCTCCATTACATTCACGGCTCGATGACTCTTGGGCTCATCCTCACGACGTCCTCTTCTCTGGAGATGGTGGCCTACTTTGACGCGGACTGGGCTGGCTGCCCTGACACCCGTCGGTCCATCTCTGGCTACTGTGTTTACCTCGGTCCTTCACTTGTCTCGTGGTCGTCCAAGCGACAACCCACAGTTTCGCGCTCCAGCGCAGAGGCTGATTACCGAGTTGTGGCTAACATTGTTGCTGAGTGCACCTGGCTACAACAGTTACTTCATGAGTTGCATCACGATGTCTCCCAAGCTACGGTTGTCTACTGCGACAACATCTCTACGGTGTACCTCTCCGCCAACCCTGTTCATCATCGCCGAACTAAGCACATTGAGCTGGACATTCACTTTGTGCACGAGCAGGTGGCTCTTGGACGTATTCGGGTCCTTCATGTTCCGACTGCACAACAGTTCGCCGATGTGATGACGAAGGGACTGCTGACTTCCACCTTCGAGGAGTTTCATTCCAGTCTCTGCGTCACTGGCACCGCTTTGACTGCGGGGGGGGGGGTGTTGAGTATATTATGTACGTATATATTGTGTATTGGGCCCACCTCCTGTTTCCTCTGTATAGTCGAGGTTGTGGCCCCCTCTGTAACTCATATATACGTGCCTGGTGCATCGATTAATGTATTGTGATTGCACAGCCCTTCCACATGTTCCATGTTGGTGGCCAGGTTGGCCGGTGGTGCCCATGTCATGTGAGTTGTGTTGTATCGGTTTTAGCCTGGTTTTCCATCAATTAACCGGGCAATTCTCTTCTTCTTAATCAATGAAAATGGCAAGTCTTTTGCCTCGTTTCAAAAAAATGCATTTGGAATTGGTGCCGCTCTGCTTTCTCATATTAAGGGTCCAAAGAATTCAGTACTTTCTATTGATACATAATACGAGGACAAATGTGTTG
Organism: Triticum dicoccoides; assembly: GCF_002162155.2. Taxonomy (NCBI): domain Eukaryota; kingdom Viridiplantae; phylum Streptophyta; class Magnoliopsida; order Poales; family Poaceae; genus Triticum; species Triticum dicoccoides. Next base: position 102,292,925 of record NC_041389.1, on the reverse strand, counting down.
CATACTTTTAAATGCCCATCTTGATGATTCATAAAGTTCTAATCTTGCTCCAAGGATGCCCACTCTTTTCAGACCAACAAAAACTAACAGTGTTGCCTAGTTATTTTAACGTGATGCCAAATCTTGCATCGTCGGGAGTACAAACTTGAGGTGGAGCTCAGGGAAAACGTGATTTCTTCAGCCCAAATAAGAATGGAGCTTCTTGCACTACAAAAAAAAGACACATCCGTGACATTTTGGGCCGAACGAAATTTTTTTGTCATACATATGACACTTCTATGACGATAATTGTGACAAAACCCGGTATCATCATAGATGTGGTGGGCTCCTACTTCTATGACAAAAATTCATGATAGAAAATGGGATTTTCGTCTTGGGCGGGCCGGAGAAGTAGCTGCATGACATTCTTTGGGCCGTCCATGACGGAAAAAACCGTGGTAGAAGCGAGGGGGAGGAAAATTTTGGGGAGTTGCCCGTTACGGTGGGAGGTCGGGGGTGGAGCGATGCGCGTTTCTCTCGTACGTACGCGTGTGTGTGCGAGGCGTTGGCTCTAACTGAACCCGAGCGAGGCGTTGGGCTCTAACTGAACCCGAGCGATTGCACTACAGGCTACGCGTTACTGAACCCGAGCGATCGATCGATGGCTGTTAACTGAACCCGATGGATCCTTCGCTACTGCTGCTAACTGAAGCCGATCGATGTTGCCTCTGGGATGAACAGTGAGTGTTGCAGGGGGGTTTGGATGAATAGTGAGCGGTGGCGTTGCCTCTGGATGAACAGGAATCCGTGGTGTGGAGGGCTGGATGAACAGTAGACAGTGGAGGGGTGGCCATGGAGGGGTGGTTGAACAGGACCCCGTGGTGTGGAGGGCTGGATGAACAGTAGATGGTGGAGGGGTGCCCGTGGAGGGATGGTTGAATAGTAGCCGGTGGAGTAGCGCGCGGTGGAGGCTGGATGAACAGGAGCCCCTGGAGGCTGGAGGAGGTCGACGTTAGCCCGTGGAGGCTGGAGGAGGTCGACGGTGGAGATGACCAGTATCCCGTGGAGTCCCGTTTTGCGGTACGCCACACCCCTCTCCCCCCCCGTTTCGACCGTAGCGCTCCAACACAAGTCCGTTTCATCCGTTTTGCGGTACGCCACACCCCTCCCGATGAACAGGACCCCCATTTCGACCGTAGGAGGTCCGTTTCCTCTGTTTTGCGGTACGCCACACCCCTCCTGATCAACAGGACCCCCGTTTCGACCGTAGGAGGTCCGTTTCCTCTGTTTTGCAATACGCCACACCCCTCCCGATCAACAGGACCCCCTTTTTGACCGTAGGAGGTCCATTTCGTCCGTTTTGCGGTACGCCACACCCCTCCCGATCAACAGGACCCCGTTCCGAACATAGGAGGTCCATTTCCTCCGTTGTGCGGTACGCCATGCCTCGTTTCCATCGCCTGTTCCGTCCAAGCCCTCCCGATGAACACGACCACGGATTTCGTTCTGACCCATCCGGTTGGCTCCCGTGCGTTCCATTGCCTCCCAATGAACACGACGCATTCCGTTGCCTCCCCATGAACACGATGATGATGATGCTTCTCCATTCCGACCCAGCCATGTACGTATGCACGAGTAGGCGTTCGAGACCCTGCCCGTATGTACGTACGTGGCCGTATTTTCTTTCTTGCACCCTCGCCGTTGTACGTGCGTGTACGTGCGCGCCTCTACTACAACCAGTATGTACGTACACGTTCGCGACCAGAATGACAACGCTACGTACGCTTCGAGCAGGTGGGGCCCGACTGTCAGGCACTTCCTTGCCTGCGAAGGTGTAGCTGGTGGGTCCCAGCAGTCAAGGGGGCGAATCGTTTTGGTTTTTTTTTCCCGGACGCACTTCCTTGCGTGCGAAGATGTAGCTGGTGGGTCCCAGCAGTCAGGGGGGCGAATCGTTTTTTGGATGCACTTCCTTGCATGCGAAGATGTAGCTGATGGGTCCCAGCAGACAGGGGGAAACGTTTTTTTCGCGAAATACGGTGGCCCGTCCGGTGGGTCCCTGCTGTTAGGTGGAGGAATAATTATTTTGCGCGTAATAAGGAGGCACTTCCTTGCTGCGGCCGTGGACCCAGCTGTCAGCCTCTCCACGTACAGTCCACGTCCGATGGAAGCCATTCCTTGACCACGTTGACAACGCCGCGCCGAGAGCACCAGGGCGGTGGACAACGGCGAGGCCTGGGAAGGGGACGACGCGGAGCCGGGGAAGTCGCGACAGTGGATGCCCACGCGTAGAGGAGTATGAGGGTTCACTTGTTCGGCTGTGGTGTGAGGCTGTCGTCGCCGCAGAATAACAGGGGGTGTGGGTGCGCAGAGGGATGGCCTGGCCAGCGATGGGAGTAGTAGGGGGCGGTGAGGCCTCCGCGGCATCACAGCCGGCCACGGGCGGCAGGAGCAGGCGGCACGATCGGTGCTGCTTTGGGCGGCTGGAGCAAGAAGACTAGAGGTTGAAGAAGCACTACGGACGTTGGATGGACATCGTACGGTCACTGGAGCTAGAATCGTTCATATATTGACTAAAGTTGACAAAGGCCTCCGTCCCAGTCAACTTAGTAGGCCCACAAGTCAGCCTCCCACCAAGGTTGGTCCCAGCTAGCAGGGGGTATTCATTTTTTTGTGCATAATAAGGAGGCACTTCTGGTGGGTCCGAGCTGACAGCGGGGGAACGTTTTTTTCGTGAAATACGGTGGCCCGGCCTGTGGGTCCCAGCAGTCAGGGGGAAACATTTTTTCGCGAAATACTGGTGGTCCGTCCAGTGGATCCCAGATGTCAGGTGGAGGAATAATTATTTTCCGCGTAATAAGGAGGAACTTCCTTGCGGCTACCGTGGACCCAGCTGTCAGCCTCTCCACACACAGTACTCTTCCAATGGAAGTCGGTCGTTGACCACATTGACCATGCTGCGCCGAGAGCACCACGGCGGTGGACGACGGCGAGGCCTAGGAAGGGGACGACGCGGAGCCGGGGAAGACGCGGCAGTGGAAGACCGTGCGGAGAGGAGTACGAGGGTTCACCGGTTCGGCTGCGGTGTGAGGCTGCGGTCGCCGCAGAATAACAGGGGGTGTGGGTGAGTAGAGGGATGCCCTGGCCAGCGGTGGGAGTAGTAGGGGGCGCTGAGGCCTGCGTGGCAGCACAGCCGGCCACGGGAGGCGGGAGCAGGCGGTCCCGCCGGCACTACTTTGGCGGCTGGAGCAAGAAGATCAGAGATTGAAGAAACACGACGACCGTTGGATTGACATCCAATGGTTACGTCTGCTAGAATCGTTTGTTGACGTAGTATATAATAACTAAAAAAATCTTGCATACGCGTCAACTAAACAGGCCCACAAGTCAGACCACTCCCTCTTTTTTCAATAATTTATATATAGCTCATGGCAACTTCTTATGCAATTTATTGTAGTCGTTTTTTTTGGTTGGCCAGGGCCAATTTCGCATATTTCTGTGGGTTCCAAACTATTTTTCATACCGAAATGTCGAGCCAGATTTAAAGTACTTTGAAGATATATTTGAATTAGGTTAATGCCTAGTGAAATAGGAATCTGAAAATGTGAAAAAAATCAGAAATTATAAAGTAATTGCCAATTTGTCATCTGTTTTTATATTTACAACCCATTTCATATTACTTTCAAGGCGTATAAAAATAAGTAGGACTGGATTGGGTATTCTTTAGGAAAAATAAACTGGGCTCATTTGCACAAAGAAAAAATAGCTGGGCTGGTCACATGGTGAACATAAAATATAAGCCTGGGCTAGACGGGCCACAGCCCAGTTCAAACCCTGCTCCGTCTCAACAATACCAAACAAAAAAATATTGCTCGAGTAGCTACGTCCTAGGTGTCAGCCGATCTTGTGATGTTCTCTTGTCTATTGACTATATACGCTCACAATGTCGTGGGTCCCAAATGTCAGGAAAACACTAGGAGGAAGCATTTTATTTTTCCATACGCTGACGTGGTGGGCCCCTACTGTCATCCTCTCCACGTACTTCTGCCTATTCCTGTTGTTTGTTGACCATGTTGACAACGCGAGAGGGCGGCGCCGCGGCGAGCGCACCAAAGCACTCAGAGGACGTCGGCGTTAACGATTTAGGAGACGGTGGGGCGGCGATGCATGCGCTGAGGCGCAGCCAGCCGTGGGAGGCGTAAGCAGGCGGCCCCGCCGGTGCTGGTTTGGTTTCGGCGGCTGGAGGAAGACAGGATTGAAGAAACACGACAGACTGTAAAAGCAGCAGGAGTACTTAACAACCTTAACTGAAACTAGCAGGGGCACTTAACAACCAAAGCTGAAAGCAGTATGAGTACTTATACAGGTTCAACCTTACAAAGCACGCCTGGAACAGTGCTATTTTGCCTACAGTTAACCAAGGGTGAGGCCGCCAAGCCCCAGGACAAGGCCCAGGCGCCACCCCGCGCATCCACAACCTTCTAAAAGCGGCTTCATCTCGCAGCATGGTCAATAAACAGGATATTCGCTTTAGAGCCATGGAAAAGCATGAACATAATCTTCTGTCCTATTCTCCAAGATGGACGGCCCTTCATTATCTTAGACCACCCACGAATAAGTATCTTTTCGCCTCCAAGGGGAATTGAGTAGGTCGACATAAACATCATGTTGTGACCAAGCGCAAGTCTGACCCGACCATGGTCAGGCATCTGTATAGGAACAATAGAACTCGACAGTTCCTGTTTCAAGAAGATCACAGCTGTAAAACTGTGTATAAGCAATGGTTTATGAACAACATATATAACAAAAAACAGCTCGTACCATAAGTTTCTCGACACAGTTGGACCTGTTCAACGAGTGCAGCAGTGGCACACATATCCCACGTGGCCTTCCACCATTGAAACGCCCCACAAGGACCTCAAGACGATCAATAAAGTGTAGGAACATGTGGATGTCGATCCAGCCAACTTCAGTGCCATTAGTAACAGCCGAGTTATTACAGAGTAACAAACGAGCAGACTGCTTAACTCTGAAAAAACCTACACGTGCCACCAATTATAAGACAATATTAGTTAGAAGTAGCATCTTCGTGAGAGACTCGTTGCTACTTCTAAAGTTAAATTGTGATTAGTTAGACAGAATAGGTGGATTAAGAAGTAATCGAGGCAACAAGCAAGAACCAGATACAAAACTAACATGGATGAATAATTGGAACAAGGTCGGGGTGGAAGATCGCAGTGAAGATGGTACCAGGTTCTGCTATTTCCATCAACAATCGTGCGCCAGCTTTCAGTCCGTAACACTTGAGAAAGTTTATCCAAGTTCGGCCATAAAAAAAGCAGCGATCTTCTTGGTTCATAAACCCAACTCGGAAGCAATATCCATGGATTGTCTTCACTGTGACCATTAAACTAGTGTATTTAGTTATGGCAAGGCCGAGCATCTTGAGTACATGTGTTCTGGCAGAGCAAATAATACACTGCAAGAAAAATAATATGAGAACACAACATGTTAAAAAAAATCCACCCTCCCGGATAGAGAAGAGGATTCGAGGAACATACTGTGCGCGTTTCAAAATGCTGTGGTAGGATGAGAAGGAACAAGTGTGGCGTCTCGCCGTGGGCGCAGAAATCTGTAGGGTACTCGCACTTTGGGCAATGTAACTGAAACACACTAGATTCAGTACGAAGAAAAATGCATCAACGGCGGCGGCTGCCATCCAAGGATTACCTGCGACCAAGGGACTTGGATTTATCGGGGATGGATGAAGAATTCATACCTGGTTCCTCATGGGAAAACCCTATGCAATCACCGAGCGGGGGTTTTCTCTGAACAAGCGGACAAGGGAGAAGGAGATTCAGGCCCAGTGAAATATTGCCACTTCGTCCGTCTAGCTTACTGCTAAAGCTGGAAAGGGGGGTTGTGATTTGACGGCTCATTGGGCATTACTGCGGCGCTACGACCGAGGTGTGTCTACCGTGAAGTTGTGCACTCTAATTTGTGCATATGGCACGTGGACCCCGTTGCCGGTTGCCCCACATATCAGCGAAAGGAAGTAGAAAGACAGGAGTAACTAGTTACACATAAATATATTTTTTGACAGAGAGATACTCCCTCTGTAAAGAAATATACAAATCTTTTATATCACAGGCTCACCTTGCCACGAAATATACTCCCTCTGCAACGCACGGGCATTATGGGGGTTCAGCTTTTTTTATGGGGGTTCAGCTAAGAATATAATAGTCAGATAGGCTCACAGTTCTGGACTTTGGGCCGCAGGCTGACCCTGCATGTTTGGGGGCCCATGTGTTCTACCTCAGCGCTTTTCATATTGCAAGCGATCGGTACTGTGCTGGTTTTAGATGCTGTCGCAAGGCGAATACACAAAATTGAATAAAGCACGACAGCTGTTGGAATGAAATCGAATGACAGTTCCTAACCAGCAATCAGAGTTGCAATTCTATCGACGATATACCATGTGATAAATAATACTGTCGTACTACTTATACACACAGGACACTTGTTTCACCATGCCAGATTATTACATCAAAATCTCTCGGAGGATAGATCAGTTCGGCAGTTGCGTGCTGCTACTGAAGAATTTCGAAGTTGATTTGGACCAACTCTCCTTGCCGAGAAAGTTCGATTTTGACATCATCCCCTACCGCAAGATATGATTTAGATTTGAACCTTGACCATCCTTTAGAATCAATCATCATGCGACCATCCTTTGTACTTACGGTATATTGAGCAGGTTCATTCACACCAAGGCTGCGCATGGTAAGAGAAACTTGGCCGCGGTCGCCCGGATTGTTGAACGACTCCCTCGTTGCTCTAGGAATTCTCTGTTTGGAAACAAGAAGACATACCCAAACAGTTAGATCAACACAGTGAATCATGTGAAACAACATGGAAAGAAAAAAGAACGAAGCACTTGGGCGGCCAATGCTTACCAAGAAGGTGGACATGTCGGTTTTTGTAAGGACTTTGGTATATGAAGTGCGAACTGCAGCCCAGTCTGTTGCCGGTGCAACTGCACGGGCCGGACCAAATGCAAGTGCAAGTGTTGGTGCAGGTGCCGAAGCCGCTGATACGTCTCCAATGTATCTATAAATTTTTATTGCTCCATGCTACTTTATCTACTGTTTATGACAATATTGGGCTTTATTTTCCACTTTTATATTACTTTTGGGACTAACCTACTAACCGGAGGCCCAACCCAGAATTGCTGTTTTTTTGCCTTTTTCAATATTTCGAAGAAACATAATATCAAACGGAGTCCAAACGGAATGAAACCTTCGGGATCGTGATTTTCCAACCGAACATGATCCAGGAGACTTGGACCCTACTCCAAGTAGTGCCCGAGGAGGTCACGAGGGTGGAGGGCGCCCCCTGGGTGTGCCCCCCTACCTCGTGGGTCCCTCGGAGCTCCACCGACGTACTCCTTCCTCCTATATATACCTACGTATCCCGAACGATCAGAACAGGAGCCAAAAACCTAATTCCACCGCCGCAACCTTCTGTATCCATGAGATCCCATCTTGGGGCCTGTTCCGGAGCTCCGCCGGAGGGGGCATCCACCACGGAGGGCTTCTACATCATCACCATGGCCCCTCCGATGAAGTGTGAGTAGTTTACTTCAGACCTTCGGGTCCATAGCTAGTAGCTAGATAGCTTCTTCTCTCTTTTTGGATCTCAATACAATGTTATCCCCCTCTCTCGTGGAGATCTATTCAATGTAATCTTCTCTTTGCGGTGTGTTTGTTGAGACCGATGAATTGTGGCTTTATGATCCAGTATTATCTATGGAAAATATTTGATTCTTCTCTGAATTCTTTTATGTATGATTGAGTTATCTTTGCAAGTCTCTTCGAATTATCCTTTTTGGTTTGGCCAACTAGATTGGTAGTTCTTGCAATGGGAGAAGTGATTAGCTTTGGGTTCAATCTTGCGGTGTCCTTACCCAGTGACAGAAGGGGCAGCAAGGCACGTATTGTATTGTTGCCATCGAGGATAACAAGATGGGGTTTTTATCATATTGCATGAATTTATCCCTCTACATCATGTCATCTTGCTTAAGGCGTTACTCTGTTTTTACTTAGTACTCTAGATGCATGCTGGATAGCGGTCGATGAGTGGAGTAATAGTAGTAGATGCAGAATCCTTTCGATCTACTTGTTTTGGACGTGATGCCTATATACATGATCATTGCCTAGATATACTCATAACTATGCTCAATTCTGTCAATTGCTCGACAGTAATTGGTTCACCCACCGTAGAATACTTATGCTCTTGAGAGAATCCACTAGTGAAAGCTATGGCCCCCAGGTCTATTCTCATCATATCAATCTCTATCACTTTATTTACTTGCTTTGTTTTACTTTGCCTTTACTTTTTTACTTTGCATCTATCTATCAAAAATACCAAAAATATTATCTCTATCAGATCTCACTTTCATAAGTGACCGTGAAGGGATTGACAACCCCTAAGCGTTGGCTGCGAGTTGCTATCATTTTGTGTAGGTACGAGGGACTTGTGCATGGTCTCCTACTGGATTGATACCTTGGTTCTCAAAAACTGAGGGAAATACTTACGCTACTTTGCTGCATCATCCTCTCCTCTTCGGGGAAATCCAACGCAGTGCTCAAGAGGTAGCAGCCGCTGCTGCTGCCGGAGATGGTGCTCCTTGTAGAGCTGGTGCCGGTGTCGATGCCCGATCCTCCGGTAGATCAGACTGATCCGTTGACTCGGTCGGTGCCCAATCCTCAGCTGGATCAGACTGAGCTGCTGCCGCTGTCAGTGCTAGAGCAACTGCCGGTGCTCGATCTGTGCGAGACAGCGGCGATCGTGTCTGGTCTGCTATGGTCAGCTTTCTAACTTGACTAGGATCCGTGACCGTGATCCAGTTTTTTTCTTCATTTCTTTTAAATGTGAGAAGGACTAATTGTGGAGTTTTTGTTAAACCAAACTGCAGTTCATCATAGGGATTCAGCTTGTACTCACACAATAGACTGATCCAATTTTTTCCAGTAATATAAGTGATGGACAGTGCCTTCGTTACTGACACGACATAAGAAGTGAAACTTGTAAAAATAGCCATCATAGAGCAAACCAAACGGTTTATTCTGTGATGAATGTCACATGGCAAAACCTGCATCGTAAAATTGCAGGAAAAGAAAGAAAACATGACATTAAATCAATAAGATTTAGACAGTAAATCAATAAGATTTACTTGATGTGACACGAGTGAATCGTTACCAGGAAATCACTATGTTGAAGTACTAAACAGAAGATTGATCGTCCAACTACGCATGGCATGCAGGGGCCCTGCCTACTCCCACAAGCAGGACAGTCCAAAGGTCGTGACAAATCGTATGGACCGAACATCCATGGGACTGGAAATCCTGGTGGGTGCGATAAACCCTGCAATGCATACAGATATTGGAGTGTAACCATAATTGATAAACCGTCCTCACAAAAAATATGATCTGGATACTTCAAAATGTACAGACTGAATTAAGTGGACATACATTAACATAGACCGTTCTCAGGACTGACCACACACCAAAAGCGGCAATACTAATAAACAATATAGGGTTCACAAACACAAATCAAGTACTTAACAATAGTACTTACTACAGACAAGCAAAGTTGCACTAACTAAACTCTGCAGACTATTTCTTGCCACCGACCTACGGGATGAACCCCGCATAACTGACTAGGCCATGGACTTCGTGTGAGATGTCTACATGCACCATCACCATCTTGTCAACCTTGGAGAACCTAACAGAGTGGTCTTTCCACTCATAAACATGATTATGAAGACAGGCCGCATCAGATTTGTTGGGAAGCTTTACAAGAGCCACACCTTTCGTAATCGAAGGCACAACCAGAAAATTGTTGTGGTCAAGTACAACCTCGAGAACACGCCTGACAACAATGCTACAAGAAAACACTAGTTCAGGACACGTGGCGACAAGGACACAGCAGCTGGATAGTTTAGCAGTAGAACTCATCATCAGGTCTTCCAGTTCACACGGCATGACTTTGAGAACTTCATCTCCACCATGGACCTGGTTCTAATTCAAACAGAAACCATATTTCATTACTACCTCCATTCAGAAATATAAGATGATTTTCGATATTATACTCCATATATGACTACATATACGCACAGAAATGAGTGAACAAAGACACTAGAACATGTCTTCAAAGGCATGAGAGCAGAGGGATTACATGCAATATCCATAACACAAGTTACTGAGGCAAATATACCCTCTTAAAAGGTAGCATTGATGTTCATAAAGTACTCCCTCCGTCCCAAAATTCCTGTCTTAGATTTGTCTAGATACGGATGTATCAAGTCACATTTTAGTATTAGATACATCCGTATCTAGACAAATCTAAGACAAGAAATTAGGGACAGAGGGAGTAGTTGAAAGTAATCTATAGGAAATCAGTGTCAACCTCTCGCATGTTTTGGTCAAAAGAGGAATTTAGAACCGTCATTTGGCACACTAAAATCACATGCAAGATCACCTAGAAAGTTGTACTACCAGTACTAGTACTGCGTGTTAGATGAAAAAACACGATCAAGATCGAGGAAAAGATCGTCAACAAGAGACATTACCTGGACTTGCTTAATGAGGGATCCCGGAGAGGGGGGCTTGGACAGGGTGATGGCTTTGAGCTTGTGTCCGATAGTCTCGGCGGGGTGCTTGCGCTTCTTCATACCATGAGCCACGACGGTTTTGGCCAGAGCCATAGACATCACGTCGGCCGGTGCTCCGACGTCCATCCAAGAGAGGAAGCTGGGAGAGAAGAGTGAAAGGAGGAACGAGATGAGGGAGAAGCGAAGCAGGTGGGGGTTTTCTTCAAGAGAGGAAGCTGAGAGAGAAGAGTGAAATGATGGTTGCTTTGTCCGTCCAACTTACTGCTGGAAAGGAGGGGGCTTTGTGATTTGACGGCTCATTGGGCATTACTGCGGCGGTTCGATCGGGGCAGTCTACCGTCACTCTACTACGGAGTAATTTAGTGCATGGCTGGTGGACCCAGGTGCTGGCTGTCCTACACGTCGGTGAAAGTGAGTAATTTAGTGCATGGCTGGAGGAGGATCCGCACGGTAGAGCGTGTCCACTGTTTTTCATTCTAAAGAAAAAATGATTACAGCAAGTGTTTCCACTCTTACGACGAAGGAGTGCGAAACACGGCAGCCACTTGAACATACACAGTGCTCCTACTACTAGGCATGTGCAGTGGTTCATACGTTAGTACTACACAATCTTGTTGCTGTGTTGTGCGCATGTCAACTACTCCTATATGTAACATAGTACCGCTTTTTCGACTGTTCGGTCGAGAATGAACGGTGAGATTGATGTTAACAGGACTAGGTCCACAACGCACGGAGAGTATGGTGCTACAGTACTCCACGAAACATGAACCATATGAAGCACATCCTATAGTGTTAGACAGGGTGTATGAAGGGTGCACGGGATGGGAGCAAAAGTTCCCTTCTCGACCCACTTTTGGGTGTTTGGCAGAGTGCACGAAGGGTGCATGAGTCCATACTATTAGGTTGACAAAAATACACGAAGAGGAAACAACTATATTGAGATGAGAATGCAACCAAACACACCCACACGCTTTGTGCTACAGTGACGGATTTGCATCGTCTGAGTTTGATCCAACGGTCATGTTGCACCGAGACATGGACATGCCCATGCAGAGGGCGCCTAAACACCACTGAAGTCCCTCTGCTTCTCGAGGTGCACGACGTTGGTGATGCAGGGTGCAACCGCCCGCAGAGCCCGCTCCCGGTTGACGGGAGCCAGCTCGTCAAAGACGGCGTCCAATGGCACGAATGGATTCCGGTGACGGAGCCCTGAAAGGATCCGCCCGGCAACGGCGACGGCAGCGCGCAACCCCTCCTTGTCCAGCTTAGCCCCCACCATCGCGCGGAGACGGCTCAGCTCCTCGGAGATATAGGTGAAGAAGGAGACCAGGTCAGGAAGCCGCAGCTCGTTGAAGTCGACCTGGTGGTCGAACGGGTTTAGCCCGACGGCCGGCATCGTCGCGCTGGCACGACGGTAGGCATCGCGCAGCCGCAACACGTGTGTGGCAACTTGGTTCACCAAGTGGCTGAGGCGATCCTGGACCTTGTCACGATCGGCCTGCTCGCGCTCCAGCCGGCTCCCCTGACGGCCTATCATATCTCCCGCTTTCTGCAGCAACGCCACCGACGCCTCGAGCATCTTTGTGGTGGATGACTGCTGCTTTTGAAGCTCCATGAACTCCCGCACATAACGAAGGCGCATGGCACTCCTCTCCTCCTTGAGCTCACGGAGCTCCATGTCCTTGGCCCTGAGCTCCGCATCCTTGGCATGGAGCTCCTGTGTCAGGCGCCTGACCTCGGACTCCGTGATCTGCTGCGCCGCCATGGCACTAGGTAGAAGCAATGGGGAGAGGAAGCAAAGGGGGCGAAACGGCTGAAAGGCAATGCAATCTACGGGAAGGCGGAGGGAGCCAGCTGAGGAGCGGGGAATCTTTTGGTTTTCACCACGGTAAAACACTAGTCAACGACTTCTCACATCAGGGAGCAGTGGGTTTTTACAAGCGGAGTCATCGTGACTAATTGCTACCACGCCTGCTCCCGACAATCAAAAAAATTTAAAATCCTGTCGCGCCTGCTCCCGTCAATCAAAAAATTTAAAATCCTGCCACACCCAAACACCAGAGCAACACCGCGGTGGATATTTAAATTTACCTGCCGGCAAGTAGATAAAAAAGGGGTGAAAAAAAAAATGTGGCGGCGGCCTAGCTAATCGGTCGAACTAGCCCAACTAGCTAGCCACCGTGCTTCACTGATGTACTCAGCGGGAAAGGTGGTCTTTCATGATTTGATGACTCATTTACTTGCTTCGGCGCTACGACCGAGGAGGACCCAGAAAACGCGCGGTAGGGCGTCCCACGTCAGGAAGAATATATGCGTGCACCGCCCGGGAGGACCCCGAAACCGCGCGGTAGGGTGTGCCACGTCTCGGCATGGAGGAAAAATGTGCATGTAAAAATATACTGTATCAGACATAGTACCTATGGTTCGACCTCGGGACCCAGCCAGTCGGTCGAAAACACCCCACTAGCCACACAGCTTCATCATGCAAACATGGCATGGTTAGCTCCGTCTCGACCAGCCACAACGTCTCTTGTTCTAGGCGATTCTTCTATTTTCCAAGCTTTTTTAGTTGTAATAACACCACGGCAAGCTAGCGCCGCTCTTCGTGTGTGCTCGTGCAAAGGTTAGACGATGGAGAGAAGAGAGATTGAGATCGCAGACCTGGGACCACCCGTAAGTGAGACAACAGTCATGCACGTGTTGACGAGGCACTCCCTCTACTCTACTCAACGCAAGTACTGTATAAAATCAAGTTATGGGACAAAGCCAACAACCGTTCGTTTTTTCAGGCTATCGACTTACGCTTTGTAGTCCAGGTTGCCAGTTCGAATCTCGTCTTTCAGATTTGTTAGTTTTAGGTCCAAATTTGATTAATGACAAGTGGGACCCCCGTGTGTTGTTCCGATATTTCAGTGTAGGATGTTTTTTTTGAACAAACACTTTGCGTGGTTAGACAAGTAACGGCACGAGTTACACGTATTTTGCAAGTTTACGAACAAAAATGACAGCGGCATAGAATATCACATCCACCCCACAGCTTAGATACTATGGTGATACGAGTTTTTACACCATTGGAAGTGAGATCCAATGGCTTGGGAGTAGTCTTTGTAATTATGCGCAATTTCCAAACTCTCCAAAGTTTTTTTTGCAAATAAAACATTCAGGCCTCGTGTGGGCCACTGCATCTTCGATCCAACGGCTCCCCGGTGCTAATATTAGGTGCTCCCCGTAGCTTAATTACCCGCTATGGTGATATGAGCATCTAGGTCGTATGATCAGTGATCAGATGGCACATGCATAGTACTAGTACTTTCTGCGCATTTCCCAAACTCTATCAGCCGTATATTGCAAAAACATTCAAACGTCCTACTGTGAGCCGTTAGATCTCAGTGAACTCGTATCATCATAGAATCTACAGTGCGGGAGCACCTCATACTCTCCCGTGCGAGAAAACATAAGGTGCTATCGCAGCTTGGATGCTATGGTGATACGAGCTTGGAGGTCGTTTGATCTGAGATCCAATGGCATCTGAGCAGTCTTTGTGCTTGTAAGCAGTGGCCGAACTCTTTTGGGGCTTTTCTGCAAAAAACCATTCGAACCACCGAGGAGGTGTTGGGTCACAAATCCAACGCCTCCGAAGAGCTTCTATCACCAAAGCATCTAAGGTGTGGTGGCACATGATATTCTTACATACAGGAGAATATGATGTCCTCCTTCATCTTAGATGCTACGGTGATACAAGCTTCGAGGTCGTTGGATATGGGATCAAAGGGCATCTAAGTAGTTTTTGTACAAATTGTGTGCAATTGTCAAACTCATCAAGGTTTCCGGCAAAAAAATTAAGACACATCATGTGAGCTGCTATATCTCAGATCTACAAGATCCAAGCAACTCGTATCGGCATATAGCATGTAAGGTATGGGGGCACATGATATTCTCCCGGGGAGGAGGGTGGGGGTGCACAACCAATCGGTGGTTGGGAGGGTGGGAACAAATATAATCTAAAAAACCCTAAACAGAGCTCCACAGTTTTATCTAAGGTCGAGGGGTTGACCCCCGACAATCATAGCTCCGCCTAAACACAACATTTGCATGTACTGTAGTACTAGACTTAATATTCATGTTTCAGTTTCATGTTCATTTTAAATATTGAACTGAGGACCATGGATGTCTTACATTTTACTCCCTTCGTTCCTAAATATTAGTCTTTTTAGAGGCTTCAAATGGACTGGCACATACGGATATATATAGACATATTTTAGAGTCTAGATTCACTCATTTTGCTCCGTATGTAGTCACTTGTTGAACTCTCTAAAAGACTAATATTTAGGAATAGAAGGAGTATTTTTGAACTCATGTCATACATGCATGGGTTGGAAAAATAGATGCACTATACTTATTGGATTGTTGTCGTGTTTGTGCGTGTGTGTCTGTGTGTGTGTGTGTGTCTGGTCATATGCTTGATACATACAAAGTTTTCTCACCTCCATATTGTTCATCTTTTAAATTTGAATTTGCATTGAAAAACTTACTAGGGATACCATGAAATGTGAAATCCACATTAAGATCACTATATCACAAATTCACTCTAATTCAACGACTCGTCATAAATCAATTACCACGTTGAGATTATTATTTGCAAGGAAAATACGGGTATTGTAATACACATAGATTCATTCGGCAATTTAAAAGGTTCCTTTTGTATTCTCAAATGGTAGGACCCAACGGCGTACCAGCCAGACCTTGGCTCGTGTTGATCCTAAAAAAAGGGCTCATGTCCTTCGGTGGCGTCCGTGGTACACACATTAGGCAACCCCAACCAGTAAAGCCTCAGCGTTTCAAGTCGAAATATCTGGCGGCCAGAATTCCAGCCCTAGGAAATTCCCCTCATGTGCCCGGTCCATAATGACTACCGATGAACAACGGAGGGATGCTTTAGTAACTAGACAACATTACCTACCATGCCGAGCACGGTTCAATTCCCTCAGTCGCCGCTCGTCAATGTCACCCGTCAACTGCATTGCCTAGTACTACTACTACTACACCAGGATGAGCACAGGATTCAGCCCATTTGTTCGTGCCTAGTACTTTTTTTGTTCGTGCCTAGTACTTGAGTTAATATATCAGGCAATGCACTGGTACGGAGGGATTATCCTTTCCGGTTTATAGGGCTTATCTCAAAATTTTAGTTTTCTGATTTTATAAGTCTCAATTTGGTTGTTCCCCATCACATGTTCAGATTTCAAGGTGCAATAAATCATTACATGCAAGTATTAAGAGAAAATTGACCAATGCATGTACTTTATGCATGCATGCATTGCAATTAATGCATTCGTAAACACAATTTTTTGAGGAAAACAAGCGCATTAATTGAGTGGTTTTACAAACTACAACAATTGTTCCACCACTCACCATCTACCTTGGTTGGTGAGATTTTTGAATTGACCCCTATAAACCGAAAAGGAGGTTTAACTAATCCAAAAGGGAGCATAAATTCTTGAAACTGAGCATGGTCACGTGATATGGCACAAATATTACTTCGTAAGTTTTTTCTTCAATTCGAGACAAGCTGCTTATGACAAGTTGCACAAATGAAGAGCCAAGGTATTTTGGAACAAAGACCTGTCACGTTTTTTTTAGGGAAAAGACCTGTCACGTTAAGGCGAACGCTTTCACTATTGAAACCGTGGGCGTTTACGGGCCGCCACGAGTCCCCTC
Organism: Triticum dicoccoides; assembly: GCF_002162155.2. Taxonomy (NCBI): domain Eukaryota; kingdom Viridiplantae; phylum Streptophyta; class Magnoliopsida; order Poales; family Poaceae; genus Triticum; species Triticum dicoccoides. The sequence goes on along the minus strand of NC_041389.1, from coordinate 102,276,559 downwards.
TTCTCATCGGCAGGTGTCGTCCCAGCAAGCGTGTGAGTCGACGGGAGGCGTGCGAGCATACCGCTGCGCCGGCTATCAAGGAGGCATGCGAGCAGACCGCTGTGCAGACTCACCGGGAGGCGAGCCCTTTGACCAGGCTCCGCCGCCCACCGTCGTCCCAACTACTCCCACTTTTAATGTCGCCGGCGCCGCAGTTTAAAATCAACCCCGCACTACCCGGTATCGCTACAATCCTCTCTCTTCCTCTCTGATTCTCCTGTCGTCTTCCTCCAACTAGCCTGACCTAAACGTACGCCATGCCGCATCACGATGGTCTGCCCTTAGTGTTCCAGTTTCATGAGGAAGACACCCAGCCGGAGTCTCAAGAACATAAGGCGCTTTGGGACGAGCTTGAACTGGCCTTGCGGGAAGACGCCGCGCATGTCCCCGCTCTTGTTCCGGCTCCCGTCGCCCCGACTGCGCCAGCGCCCATCCCCGTGGCATTGATGGGCTGGGAGCCGCACATTGTCGCCGAGCTTGATGCCACGGGGTTCCACGAGGTCCCCGCCGACTTTCACGCGCCCGTGCACCTGCCAGCGCATGCGCCTGCGCATGCCCTGACGTGCACGCCCGTGCCGGTGCCCGTGCACCTGCCAGCGCATGTGCCTGCGCATGCACTGACCTGCGCGCCCGTGCCGGTGCCCATGCACACGAACGTCTCCGCCGCGCCGTTGATAGCGCCTGTCCCCGTGCAGGTGCCAGTGCCCCCCTCAGCGGCATGGATGGCCGCCGTCGACCGCTTCCTTGCACCAACGCCAGTCGCCTCCTCCCGCCAGTTGACTCGCTCCGAAGTCCAGAACATTTTGGCCTTCCTTGAAGCTAGGCCAACGTCCAGGAGTACGCCAACAACGGCGCAAGACGCCGCCATCTCCGTCGGTCAGTGGCCCTACGACACACAGAGCACGGCAGAGGAGCCGCTTCCAACCGCGAGACGTCCCCGCCGCCGCCGCGTAATCTAAATTTGCCATGAAAAACGTTCGGATTGCCATGCTTAAAATCTGAACCTTTATCATTTCCGTTTATTTTATATCGATCATCGTATAATTTAAAGTCGGAGTCAGACTGAACGAAATGTATGGTTTGATCGATTGAATGTTCTGCTAGAGCCGTATCAAATTAAATATAAAACGTCACCAGGCCACATGTATTCCTTGTCATCCAACGACCTAGACTGCTTCAATATCGAGCGCTCAACACGTTTAGCGTGCAGTTAATTTCATGCCAAAAATAGTGCTAATCACATGACAACACGCAAATAATATCCTAGTAGTTAATATCCGCATGCACTTAATATACTTCCAAATTAACGTGCATTGCACGTACACACTGACTAGTGCTGCTAGTACGTGAAACTGGTGACGTGACTTGTGAGTTGTGAACGCGTCCAGATATGGTCAACGGCAACATCGCCCGCGAGTTCTTCCTGTTTGTCCGTGCGTCTAAACGCAGAAGGGGAGGAGAGAGAGAGAGCACACATGGAACCCACCAGTAAGTGAAGGCGAATAGTACTAAAAAATAATATTACATGTTATCCATTAATTAGGCTGTGGTAATATAAAAATATTATGTGAACAAAGGGGGTACAACAAACATTGCTATTCTACGTATGTTGCCTATTGACGTGCGGCTTGAAGGCCCGGTCGCATGTTTGATCCTCGTCCTTTATTTTTTAATTTGTATATGGGTTCAAATTTGTTTCATGACATGTGGGCCCCTTGGTGTGTAGTTTGTAGCACTTTAATTTGTGGGTCGAAATTTGTTCCATTCCAAGTGGACTATTGGTGTGTAGTTTTGTAGCTTATTTATAATAATTAAAGGGAACAACATAGTTTTTTCAATAATACCATGGTGCGACGTTGAAGGTGAGAAAGGATGTGCGAGAGAGCGATGACCAAGCCAGAGGGAAATCAACTAGGGGAGTTGCGTGGGTTGCAATGGCGTTTGGAGTAGTTGTGAGCCGAATGCTACGAAAATATAATCTAAACCGACTGGAATAAATGCCTACACAAATTAATCCAGGGTTGGAGTGCCCCTCGCAATGTAAATAGCTCCGGCTTTGCGAGGGATGGAGAGGTAGTAGCTTCAACGCATGGAAAGGTACGGTATGATAAAGCGAGGTCAATCAAGAGACATATAGATAGAGAGACAAAGTGAGTGTGGTCCGACATTCATTGAACAAATATATATGCTCCGGAGAGATATTTGTCTGATTGAGCTTTTGGTAAGGGTGAGGGCTGTAAGATAGAGCTTGAGAGATGATCCAGTCACAGACGTGTAGATATATTTGTGTGTGGGAGGAAGCAAGGTCAACCGATCACATAGGGTCGCCGTGCGATCGAAAGAGTGAGACGGGTTGGAGAGAGTGACCTAGATAGAAGATGTGCGTGAGAGAGTATACAATGTGAATAGGTTGAATTGGGCTCAAACATGGTGATATATCGTTTTTGTCTGAGAAAGAGCAAGCTAAATTGAGACATACACACACACACACACACAGAGAGAGAGAGAGGGAGAGAGAGAGAGATTGAGTGAGCGTGGCCCACCATGAGGTCGAAAGAGTGGCGGCGGCTTGGATGGACTGACCTAGATAGACAATCTATGTGAGAGAGTATAGAGTGTGTCGATCGAGGCCCAAATAGGGAGATATATCATTTGTGTGTGAAAGAAAATGAGGTTAAACGAGACTCAGATAAAGAGAGTGAGATGGAGAGAGTGTGGCCCGCCGTGCAGAAGAAAGAGTGAGACAGTCTCGAGGGAGTGACCTAGATATACAACATGCGTTCGTGCACACGAGAGGTTGGGGGGCTAGATAGGCAATGCATGTATTTAGCGCGAGAGGGTGAGAGGGAGAGGGGGAGAGAGAGAGCTCGGCATGGGGTGCAATGGCGGGTGTGTGAGGTAAATACATTTGGTAACATGAGTGGAAAAAGGGGTTGTGTAGTTGAGAGACTTAGAGATCGAAACATGGAGAGAAAGAATGAACGTGTGTTGGAAACCGAT